>NC_139629.1:15178857-15206813 GCF_964638095.1 Poromitra crassiceps | reverse complement strand
TCTCTCACTCCCCCTCTCTCTCTCTTCCCCTCGCCTCTCTCACTCCCCCTCCTCTCTCTCTGCCCCCGCCTCTCTCTCTCACTCCCCCTCCTCTCTCTCTGGCCCCGCCTCTCTCTCAGCCATTCCCTTGGTCTTTTCCGCTGTCATCTCTGCTCTCTGTTCCTCGTCCTCCCGTTGCTCTCATTCTTTCCACATTCGCTTCCCATTTCTCTCTTTCTTTCTCCCCAATTTTTCTTTCACCATTGCTCTTTTCAGCTGCGTCGGCATGCAGACACTAGGGCCATATGATTTCCGCATTGCAGAAAGAATGGACGGAATCATGGAATTTGGTCATAAAAATGGAATCAACTGTAAAACATGGAATATGAATATTTCATGTTATCATTTGGCTGAAATTGATAAAAGTAGACCTAATTATTGTTGCAACCTCAATTATTTCATAATTGTAAAATAGGACTAGAGAAATAATTCAGTTTTCGATTGGGGTGTTCTGAGAGGCGGTGAGTCTTACGTCATCTCACAACTTGGTTTTCACTTTCAGAAACATGTCAAAGAGGAGACAAGTCATCCACAAATATCAATCCTAACCTCTAAACTCAAATTAAAGTGCGGAAAAAACTTAATTTGGGACAAATAAAATGGATTTCATGTGGCCCTAGCAGACATCCACAAGCTACAGCTGTAAAAGTCCAAAAAGGCGGGCGGGTGGGTGTGTCTGTCTCACTGGCCATGACACTTCCAGCATCATTCAATATGGATGTCATCAATTGTACCTCCACGTTGTACATGGCGGTACTACAGGGGGTAGCCTACTTGAGAGAGAGGGGAAAATGGAAACATGTCAGAATAAATCATGAAAATAAATAAAACATTTTAAAATAAATCTACTGAGGAGCCGCTAATTGCAACTCTTTCGCTCCATTTCTTATTTTGTTATATTGTTATATTATATTATAATGTTATGTTATAATGTTATATTCTTCAAAAGGCGGATAATCATTCAAGGGGTAAAGGGGGTACTTGGATTCAGAAATCAGGGAAAGGGGGTACTGAAACCCAAAAGTCCGAGAACCACAGTTATGAGCAAGCTGTGTGTGTGTGTGTTTGTATGTGTGTGTGTGTGTGTGTGTGTGTGTGTCCTTTCTGTAGTAGCAGTAATATTCTGGTTGTCCACACAAGCATACACCTACCTTGTTTCACACAGTGTTTCTAAAGGCTGAAATGGCTGCTTAGTATAATAATAATAATAATAATAATAAAGATATGAATATATGCCTCCCATTGATTTTGATCAATCTGTCCTTTCAGTGACCTCAATTTCCATTCTCAACCACCAGGGGCCACTGTGCAACAGGTCTAAAGCTGGCTGGAAACACTGGACAAAGCAATCGCAGGAAACTCCTCCCATGTCCTCACTAGACTCTCCAATAAGATCTCACTTGAGCTCCATGGATGTTGCTGATGTGGAGGCTGCAGGGTCCACACACAGATGTTGCATCAGGGAGCTTTATGTAACGTTAAGCCACAGAGCAGCAGATATGGGGAAAGTACACACATTCTTTACTTAGGAAGGCCTTTGCCGATTTTCAACCCGCTTTGTATCATTATAATACTGGTAATATAAGCAGATGGACAGTGTTTACCTTGCATAATGTTTTCTCCATCGAGAAATCCACTTTCATCTGCCTGCAGAAACTCCGCCCGCTAGCTGATATGGCTCATTCACGCTTGTTAAGGCTCTCAATGCGATTCTCCATGGATGTGCACATACACAAATAAATCAATAAGGCTGCTTTCTCACTGGGAACCATTGCTTTCGTTCCGTTCTGTTCCGCACCCGGGAACGATTGCCCCCCCTCCCCTCTCCGCTGACCGCTCATCAGCTTTCACATTTAACATTTCTTCCGAGCTGGGAAACGGAACAGAGTGCACTTGCGTCATCAACTATGCCTGGAGTTTATCGTCACCCGTTTGTTGTCTATGAGGTTCGGAATGGTTGGCTTTCTCACTCGCAAGTGTTCCGTCAAAGTGCTCCTCAGACCACCTTTTCAAGTGGATCTCATTTTTAGTAACCTTATCGGGGATGGCAAGGTATTTTTTTTTCTATTCATAGCTTTCAAGGGGCGTTACGTGCTGCCGGGAATGCCCACCCGGCGGTCAAAAAACAAACTTGTTCATTCGCTGCCAGCCGCGTCGACTAGTTTCTCATGCTGTTTGTTCAGCCGTTTGTACACACGTCTTTGCGGCCAACATTTCATCAAAGGTAAGCTCAAGTAACGTTACAATAATGATTAAAATACCCCGTTAACGTTACTTGAGCTTACCTTTGATGAAATGTTGGCTGCAAAGACGTGTGTACTTTGATGGTAGCCATTTGCCCTCCCCAGCGACTGAACCACGTCTAATCGCACAAATCCACAACCTCCTCCTTTCTGAGTTTTCTTTCTCCGACGGCATTCTGTAAAAGCACAAGCCAGGCGTGTCTCCTCGTCGGTTAGTGCAACCGATAGCACAACAGGTATCCGGCATTTTGGCTGAACAAACAGCGTGAGAAACTAGTGACTCGGCGGCAGTGGAATGAACAAGTTTTTTGACCGCCAGGTGGGCGTTCCCGGCAGCACGTAACGCCCCTTGAAAGCTATGAATAGGAGGCGGAGGACATATAACGTTTTTTCTTTTCTGTTTTGCATTAGTTTGCATTATGTTTAGCAATGTAGCATATGTTTTATATCCACCCCCCCCCCCCCCACCAAGTGATTAATCTCTGTTAACGTTACACATTTATAGTTGCAGTTATCTAATGCTGCCAAAGCCTTAGCAAACTCGCTCATGGTATGCTAACGTTAGGCTAACACAGGCCTGCAGCCAATTTATGGCCCATTTCCATCAATGGTATCAGCGCCGCCCCGCCCAGCTCGTCTCGCTTTTTTGTCTCATTCCACCGATCAAAAACCTGGACAGCCCGGGTTGAGTCGGGGTTGAGTCATGCTAGTTTTGGTCCCTGCCTTGTTGAGGTTCTAGCGCTGTGGACCCGGTACCATACGGTGACGTGAAAACACTGTAGACGACTGATTGGTCAGGCAGAATCGTGTTTACTGTATCTACTGTCAATGCTGGATACCAGTTTAGTGGGGCTTACCTTCTCTTCTGTTATTTCCATCAGTAAAATCGATCTCCTTGCTCAGCTTTAACATGACGGTGGTTTTCAATTGTTTTGAGAGAGAAAAAGTCCGCTCCTCGGGAAGCCCTTTGTAGTTGTGTGCTACGTCGGCTCCGCTAGGACGGAGGCGGGGGTTTAGCGAAGCCGCGGTCTTGCCTGGAGAGTGGCCGCCGGGGTAGTGGATTCCCTTCTCCCCGTAGCTCCCGTCCCCCACGCGGTGCATGCATGTGAGTTTGAGTAACAACAAAGTGATATCCATTCTCCTGGCCGATTGTCACATTTGCCCATGTACACTGTAGGTAATTTAGAGGCACCAGTATTTCATAACCAGGTTAAAAGTTCCGTGTATGGATTTAATTTTAATGTTATACGTTTATAGCCTACTTCGGCTATGGGCGGAGCGCAGATATGCGGTCGCTATGACGACCAGGTGTGGGCGGAGGTGAGTAAACTTGCTATGGAAACAGAGTCTATATCAAGTAGAGACGAGTAAGACCAGGTCGAGTAGAGCTGTACTGTGCTGTTATATGTGGTGGAAATGAGCCATTAGTGAAGAAATAGCATGTGAAAATTGTAAAAACGTACTTTAAGTTAAGTTAAGTTAAAGTACGTAGTAGTAGCTAAGTAGTTAAGTTAAGTTAAGTCCACTATGTGGTGAATAGTGGAGGCTTCTGTTTTTCAGTCCACTGAAGTTAAGTTAAAGCGGGTCTTACCCCCCCAGATTTCCTGCAAAACGGCTCGCCACTCGATCTGAAAACCCCGCAGGCAAGATGGCCGCCCACACTCCCCTCCTTACCTGGCAGAATTCCTCCCCCATAAACTAACATATCTTGGCCAATAAGTATGTAACATACAAAATAAAACAACCCATAATATCTTAATTTGATGTAGAATGCAGAGGACATTTAACTGTTTAGTTATACTTGCATTCCAGGAATATTGTGCTCTAAAGATGACGTTAGTGGCTCGAGACTGTTTCGTCCTGAAACCCACACGCTTTGCGGTGGTGGTTTTAGCATAACCTATGTGGGATTTGAGGCGTAACCTATGTGGGTTTTAGCGTAACCTATGTGGGATTCGAGGCGTAACCTATGTGGGTTTTGGCGTAACCTATGTGGGATTCGAAATAACGCATCTGAGATATAAAACGTTATGAATATAGCCACGTTATAAACAACAAACTAACGCTGGTGATCCGTATGGAAACAGTGTTACTCGAAATGGTTAAAAGTTATATCAATTTGGTCATTCAGTACACTACTGTGTGTTTTTCTTTTTTGTATTTTTAAAGTGTGTGTCTCATAACGCCTAGTGACTTGAGTGGTCCACAATACTTGTTGTATGTACCAAATTGTTTTTATGCTGTTGTATTGAGGAGTGACACATAAATAAACTTTTCTACTCTACTCTACTCTATTTCAGTGGCATTTTACTGCCATATAACATAACTAACTAGCGGCTAATAATATTAGCCACAGTAGGCATTACCCAGAGATGCATTGGTCTTAAAGGGCTCGCGCTGCGTGAACTACAGTAATAATCAATGGGGAAAAAAACAATTTTTCACATGAGTGAGGCGCGTGCTAAACCCACCGTGACGTCAGGATGTACCAAATATCCCATTCATTTGAGGGCACAAGAAAAAGCAGTGTTCAACCCATAGAGGGAACTTATGCTGCTGAAAATGATACAAATGGTACAATGGTAACAGTTTGGTCTCAAATGTGGAAATTTTGACCAGAATTCTTCACACACCACCCCCAAAGTCATAAATTGGTTAAAAGTTTTTTTTGTTTTGGGGGTAAGTTACACTTTAAGTTATCCTTTATTTATCCCCATGGGGAAATTCATCCCCTGCATCTGACCCATCCTCTACCTTCCTAGAACTAGGAGTAGTGGGCAGCCGCAGTGCAGCGCCCGGGGACCAACTCCAGTTCTGAAAAGTCGCAATGCATTATGCGGAAGCTCATAAGTAGGCTTTAGTAGACGAACAGGCCCAGAGGTCTGTCTGTGTGGATATCTCTGCTTACAGCATTCCTTGTATACACAGCGCAGAGAGAGTAATATATTTGTATTATATTTTATAATTATATTTAGTGCAGCGTTAACTAAAAGAATTGAATCCTTTCCTCCCACATAAAAATCACATTTGCCATGCCCATCTGTCTAATTGCCTGCCAGGCGTCATCACATGACGCCCTGGTGTGGGTAATACAGTACTAGGAATCTGGAAAATGTTTATAATAAAAAATAAAAAAAACAGATTTGAGATACAGATGTAAGTATTAGGTTATTACAAAAATAAGGAAATATATTCTGAGGTTGTATGGAAGTGATTTTTGACATTTTCAATAGTATTGTCATTCAATGGGTTTTTAAAGACATCTTGCAATAGGGGGGCCAAATGCTAATGCTAATTGATGGAAAAGTGTTGGTACCCCGTCATAGAACACCAACGCTGGTAGGCAAACTGAATGAGGGTCTGTAGTTGAGCGAAGCGGATAGAGACTGACAACTGAGTCCAGCTTTTCCCCCTCGTATTTCTATGCTTGTGAGGACATTATTCCCCATAAGTAACACACGCCACAAAACACGCTCAGACACCCTATCTGTCCCTCTGTCCTGTCTGTCTCTACCACCACTCTCTCCCTCTCTATACCCCATGTCTTCCTCACGCTCTATTTCTCTCTCTCCAGTATACCCTGTCTATTTTCACTCGCCCTGTCTCCCGCCCGCCCTCTCTCCCCCTCCCCCTCTCTCGCCCGAGCCACTCTGCCTGATTGTATTTTCTTCTCACAGGCTTTTGCTCTTTTTTTCCTTGCTGAGAGAGAGAGAGGGGAGGGGGGGGGGGGGAGAGAGGGGGGGGGGGAGAGAGAGGAGAGAGAGGAGAGAGAGGGGGGGAGGGAGAGAGAGAGAGAGAGAGGAGAGAGAGGGACGGGGGCTGGGTGAGATGCAATGAACATAGCTTGGGGTAAAAGGGGTTTGGGCAAGGGGGGGTGAATGGTAAGGGAATATCTGTGTCTGTGTGTGTGTGTGTGTGTGTGTGTGTGTGTGTGTGTGTGTGTGTGTGTGTGTGTGTGTGTGTGTGTGTGTGTATGTGTGTGCGTGCGTGCGTGTGTGTGTGCGTGTGTGTGCGTGTGTGTGCATGCGTGTGTGTCTGAGGGAGGTGGCTGATGGAACAAAGCAGGAATTTAAATAGCACCCCCTCCCCTCCCCTCCCCCGTTACCTCCTCCTCCCTTCCTCTGGCCTGAGCACCCCCTCCCCCAGCACAAACACGTGCGTGCACACACACACAACCACACCCACACAAATGCACACACACTCACACACACTTCCTTTCATACATTTGTTGGTGAGCAGCTTGAGGGGCGGGAATGGCCACCCCTGAGACTGACTGAGATAAGATGTGTCATTCATACTGGGGGGGGGGTCTGTCTGGCTTTGTGTGTGTGTGTGTGTACGTGTGTGTGTGTGTATGTGTGTGTGTATGTGTGTGTGTGTGTGTGTGTGTGTGTGTGTGTGTACGTGTGATCAATCAAAGTGATATCCAAAATAACTGTGAAATAGCGAGCGTAGTGAATCTCAACATAAATTTGCTGGGAGTCCGGCCCAGTATTGTGTTGTGTGTGTACGGTATCGGTAGGTGGCGCAATGCCCAAGTGCACGAAATTTGGCACTGAACTCCATCAGGTCCGCGCACTCCCAGAGTTTGAAGAATGGTTCTTGAGAGAAACCACTTTTTGTGTTGCCAGTAGGTGTCGCTATGCCGAGTTGCACGGAATTTGGCACTGCACTCCAAAAGCGCATTCCCAAAGTTTGAAGTCGATCGGACGAACGGTTCTCGAGAAAACCGTTTTTTGTGTTTGCCAGTAGGTGGCGCTATGCCGAATAGCACAAAATTAGCAGTGCACTCCATCAGGTCACCCCAGGCGGACTCCCCAAGTTTGAAGTCGATCAGACAAACGCTTCTCGAGATAAACCGCTTTTTGTGTTTGCCAGTAGGTGGTGCTATGCCGAATAACACGAAATTCGGCACTGAACTCCGTCAGGTCCAATTAAGTCCACTCCCCGAGTTTGAAGTCGGTCCGACTAATGGTTCTCGAAATAAACCACTTTTTGTGTTTGCCAGTAGGTGGCGCTATGCCGAATAAAATCCGGCACTGCAGAGACCATTAGGTCCCCCTAACGCCCCGTGCAGACTACAGTGACGTTTTTTGCATGTAGACTGAATGTCTACCTGGCTGATCTCAGCCTGTGATTGGCGCAGCCGCCCACGTGTCACAGACACTATCTGTGCACACAGGCTGAGCATAGTCACCCAAGCATTCAGCCATCGCCCCAAGCGAAGCAAGGGCAGCAAGGCCGAATTTGTGAGAATCCTCGTTCTCACTCGTAAAACCTGGGTTGTAGGACAACCCCAACGTTTTACTTCGTTTCGAACTGGGATTCTCACATAATGCTGACGTACAACCATCCTCGCTGCAAGGAAGCACCTACGAGTGACCGTAAGGCACGAACGCCTGGAGGCTGACAAGACAGTGTGCGCCAACGGTGCGCTGGTCACATCCAGACTATAATACCTCACAAAGGTGTGGTGAGTGGACCATGAGGCCGCAGCACACATGTCCTCCACCGATACACCACGAAACAACGCCCATGATGCCGTGACACCTCCCGTGGAGTAGGCCTTAATACCCTCCGGGGAAACCTTTCCCGCAGCAGGGTAGGCCAAGGCAATGGCCTCCACTATCCACTGCGACAAGCGCTCATTTTGGCTCATTTCCACATATATCAGCACAGTACAGCTCTACTCGATCTGGTCTTACTCGGCTCTACTTGATATAGACTCTGTTTCCATAGCAAGTTTACTCGCCTCCGCCCACACCTGGTCGTCATAGCGACCACATATCTGCCCTCCGCCCATAGCTGAAGTAGGCTATAACATATAACGTTAAAATTAAATCCATACACAGAACTTTTAAACTGTTTATGAAATACTGGTGCCTCTAAATGACCTACAGTGTACGTGGGCAAATGTGAGAATCGGCCAGGAGAATGGATATCACTTTGTTGTTAGTCTAGAGCCGTTTACCCACATACGCTTTTTACCGCTAAATGACCGGAACGCGGTCTAATGCCTTCATGTGTGAAAGTTGTTTTCCGGTATAAGCGCGACCCCGTCATTGCGGACATTTCACCAGTTTCGAGCCAGTCAGAAGAGCGGTATGCGCGATCAGGGACACAAGTGTGAAACGTGTCAAGTCATTTGCCGGTCCTTCTCATGGGCGAGGTGTACACACATTGCTTAATGTTCCAGCGGGCATAATCTAATCATTCGCGCACATTAAAGCAAACTGGCGAAATGATCTTGTGATAATAAGAGCGGTATGTCAGCTTCATGTGTGGGCGTACCGATTTCCCCCTCTCCCCTCTCTGCTGCCTGCTTGCTCTCTGGCCAGTCCTTCAGTCCTCCTCCTTCAGTCAGAAGCCCGACAGGGACACAGACAGCTCTGAGAGTCTTGCAAGCCGCCCAACACTTGTTGAGAAAGCAAATGCACGAAGCGAAATGTGGAAGTATTTTGCTTACGTTGCCGACAGCGAAGGCAAGCCCGGACACATCAAACGAAGCCAGTCTGTAAAAAGTGCTTCAACGCGACGCAGGTGAACGGATAAACATCGAACCAGCCAGGCTATTTCTTTCAGACACGGATCCCAACTTCTTCAAATATTTCAGTTCAAAGACTGGTTAGCGAATGTGAATGATACAACATACATGCCCTCTTAAGACAAACGAGTGTGATTTATTGTGTGACAAGCAAACTTATTTCACCATCGGAGTTTTGCCGACCCCCAAAATAAGGAGGATTCCCCATCCAAGTGCACACGTCACTCCCCACCCGCTCTGCAGTGCCGCCCCGCCCCCCAACATACAGGCAATTTCGCTGCTATATTCCCACATGCGAGCGCTCAGTTGTGAAGGGAAATTCCGGGAAATGTCCGATATTGACTTACAGGTAATTTTCCGGTACGCATGTGTGAAAACGGCTAAACTCACATGCATGCGCTGCGCGAGGGACGGGGGTTACGCTACAGGGAGAAGTGAAGCCTCTACCCCGGCGGCCTCTCACCAGGCAAGACCGCGGCTTCACTAAACCCCCGCCTGTGGCCTAGCGGAGCCGACGCTGCACACAACTACAAGGGCTTCCTGAGGAGCGGATTTTTTCTCTCTCAAAACAATTGAAAACCACCGCCATGTTAAAGCTGAGTAAGGAGATCGATTTTATTTGACCAGAGCCGAAGGCAGCAACACAAAAGACTGATGGGAAATAACATAACAGAAGAGAAGGTAAGCCCCACTAAACTGGTATGCAGCATTGACAGTCCGTAGATAGAGTAAACACGATTCTGCCTGACCAATCAGTCGTCTACAGTGTTTTCACGTCACCGTATGGTACCGGGTCCACAGCGCTGGAACCTCAACAAAGCAGGGACCAAAAGCAGCACGACTCAACCCGGGCTGTCCACGTTTTTGATCGGTGGAATGAGACAAAAAAGCGAGACGAGCTGGGCGGGGCCGCGTTGATACCAGCGGTGGAAATGGGCCATTAGTTTGGACAGGGCCCTACCCAGGGCCCGGGACCCAAAGCAGACGAAGAGCTGGTTTGAGGTGCCCATAGTTTTAGCTATGCAGTGTTCTAAGCAGACCGGATGGCATCCAGCAGATGATAGAATGCTCATCCATAAGAGACGTGAGACTTGACTTGGACACACACACACACACACACACACCAAATGTTCCATTAGTAAGCTATGTGTTAGCATGGTGACTCCCCACCACTGTGTGTGTGTGTGTGTGTGTGTGTGTGTGTGTGTGTGTGTGTGTGTGTGTGTGTGTGTGTGTGTGTGTGTGTGTGTGTGTGTGTGTGTGTGTGCGTGCGTGCGTGCGTGCGTGTGCGTGCGTGCGTGCGTGCGTGTGCGTGTGTGTGTGCGTGCATTGCACAGCAGAGAACTAGGTAATGTGAAGAAGTGAGACACAGTCTGGTGAAGTCACCCAAAGTCAAACGACCACAGAAACCAACCCTCCAACAGCACATAACCAATCAGCAGTGGATTTGTTCAGTGGCCCTTAGTGTTGTATAATAAACATGGACGTAGCTACCGTGATGTCACCCGTTGGTTTTGAAGCATTTGCTGAACACAAACTTCACTGTTTCATAAACCTTTATTAACAACAGAGCCAGAAGTTCTAACATCCAGGTCTTCCGGACTCATTCCTGCGGTATTCTATTGTTTTCGGACTCAAAAGGGCCGCTACCAAGAATCTGTGAACGGCTGCCAGGAAAGAAAACAGCCACCTCTCCAATACCTCCTCCTCCTCCGCAGGGCTCATCCCTCACTCGTCTGGTTTCTCCCCTTCTGTTGCCAGGCAACGGACAGGAAGTACATCGCTCGGAGACGTCAAAACCACAGGAAGGGCTTCCAGGAAGTTGGATGTTGGAGGGTATGGGGAGGGGTGCATTCCTCAACAGCTCCTGCGTGCAGGCCATCGCCATCCAGTGGTTTGGCCTGTTCCCTCTGTTTCCTATCGTATAGACCGGGGGTTTTCAAAGTCTGAGACTGTGTGCCTCCCCTCACACAAAGCTTCTAGAGTAGACAAAGACAAAGACAAAAATGTCTTGTTTCTTCCTTGTTACTGATAAACTTCAATCATCCAATCCACCAAATAACACCAAACAAGAGTCAATAGCAACAGCAGAATAAGCTGTTTGGCATTGGCAGAGAAGATTTGGTCACATTTTTCATGAGCGCAACCCACATACTCAGCTGTGCTGCTCATTCCACAAATGCATGTTGCTTACAAATGGGGCACCATTTAAAAGAGAAATAAACTTCCAATGGTATAAAATGTATTGCCAAGAAGCATTGTTACAACAGAGAAATAATCTACCAAACACAAATTTCCGAACTTTTTGTTCGATGTTTGTATATATATATGTGTATACCGTAATTCTTCCAATAAGCGCCTGTACTCTAATTGCCGCCGGGTCTTCCCTTTACCGCCGGGTCCAAATTGATGTAGCATAATATGCGCCTGACTCATTTTCCCACCGGGGCGTTTTTTAGAATAAATACGGTTTTTTGTACTGTATGTTTTTGTGTTAACTGATAAATTCAGTCACTTACGGTAATGACGTTGTTTTGGAGGAAGTCAGGCGGAAGTTTCTACTCCTGTCAGACAGTTTTATATTTTATTTATACATGCTGTAACCAACATGTTTCAAGTATGCATACCGCATTGTTTAATGCTACGGATTCCTGTAGGCAACATGCTGGCGAGACGCTGTCTAACCAGGAGCAGTGGGCAACTTACGCTAACGTAGCTCAGTTGTGCCTTGTAAAAGTGCATTTCTCTCAGTGGAACAGCGATCATAACTGCAGTATGGATTATGTACCCATTATACTGGACTTGTATTGGAAACTTGGCGTCTACCTACCGGTATTTGGTAAGTGCTTGTTTTGTCTAGTGCTGCAGTGCTGTTTGTTTGGTTGGCGTTAGCTTGGTAGCTACATTAGCGTGCCTTATACATTGCTTTGCTGGGAGTATCTGGCAAGCGAGACTAATAACGTTGCTATGACTTCTTTCCAATGAAACACAAACAACTGAATGTGTGAGTGGTAGGCTAATGTTACTTGTTTACAATATGGTGTGGCTGTTTGGCAGAGGGAGAAGAGGAAAGCAATGAACTGATACCGTAAGGTACGGTAGTTGGATGATGATGATGATGACGATGAAGGCTATCAGTTGTTTTCGTTCATTCCAGTCCATTGTACAATACTAGGCATGTTCAAAACTGCCTGTACCTACCCTCTTGTGTGTACTAAGTTCTATCTCACTGGTTTAAATAAGAAATTTGATACTTTCCATTTTTGCTGAGCAGGCATTTCTGTTAAAAAAATAATAATCGCCTGGCTCAATTATGCCAAAATGAAAATAACCGCCTGACCCTAATTGCCGCCTGTCTTCCTTTTACCGCCCGGGTCCAAATTGATTTAGCATAATAAGCGCCTGGCTCTTATTGGCAGAATTACGGTATATATATATATATATATATACCGTAAAACTTCAAATTAGGGCCCAGGCGTTTATTATGTTAAATTGAGTCTGACCCCAGGCAGTTAAAGGAGACCAGGCGGCAATTGGAGTCAGGCGGTTATTTCTTTATTGCACGAAATCGACCCAGGCGATTATTATTTTTTGCACAGAATTTCTGGTCAGCAAAAACGGAAAGTATCAAATTGCTTATTTAAACCAGTGAGATAGTACTTAGTACACACAAGAGGGTAGGTACAGGCAGTTTTGAACATGCCTAGTATTGTACTGCCTAGTATTGCCTTCATCATCATCATCATCATCATCCAACTATGTTATAGTATCAGTTCATTGCTCTCCTCTTCTCCCTCTGCCAAAGAGCCATACCAGAGCCATACCATATTTTAAACAAGTAACATTAGCCTAGTCTCGCTGGCCAGCCTCGTCTCCCTTCCCTGAGTAGGGAGGGGAGGCTGGCTCATTGTAGAACGCACGCTAACGTTAGCTACCAAGCTAACGCTAACGAAACAGATACAGTCAATGGAAACAGCACTGCAGCACTACTAGACAAACAAGCAGACTTACCAAATACGTAGATGCCAAGACAAGTTTCCAATACATGTCAGAATAAAATATAAAACTGTCTGACAGGGGGGAAAAGAACATGACTGACTTCCGCCTGACTTCCTCCAAAACACACGTCATTACCGTAAGTGACTGAATTCAGTCAACACAAAGACATACATACCGTAGGCCTAATGGGGGAGAAAAAAGTATTTATTCTAATAACCGCTCCTGGCTGTTAAGGGAAGACCGGCGCTTATATGCAAAATTTAGTCTGACCCCCTGCGGTTATTGGAGACACGGCGGCAATTGGGGAGAAGGCCCCTATTAGAAGTTTTACGGTATATATATATATATATATATATATATATATATATATGTATATATATATATGATTGTCATATGATATGTCTGATTACAGTCAGACTAGCTTCGATATTTGCAGCATAAAATAGTAGACAGTTCCTATTCATTCTGAACGTATATCGGTTTGGTTTTGACACTCAGCTCACCACCTGTATATGTTTCTCAAATTTTAGATGAGAGTCTAACATCAGGCCAAGATATATAACCTCAGACTTGGTCAAAAAACCATTGACCATTGATTTTTAGATTGAACTTATTCTCACTTCATCTGATGAGGACTGTCTCCTAGATGAGAAGCATATTGACACAGTTATCTTAATGTTCAGTGTTAGACAAAAACGTTTGAGCCAGTCTGCTACTGATTCTAATCTAGATGTTCTGTCAATTGTGTAGAAACTGAGGTAGTGGTCATGCCAGACACATTATGACAGTGTCATCTGGATACATCTGGATACCTGCTCCTGCGTATGATTCTGGAAGATCACTTATATATCAACGGAAAATAATTGGTCAGAAAATTCCCGTTTTGCACCCAAGTAAAGCTGATTGTTTATTATTAATAAGGACACATTGCTCACGATTACTAAGATAGGATATAAACCATTACAATTAGGGTTGTCAGTCATGATTTTAATTGGTTATTAACATCCCTAATTAGGACTCATTCCTGCGGCACTGTATAGTTCTAGGCAAGCAGATTGTAACAAACAGTATTGTCCCTTGTGAGCATTGTGTATTTTTTATGCAAAATCTTTTCTCTTACCATGTACATTATGAGGCCCTCTGCTGTATTTATGCTATATGAAGTATGTCAACACAATTTCCATAGATGTACATGTATCTGGTGATTGAACTGATTCCGCAAACCCTTGGCTGATATGAGGCACAGTGACGTGGTGCAAGCAGCAGGGGGCACTGTAGTTAAATGCAGCAGTAAGTTTGCCTCCATCTCTCCCCCCTCTCCTCTCCCTCACACAGAAACTGCAGCATCCGCCTGTCTCATATGCTGCCTGTAAAAAGAACAGTCTCAGCTCACTGACTGGAAAACCATCTTTAGGAGGGTGGGCGTGCGAGAGAGAGAGGGGGGATGTGAATACTAGATAGGACTATTTGTGTGAGAGCTGTGTGTGCATGGAGTGTGTGTGTGCATGGAGTGTGTGTGTGTGTGTGTGTGTGTGTGTGTGTGTGTGTGCATGGAGTGTGTGTGTGTGCATGGACTTGAATCAAAACTGAATTTCTGAGCCATAGGGTCTTCTGCTATAATTCCCTCATATTCAAATTGTGTGTCTGTGTGTGTCCGTGTGTGTGTGTGTGTGTGTGTGTGTGTGTGTGTGTGTGCGCGTGTGTATGTGTGTGTGTGTGCGTGTGTGTGCATGTGTGTGTGTGTGCACACAGTGCAATACTATTTACTGTGCATGTGCAGTCCTCGCTGAGAGTTTTTCCATTTAATGCACAAGCTGAACGTACGCCTTAAGGGATAGTTCACATTTTTTAAAGTCTAGCCCTATTTGCTACTTGCCAATGATGATGTTGATTGGTAGAGTTCTTTCTCAGCACAATCCATCCTGTTCCTCATAGTAGCTCTGGGAAGTTGTGCAAAAACGAAGCAAAGGTCACTGGGGTCACGGTCCTGTATGTACAAGCTGACTGAAGCTCACTGAAATTTACTTTGTGTGCAGTGTGGATGAAATTTTAGCGATCCTCAGTCAGCTTCTACATACAGGACCGTGACCCCAGTGACCTTTGCTTCGTTTTTGCCCAACTTCCCAGAGCTACTATGAGGAACAGGATGGATTGTGCTGAGAAAGAACTCTACCAATCAACATCATCTTTGGTAAGTAGCAAATAGGGCTAGACTTTAAAAAATGTGGACTATCCCTTTAAGCTTAATTTATACTTATTAGAAAGTGTCGCTCAGCACATGATCGCAGACGAAAAAGAAAGTGTCGCTCATGGTGTTGCATTTATACTTCAGTGAACGTTCGCCTCGATTCAACGGTCACGCGACACTCGAACGCTATAAGTGCAGACAGCCAAGAGAAGAGAGGGAATGGAATGCACAGTGAAACCACGTCGGAGGCAAGATGTAACGTACTTGGCTGCAGCCGTATATAAACGACACACAACCACACAACTCACCTCCTCTCTCTCTGGGCAATTGGTCACGATGTTCTTTGTGATTTTCACGAAGTCATACATCAAGGAGAGGCTGATAAAAATAGCGGGGACGCGTTCATTTATTTCATTTCAGCAAAAAGCAAAACAAGGAAGTCAAGCGCGTGATGTCTATATAGCCAATCAGACTATGTGACGTACTCAGCGACACTAGACATATAGCAGACACTGCTCGCCGACACTTGAAAGTGTCGACTCAAGTCCTAATTTCTGTCGGCAATCATTTCAAAAGTGTCGGCAGACAAAGAATAAATTGGGCTTTACCGTTCACACAAGACGCCTTGTCTTTTCCTCTCAGCGCCTACTCTCACGCCTTGAACCCGCCCACAACTCCCATTGACTTCATGCCTGCGGCGGCACGGCTTCGCGCTTGGAAAATCGGCGTCAATCCTGAGTGATCGCTTCGGCGTGGCGTGAACGTGGCTTCGGCACAGCCTCAGCGTGGCACGCGCGCGGGTGGTGTGAACGGCTTCGCCTGTTAACAAGGATGCCTAAATGAAACTTGTGGGTTCAGCGTAGGTACAGCTTCGGTTGAGCGTTGCTTCGGCGTCCTGTGTGAGCGGGGGCTTAGACTGTATGCTTCTCCACCCAAAACCAAGGCAAAACGATGAAGCTAGAGTTGACCCTGTTCACTACACATTTGTGACTAAAGACGATAGCCTACTCTCCTTAGCCTGGTATCCAGACCCATACGAATGGCAGTTGTCAGCACTCTTCATATGGGTCTTGGCTGGTCAATGTAGGCGGCGGGACTAATCTAACGTTGCCGGTGACGCATTACAGAGCTGCTGCAACAACACACCTGTATGTTAAATAGCTAGCCAGCTGTTAGGTACGTTAGCTAAACCAAAGACAAAGGGATATCAAAGCAAGACACACCAACTGCAATTCACTTCCTGTATTGGTATTACGTGGGTTTTGCCCATGGTTTTCCATGGCCACGCCACTTATGAGACTTGCGGCAGTCTATTGGAGTCAATGGGAGGAGTGAACATGATCTCAGATTATGACTGATGATTCTTCCCCCCCATAGTCATCAAAGTAAATATCTGTCCAATTTTCGGAAGCCACATATCTTCTGAACATTCGGACACAAATATGGCGTTTTTCAGACGGACAGATCAGGAGAAAATTAAATTTGTTCAAGACCTGTCTTATTTCATTTTCATTTCATTTATTTATTTGAGTAGGGATAGATACCCGTAGGCTACATATAACGTTTACCAAAACATCTGATGTCCTGTATCATAGCATTTATAGGCCAAGGCTAATTTGCAATGCCCGTCCCTAGATGTTATTAAAAGCACCTGTTCAAGGTGGTGCAGTCGCTCTCCAGTGCGGTCGTTCTGTGAGTTTGAATGTGTTTTGAAGGTTGTTCCAATCGTTTGCTGCAACAAAATGAAAGGAATTGCGACCAAAAAACGCAGCGTGGACTTTCAGGATGATGAGCATGATGAAGTCACTGGATGGTAAGCGATAATTGCTGTAGGAGGTGTGCTGTGCAGGAGGTTTGAGAGGTAGTGAGTGAGCTGTCTTTCCCAGGATTGTTTTATAGACAAGTTGGAGCTGGTGATGTAGCCGCCTGGTGTGAAGGGAGGGCCAGTCCACCAGTTTGTACAGGTCACAATGGTGAGTGGTGAAGGGTGCACACATGGCAAAGCGGAGTGAGTGGTGTGTCCAGTTTGTTAACCCATTGATACCTGATGCAGCATTTGCGTGTATAGCCCTCATTTGTGTGTGTATCCCTTTAAGACCGCAAACCGCGGTCTTAAAGGGATACACACACAAATGCTGCATCAGGTATCAATGGGTTAAGGAGGCCCTTTGATGCCATTTTATAGATGATGTGGCCATAGTCGAGCATGGGGAGATAGTAGAGCAATTCTCTACTCATTACTACTGAAATCACTACACATCTCAATAACAATCAAGTAGTGGAACAGTAGGTTTTCTGTAGATATTGTATAGCAGTGATGAGTAGTGATTCAGTAGTACTTTTTCATGAGGGTTATTCATTCAGTCATGTTAGCATCAGTCATAACAAATCACAAACCACACGATCAGAACAGAATACTTTTTTAAACATTTTAAAGTAAAATGCATGAATTTGGTGTACTTTGAGAAGGCTTAAGAGCAAAATTAAAAGGCTAGATCTATGAAGAACATGTCATCATTACTGTGCTGTGGGTTTACAATGACAAACTAAATTTCTCCCTATAGGTCAGGGATGCGTGATTTCTAACCCCACATAGGATAAGCAATAACCACGCCCTGTGGCACCGGGATTGGCCAGGAGCAACACTGGAGGGCACGCAGCCCAGCGATTTCATGAACCAACTGAATAGCTCTTGAGAACAGCCAGCGATATTGAGAGCGGACATTGAAATGAATTATGGTCACCTACCTTCCTTAGCATAGTAATAATAATAATAAGCATAATAATTGTAATCTACACAATCTACAAAAACATGCAATAATATAAACGGTGTTGTGTTCACGTTCATAGCTCATATAATATAATGTATCGTTAATTTCAAGCTCAATTCTTACCCAGAGAAAAGGTACAGCACTGAAAATGTAACAAGCAATAGTTCTTTAAACATCTTTATTTTAAAAGATGAAAAACCCCAGGTGCTTTAGTCCCAAGCTTCAATGCTCCTGGCCAATCCCGGCGCCACAGGGCGTGGTTATTGCTTATCCTATGTGGGGTTAGAAATCACGCGTCAGGGATACTCAACTTGCTTTGCCACTTTCGTGAAATGATAGAAGGCCAGGGGCCAGTTAATAAACAAACAATATACATTTTTCTGTAGCGGATTGTAGGTTTTTGGGGTGTCAGCCGAAGTTTAGGCTGACAATGTTGTGCACACCAGATAGTTAGTTAGGTTAAGTTAGTTAGGTTAAGTACATACATAAGTGCCTGGGTAGCGAGCAGATGGCGGTATTTGACAATTTAGCAGCTAAATCATAGATTATTGAAAGATATTCCATATTCCAGACTGAAATGCTATAACAGAAGTATTGGCCAGAATGACATGAACATTTGGACACTTATTCAGCGGGTGTCTTGCATGTTGCGTTACTTCAGGTGCACTGTAAGATTTCTTTTTTTTTCTTTTTTCTTTTTTTTGGTCAACATCTTTTTGTGGCGGTCAAAATCTTTTTGTGGCGGTGCGCCACAAATTCCTTTATGTATGGGGAAACACTGCCATGGTAAGCAACTGTGTCAGGCGCAGGGGTGTCAGGTTGCTCAGTGTCCCACTCTGGCAATAAGTGTTCCTTGTTGATGTTGTGTAGAATACAACAATCAACATCAGATACAAAAGTGTTAGAAATGTCATTTCTCTTGGCTTGGCACCTCCAGCGAACTTCGAGACGTCCAAAGGCATTTTCTATCACCATCCTTGCCGAGCTGAGTTTGAAGTTGAAGGTTCTCTGCTGCTCATTGAGTACGTGGAGGTTTGTGAACCCCCTCATCAGCCACTTCCTGATGGGGTACGCTGGGTCTCCGATTACATGCACAGGGTTTTCCACTCCGTTAACAGCAATCCATTTCTTTGGGGAGAGCAATGTAGATGTATAACTACGTTACAGTACACACACAGACTTGTTCTTCTGTGAAGAAGAAGAAGAAAATAAGTACACCTGGGTGACTTGCAGGGTTCACTCACTGTAGTTAGCTGTTATGTTGCTTAGCTTGATAATACACTGATGATACTGTATTTATCTGTTTATAGATGGTTCTCTTATCCGTACTGGGGAAATGAAGAAAGACATTTCCTATTTATAATTGATACATAAACATTATTTTGCACATTGTATCTCACCAACTCTGTAACACATGACTATGATATCTTTTTTCGCTATTTCTGAACGAGAAAATAGATCATCTCTGCTGCTTGCTTTCTGTCCGTCAGACGAGACACACAACAGCGAGGAGCCTGTCTGTGAAGAGGAGAAGGGCGGAGCACAGCACACACACACGCACACACACCCACAGCGCACACACACACACGCACGCACGCACACGCACACGCACACACACACACACACACACACACACACACAGCACACACACACACACACACACACACACACACACACACACACACACAGCACACACACACACACACACACACACACACTGAAGGCACACAAGTGCAAATAACAGGGAGACTCAGACTTGTCGCAGTGAAAAGAAAGATCAATCAATCAACTTTATTTATATAGCACTTTAAACACAACACAGTTGATCCAAAGTGCTTTACAGCACATCAAAACAAGCAAAAGACAATGAAATGAAGAAGAACAATATTCAGAGAACAAGATAATAATTAGAATAAGATAACGACAGTGGAGGTAGACTCACGTTTTCCAACATAACAGAATATAGGCCTACAGAGGCTTCAGGAGAAGAACCTGAGCAAGTTGCAGGGTTTCATATAAACAAACCAGGTGAAACAGGTTAGGGACAGTTAAAAGCTATTGAAAAGAAGTGAGTTTTAAGTGAAGTCTTGAAAACCTCGACAGTGGGAGAGAAACGGATAGTGCGAGGGAGAGAGTTCTGGGCCAGCGATGGAGAAGGCCCTATCCCCGTAACGTTTGGTCATTGATCTTGGGACAGTCAGAAGATTTTGGTCAGAAGATCTAAGTTGTCTGGGAGTGTGATAAGAGGGAGCGGATCCATTTAGCGCTTTATACACGAATAGTAGAATTTTAAATTGTATTCTGAAACGAACAGGCAGCCAGTGTAGGAAGGCAAGGATGGGAGTAATATTCCCTGCACATTTAATGCCTATTTAACTTAGCCTGTAAATTTCATGTACATTCAATGTAAACTCTTATTTAACTCTGACTGTAAATTCATGTAAATCCATTGCCTATTTAACGTCTATTTAACTCAGTCTGTAAATCTCATATAAATTCAACGTAAATTCATATTTATCATCCACAAAACACTTCACCACTCATGTACATATTGTATATATTTACTCGATTTGATTGCACTTGCAACTTTGTGATTGTCTTTAGTTATCTTCCTACTTCTTATCGCTGTATATTGATGTGACCGCTACGCTGCATACAGACACTAAAGCTGCGTTCACACCGACCTATTAAAGTTTGTCGCTGGCGTCGAGTTTACATACAAAGTCAATGCAAACGAGCGATTGAGCGTATATTCGCCTGGGAGAATAATCGCTGGGCGTCCGAGCGGCAGAGACAGAGCGATAGGGAGAAAATACGCTCGTCGCTCAAGATGAAATATTCCAACTCGAGCGAAAATACGCTGGCATCAGTCGCTCGCTGTTCAATGCTGATTGGCTGCCGTGTGAGAGCGAGTCAAGGATCCCACTGGCTTGGAACAAACCGCTGGTTTATTGTGTGGCAACAAACCGCATTGACAGGCTGACAGCTGACATGAAGTGAAGTCTGTACTACCGGTATGCAGCTCGCATTAGGAGCACGCTGATAGGCTTAGCTTGTAAACAATGACGGTGGCTCGTAGTGGACAAACAGCATGACATTGCGTAACGTTATATCCCCCACATGTCCGTCATTTCGTGTGCCTGTTGATGAGCGATTTAAACAGAGCGACAGAGCGATTCCAAAGGGTTGACTTGAGCGACAGAGCGAAAAATAAATATCTCGGTGTGAACGCCCCTTAAGACAAATTCCTTGTATGTAACTTGCATACTGTGGCAATAAAAGTGATTCTGATTCTGATTCTGATTCTAATATGTTACCTCTCTTTTGTTTTTGTCAGAACTCTTGCTGCGAAACAAGTTGGAGGCGGGATAGTGAAGACTGAGAAATACCAAAATGAAGTGAGTTACAGTAATCTATATACTATATATATCTATATACTAGGGGTGTCACAATATATCGTCCCACGAAATTTCGCGATAGTAAAACGTCACGATATGTATCGTTGAGATGAAATCTCATATCGTGGAAAAAAAAAAAAAAAAAAAAAATTTTTTTTTTTTTTTTTTTTTCTTTTTCAAAAATAGACAAAGAAACGTCTTTGTTTGTTGAAGTTCAATGTGTGGAAAGTAGTTCAGTTGAACAAGTCTCTGAAGAGACACATGAGAAGTTATACAGGAGAGAAACCATTCAATTGAGTTTCTGGCAAAACTGTTTACTTGACAGGAAAAACTGAAGATGCATAAAAAATAGACTAAGAAAAGTCTTGTTGTTTGAGTTTGAAGAAAAACTGAAGATGCATAATGAGAATTTATACTGCTGAGAAACCTTTTAGTTCAAAGTAAATCTAAGTGACGGTGTAACTCATTCTATTTCAAGATAAGCCTTATCTCCAATCTCATGTTTTTTCTAGTTGTTATTGTAATAACAATTTCCCACAACAGCATGTTTTGTATTTGTGCATTTCAAATAAAATACTACTTTTCCAGTCATATATTGTCATTATTCAAGTTTAAAAAAATATTGTTAAAATCGTATCGTATCGTATCGTTATCGTGAACCCAGTATCGTGATACGTATCGTATCGTGAACTGAGTGTATCGTGACACCCCTACTATATACTATATATATCTATATACGGGAAGATATGAAGGCATGGGTGACTTTCTTGAGGTCAGAGCTACAGAGAATTGACCTGAGTTTGAAAATGATACGGAGCTGTAAAAAGCTTAATTTAACAACCTGATTGATTTGTTTGTCAAAGTTTAGACCTGAATCGAAAACGACACCAAGATTTTTAGCAAGAGGTTTAAGGCCACGTTCACACAGGACGCAGAAGCAACGCTCAACCTAAGCTCTACCTACGCTGAACGCACAAGTTTCATTTAGGCATCCTTGTTAACAGGCGAGGCCGTTCACACCACCCGCGCGCGTGTCACGCTGAAGCCTCGCCGAAGCCACACTCATGCCTTGCTCAAGCGATCGTTCAGGATTCACGCCGATTTTCCAAGCGTGACGCGTGAAGCCAGGTATGAAGTCAGTTGCGGGCGGGTTCAAGGCGCGAGAGTAGGCGCTGAGAGGAAAAGAGAAGGCTTCTTGTGTGAACGGTAAGGCCTACGTTCAGCTTGTGCTTCAAGCTTCAGTTCTGCTTACGTTCGGCATCATGTGTGAACGAGGGCTAACAGAGGAGGCCAATCAGACCAAGGTGAGGGGAGCGATCTTGGGAGCGCTGTCCGTACAGCGACGCACTGTGTTTACTCTACTGCCCCCCACACTTCCGGAATGGTATTAGCGACTTTTTGATATCAAAGACATAAAAGTGGATTTAATGCAAAAAGTTGGAAGCGGCGACTGCTGTCGCTATTTAGAAGAGGATGTTAGGCATGGAACAGGGTCTTCACTTCAAGTTTCTGGCAAGTCATCTTTTAAGATGTAGCTCCGAGAGCAGAAAGCTGCTCTATGGGGGAATGTTATGTGGTTGTCCTGTTGGCTGTGGGGTAAATCTACACCTACGCCCTCAGTCTCTCTCTCCGTCTCTGTTCTGCTTCTATACCCCCCCCTCTCTCCCTCCTTCTCCTGCTCCTTCTCTCCACCCTCCCCTCCCGTCTCTTCTCTTTCGCTCTGTGTTTGCAGATTAAACGGGCAGCCTGCCAGTTTTTCATATTTCCTGGCAGCAAAGTGGCCAGCCAACTTCCTGAGGGTGGGGAGAGGGGGAGGCAGGAGGGTGGGGGGGGGGGGGGGGGGGGCTTGCAAAAGGTTACATTTGCACAATGTATCCATGGAAAAACACAGAGCGGAGAGAGAGAGAGGGAGAGACAGAGCGGGGGAGAAAGAGGGAGGGAGGGAGGGAGGGAGGGAGAGAAAGGAAGAAAGAGGGAGGGAGAGCTGGGCAGGCTCAACTAAATGACTCCAGCGTTGGGCTATGCTGGGGTAATGGAAAAAGCCCTCTGGGGGAATATTCACCGCGCGAGAGTATCGAGTTGCACGCCATCATTACAATACTGTCTCAATCCCTGCCGTCCTGTCCCCCTCTCTCTTTCTCTCTCTCTCTCTCTCTCTCTCTCTCTCTCTCTCTCTCTCTTCTCTCTCTCTCTCTCTCTCTTCTCTCTCTTCTCTCCCTTCCCTGCAATGTCCCAACCACCCAGCCCCCCCCCCCCCCCTCTCTCTCTCTCTCTCCCTCCGTCTGTGTCCAATGAAAGTGTTTTCTGGAAGGCTAGCTTTGGGACAGGGGGAGCTGTTCAAATTGTGGCAGTTTGATGAGTGTGTGTGTTTGTGTGTGTGTGTGTGTGTATGTATATGTGTGTGTGTGTGTGTGTGTGTGTGTGTGTGTGTGTGTGTGTGTGTGTGTGTTAGAGAGAGAGCGAGAGAGAGAGACAGACAGAGATACAAGGATGGTTGGAGGGTAGTGGGAGTCATAAGGGAGGTGTGGAGGGGGTCATATCCAAATACGCATCCCCCACAAAACAGCTCTGCCCTCTCCTGCTGCCTGCAGGGCGGCGCCCTCCGGGGTGACCGAATGTTGGCAGACAGCAGAAGAAGACAGAGACTCAGGGTTTTTATTTTTTTGTTTTTTTTACAGATTTCCTCCCAATTTTCTCCCCAATTGTACTTGACCAATTTCCCTCTGCTGCCCCGGTCGCTGCTCCACCGCCTCTTCCGATCTGGGGAGAGCCCGACCACCATGCTTCCTCTGATACATGCGCAGCCGCTTCTTTTCACCTGACAGCGGGGAGCGGGAGCTTCACCAGCAGGCCGTAGCACGTGGGAGGATCACGCTATTCCCACCAGTTCCCTTCCACCCCAAACAGGCGCCCCGACCGACCAGATGAGGCGCTAGTGCAGCGACCAGGACACATACCCTTAATCCGGCTTCCCACCTGCAAGCACAGCCAATCGTGCCTGTATGGATGCCCAACCAAGCCAGAGGTAACACGGGACGCGAACCTGCGACCCTTGTGTTGGTAGGTAGGGAATCTACCGCTACACTACCTGGACGCCACTCAGGGGTGTTATTATGAAACCCAGTCACTGATAGTCACTGATGACATCACACCATTAGCTAATTAGGGCAATCACTAGGGGTGTCACAATATATCGTCCCACGAAATTTCGCGATAGTAAAACGTCACGATATGTATCGTTGAGATGAAATCTCATATCGTGAAAATTTTTTTTTTTTTTTTTTTTTTTTTTTTTTTTTTTCAAAAATAGACAAAGAAACGTCTTTGTTTGTTGAAGTTCAATGTGTGGAAAGTAGTTCAGTTGAACAAGTCTCTGAAGAGACACATGAGAAGTTATACAGGAGAGAAACCATTCAATTGAGTTTCTGGCAAAACTGTTTACTTGACAGGAAAAACTGAAGATGCATAAAAAATAGACTAAGAAAAGTCTTGTTGTTTGAGTTTGAAGAAAAACTGAAGATGCATAATGAGAATTTATACTGCTGAGAAACCTTTTAGTTCAAAGTAAATCTAAGTGACGGTGTAACTCATTCTATTTCAAGATAAGCCTTATCTCCAATCTCATGTTTTTTCTAGTTGTTATTGTAATAACAATTTCCCACAACAGCATGTTTTGTATTTGTGCATTTCAAATAAAATACTACTTTTCCAGTCATATATTGTCATTATTCAAGTTTAAAAAAATATTGTTAAAATCGTATCGTATCGTATCGTTATCGTGAACCCAGTATCGTGATACGTATCGTATCGTGAACTGAGTGTATCGTGACACCCCTAGCAATCACATAATTAAAGAATCCGTCTCCGTCAGGTCGCCTGCATGGGTGCCCTTTACACACCCTGAAGGTTTCAGCCCGATCGCACGTAAAACGGCATAGCTGTGGCCGAACACAGAACTTGAAACAGTGGACAGAGCCTACATACTACATTTTATTTTTAGATTTTGAGGTTGGAATGATGGTCAAATCTATACTCCCTCAAAAGTTGTGCATCATTCATCATGTCCAGTGGGTTTAAATTCAGCCATGTTCAACAAATAATTTCACACAAATTCAAGATTCAAGATTCAAGATTTTTATTGTCACTCTATGGTACAAGTATCATGTGTGAAATTCTTGTGCTGTGGACTCCGTTTACAACATAGTACAAATATAACAGGGCATATGAGTGCAAAAACAACAAGAGACACAACAAGCAATAAGGCAGTATAGTGATAAGACAAGTCAGAGACAGTGGCATATTCACTGCACATAGGTGCACATGTCGTGTGCATACTTTAGACGTGCTTAAACATTTTAAATTCGGCGTATTTGACATACAGGTGCAAATAGCATATTCCTTATTAAACATACAATTAAACTCAGCGTTTTAAATTCGGCGTATTTGACATACAGGTGCAAATAGCATATTCCTTATTAAACATACAATTAAACAAAATTCTCATTTAAGTGATGGTTATGTTTCCCTTAAGATCTTCTGGGGAAAATGGCTCCTATGGACTACAGTACAGTAGAGTACAGGCTTTCTTATTTATGTTTTTGGCGGGGGTTCCTATCTTGAGGAAACCCCAGGGGAGCACGGGGAGAACATGCAAACTCCACACAGAAAGGCCCTTTGTGACGAGCCCACCTGGGCAGTGGGCACTGAGTGCATGGGGATGGGGACACACCCTCAGCGCCCACGGCATCCCAGGCGGGAATCGAACCCAGGACCTTCTTGCTGTGAGGCGACAGCGCTACCACTGTGCCACCGTGCCCCCATCCACTGCCCACTGTGCCCCCCTAAGAGTACAGGCTAGTTAAGTGATGGTAGTATGGATTTTGAATTCTAACAGGCTCACGGCATATAGCTGTTGTGTTTCTGATTTGGATCGTGGTCGTTTTTTTGATTCATCAAAACATTCAAAATCACACAGTCAACCTGGTGACGTCATCTAGGAGCACCCTCGTTGGCGAAAAGCTAAAATTTTGTTCATCTTTCTAATAAATCTAGGTAAATTTCAGACTTGAAAGCAGTACGTCCTGATTTGTCTGAGGTGAAATGCAATTGAACTAGAGTCACACGATCAATGTTTCATGTCACGTCCAACGCACGCAAGCCTGAGCCCAGCACAGCTCCCAGCTCCTCTCCTTCCCACAGCCACTGCACTGCCCTCCCATCCTCTCTACACTGACATCAAAGTGTGTGTGTGTGTGTGTGTGTGTGTGTGTGTGTGTGTGTGTGTGTGTGTGTGTGTGTGTGTGTGTGTGTGTGTGTGTGTGCGTGCGTGCGTGCGTGCGTGTGTGTGTGGTGCAGAGCTGTTCCTCCACTCAAACAGACGGGCTGATTTCACCAGGAAGAAATGTGCTCCCTCCCCTGCTGCCCCCATCTCTTCTCCATCACGCATCTCTCAATCTCGCTTCCCAGCAGTGTTGCCAAACGTACGATAATTATCGTATTTGTACGATGATTTAGCCTTCTGTATCCAGGCGGCAAGCTTGGGCTTGGGCTGAGGAAGCCGCTGAAGTAACACTGAAATTGTAACTCCTGAAATTGTAATTCCTCGAATGGCCACTTGAGGCTGGCTCCAAAAGGGAGTCGTTCCCCGTTCACCCCCATGTTAAAATACCAGATGTTACAACAGGATTAAACATGTTTACAGCCTGGTTCAGAACACGCTTTTGGTCTATATAGCTCACCTTTCATTACAATTGTACTGGGGAGAATTTTTACATAACCCGCCCATTTAGAGTAAAACAGACGCTAAAGCAGACTATGTTTTCGGATGATTGACAGGTCGCAGCTTGCTGATCACGGACCAATAGCAGGCGGAGCTGTCCGGGAAACCCCTGCAACCTGTTGCACCAGCTGAACGTAAGTTCTGTCTTAAGTTAGGGTGTAAAGTCCACACTAAATGCTACGTTGGAACTAGTTAGTTTGACACTAAAGTTGTGTCTTTGTTTGCACCACGGAGACGTAAGGTACATCTTAAATAGTAGTCCTTAAAGTCGAACTGAACCCGTTCGTCGCGTGCGTCAGAGTCCGTTTCAGACTGAAAACATAATTTGTCTGAGATGACAGGTTGAGGGGCGGGTCATAGTATCATGTCTTGAAGTTAGTATCAAGTATCAACTAGTATCAAGTTTGAAGTTATAACTCATGTCCTACGTTGTAACTATTCCACTTGGTGCAACCCATATATTTTTAGTAGTGCGTAAACTCGGACTTAGTGAGACTTTACGCTCAAACTAGGTTACGTTTTAACTTACGCACAGCTGCTGCAACCCACTCCTGGTCTGGTGCTGTCGTGTGAGCTGTGCAAGAACCCCAAGATGGCGACGGTCACACTATAGGCTCCAAAATGGGTCCAAATACTAATGTGATGTCACGCTGAACTGTGTCCATATTTTTATATTTTTAGATGGTCGATGTCTGTAGCTTATGATGTATGATGATCAGTAATAATAATGCCAAAGTTCCCATAATGTCCGATAATTTCTGCATTTTGTGACATTTAGTATTAGTAGTTGTAATCAGTCTGCTATTGGATAGTAAATTATGGATCCTTCAGTTGTGTTTACACATCTCTTCTCATGATCTATTCAGCCAATCGTGCTTTTTGATGATGAACGCGAGTCGATTGGCTGGCTCGCTGCATGGGTCGAGGAAGTAAAACAAAAAACAACAGGAAAATAAATGTTTTGCCCCAACGCAAAAGTCAATATATATATAGCA
>NC_139629.1:15053857-15173857 GCF_964638095.1 Poromitra crassiceps | reverse complement strand
TGAGCTTAAACAAGCTTGATTTCAAATCCATTTATTACATTGAATATTGTCCTATTTACACTTAAAAAATTAACTTTGCCTTGACGATCTTCAGAACAGATTGTTGGCTGCAGTCACACTTCTCCATCACGTAACCTATACGAGAAATGCACAGAACAGCCACCTGTAAGTCGCATGTGGGAATTTACAAACAGGCCAACCTCATGAGACAAGATTAAAAAAAAAAAAAAGTTTATTCTGACCAGCAACCGCCTCCAGTTTCCTGGTGGTGGTGCACTTGACCTCCTTACAGTAAGCACCAGGACACCTTGCCTCACATGACTTTCACTCTGCAAACAAATGAGTTGAACAACCAGATAATCTGACCTCCACTCACACACAGAGTCAACCACAACCACCCTACACACCCTCATATCACCCTACACACCCTCATATCACCCTACACACCCACATATCACCCTACACACCCTCATATCACCCTACACACCCTCATATCACCCTACACACCCACATATCACCCTACCCACCCACATATCACCCTACACACCCTCATATCACCCTACACACCCACATATCACCCTACACACCCTACACACCCTCATATCACCCTACACACCCACATATCACCCTACACACCCACATATCACCCTACACACCCTCATATCACCCTACACACCCACATATCACCCTACACACCCTCATATCACCCTACACACCCTCATATCACCCTACACACCCACATATCACCCTACACACCCTCATATCACCCTACACACCCTCATATCACCCTACACACCCACATATCACCCTACACACCCTCATATCACCCTACACACCCTCATATCACCCTACACACCCACATATCACCCTACACACCCACATATCGAAGGAAACAAATGTCCCGAGAGACAGATAGCTCACGGGCAGAATGTCCTCTTCCTCATCTGACCACCGCCACACCTGAGTGGCAGGGCAAGTTCCTAACTCACTATCGGCCTCTGTTGGCCTCTTGGGGTAATTGAATCATAATGGAACATTTTCTGTGCTAAAGCCCGGCTCATTGCCTTCCTCACTCTGATGACACGACAACAGCAACAAACGAAATGGCTCTTTTCCTCAAATCAAATGTCACTGAATTTCTGAACGGCCTTGGACTTGCTTCACTGCCCCAACCTCTCTAGAACAACCCTCTTTAACTCCACATTCGATTTTTTTCCAATCTCCAACCAAATTGATTGATTAGCCTGCATGCTCCCCTTGAACAATGACTGCAGGTAACCACTTCCTCAGCCATAATAACCCATCAAAGATTCCTGTAGCCTATGGCTTTTTGACATTTGTCTTGTTCCCCTAACTGTGAAGTAGACAGACATATATTTATTACTTTCATGAGACCTGTGTAGGAAGGATTCAAGCATTCAAACAGGCTTGAAGGATTGGGTAAACAGAAGTGAAATTGAGTCTGACTGCTGAAGCATAGGCCTATAAATTATCTATAATATCTAGATGTTTGCATTGTACGGTGCTCTTTCACATTAATTTTTGCATCTACAAACCTCAATCTGGGCCTCAAATAAAACTGTGCAAATATTCCACACTAAAAGGTTATGTATCAACAAAAGTGCAAAAGTACGTTAAAATAGTAAAAATGCTAAACGTCACCCAACATAATGAAAAAAGGCCAGTTATCTCCAACAACAACTTATCAACTAGCTATAATTACCTGAACATGTCGACACACGCTTCAGCTTTTAGCAGACATGGGACCAGGTCACTTTTGTCCAAGTCTCAGGTAAGTCCCAAGTCATTTTGTTTTGGGCAAGTCAAGTCAAGTCAAGTCACAGGTTTTGTCAAGTCAAGTCCTTAGTTAAGGCAAGTCAAGTCCCAAGTCAAGTCATCTTTTCCCCCAAGCCCAAGATACTGCAGTCTTACCTTGCTTTATAAAGAAAGAAGACATGGTAGTACCTGTCTAATAGTGATATTATTGGCCAATGTATTTAACTTGTTCAAAAAGTATGACAATGAATTGAATTTGTATCATAATCATTGATAATCAGTAACATAAATTTACTCAAACAAAAGTCAAATAACTTTATAAACGCTTATTTACTTCTTAACTGCTTCTCAGTAAAAAAAAACATAAAAATCCTCCATGTCAGTTTTAAACAGTGAAATACTGACAGCCAGACTATCACATCAAATGTTGTTGCATTCCGACCCTGTCCCGTCTGCCTGTTTGCAAAATATCTCCCCATTATTAAGGACTCTAATATCCCCTGACCACAGCAGGCCCCAACAGCAGGCCAGAATCCCCCGACTGACAAGAAAAGACGTTACGTTAAAGCCCCGCCCCCTCCAGTGCATTTTGTAATTTTTAAGATATTTCATGTGTTTCTGAGTCATGACCTGGACATGCTGATTAGCCACAGAGTTCGCATTGTATTTTTTTGACAAATAACCTCAGGCAGGAGCAACCTGCCACCGACATCCGACCGCTTCAGCTCATTCAGAACGCTGCAGCCCGTCTGGTATTCAACGAACCGAAATACTCTCATGTCACTCCCCTCTTCCAGGACCTCCACTGGCTTCCCATCTCGGCACGCATCAAATTCAAGACACTGGTACTGGCCTACAGGGCAGTACACCAGTCAGCTCCCCTGTACCTGCAATCTATGGTCAGGTTCCAAACCTCTCAGCGCTCCCTTCGCTCCTCCACCAGTGCAGGACGCCTCGCCCCTCCTTCGCTACGGGGGCTCAAAAGTCGCTCATCCCGATCTCGACTCTTCTCGTCCCTGGCACCTCAATGGTGGAACGAGCTTCCACCTTCGGTCAGGACTGCTGAATCACTGCCGATCTTTTGGAAAAGACTAAAGACACACCTTTTTCAGGCTCCATCTGGGCCCTTCTTGATCTAACTTCTTTCTCTCTCTTTCTAAAAAAAAAAAAAAAAAAAACTACTAACCTAAACTTGTAGCACTGTTCCTTCAGAAGTTGTAGTTGTCATAGACTGTGCTCCATAGTTGATTGCTCTATTGCTGACAAAAATGTGTTATTGTAAGTCGCTTTGGATAAAGGCGTCTGCCAAATGATGTAATGTAATCTTGAGCTGAAGTTCAAAAAGTTCAGTACAGAAGGATTAGGTTAGGTATGACGGAACGTTATAGTTATATTATATGTCATGAGGACGAGCTGGCAGCTGGCTTGTTAACTAGCTAGCTGGCTGTTAGCTATGTTAGCTAAGCCGGTTGACTGCTGCCAAACCACTTTGCCGGGCTCAAAACGCCACTAAATGACCAACAGTTTCACTATTAAACATTTTGAATGACACTTTCCAATAGGAAATCAGCTTTGAAATCCATTGACCGGTTAATTTAACTGTAAGCAACTAGGCATCTCGCCCGTAGCTCGGCTTCGCCTGCCCTATTGGCGTGTGTGTGTGTGTGTGTGTGTGTGTGTGTGTTGCTCACTAAATGTTATTGCATCAGTGATGTCACAATGCCTCCTTGTGTGTGTGTGTGTGTGTGTGTGTGTGTGTGTGTGTGTGTGTGTGTGACATCACTGATCAGTCAATGCCTCCTTTTGTGTGTGTGTGTGTGTGTTTGTCACAATGCCTCCTTTTGTGTGTGTGTGTGTGTGTGTGTGTGTGTGTGTGTGTGTGTGTGTGCGCACGCACCCTTATTACATCATCGTTGATGACATCATCACAGATGACATCACTGATTACATCACATCATTAGCTAATTAGCCTAATTAAAAAATCTCCATCAGGGTGCCCTTTTACACACCCTGAAGGTTTCAGCCCGATTGCACGTAAAAAGCTGTGGCCGAACACAGAACTTGAAACAAACAAACATCAATTGTATATATAACGATAGATAATGTGGCTTGCAGCTAAGCTAACGTTACGGTGTTTCCGCCCTCACCTGAGCTGTCTGTCGCACAGCAGAGTATTGATTCAATACTCTTGATTCAATACTCATCAATACTATTGAAGGCAATGAAGAGACTACGCTCATGTGCTTTTTTGACAGCACTGCCGCCATGATGCTGCGGTTCTTAGCAATGCAAGTTATTTGGTGCAGAATCAGATGACGTGCAAATATACAAACATGTAGAATGTTTCATAGCTGCTTCTTTTACCAGGATATTTTTACTCTATTATTTTACTTATATTATTCTCTCTGTATATATATTGGACTACACTTTTCAATTTGTTTGAATCTTGTTTTGTCTTCAGACTATTGATGACCGCTACGCTGCATACTTACACTAAGCACATGCCTTGTATGTAATCCGATTACCTACTGTGGCAATAAAAGTGATTCTCATTCTCATACAGGGATATACAGCCATACGGAAAGACCCTCTATTTAGACGCCTCGGCCCTTAGTGGCCACACCGTAAAAGAGTGATGTAGGTACAGTGATGCCATAGAGCAGGGATACTCAACTTGCTTTGCCCGGGGGCCACTTTCGTAAAATGATAGGAGGCCAGGGGCCAGTTAATAAACAAACAATATACATTTTTCTGTAGCGGATTGTAGGTTTTTGGGGTGTCAGTCGGAGTTTAGTCTGACAATGTTGTGCACACCCGATAGTTAGTTAGGTTAAGTTAGTTAGGTTAAGTACATACATAAGTGCCTGGGTAGCGAGCAGACGGCGGTATTTGACAATTTAGCTGGAGCTCAGTCAAACTTTATTTCACGTTAGTTTTTATTGTGAATTAGATTCTAGTTCACAATGAAAACTAACGTGAAATGATTAGAAAATGGTCGGGGGGGCCACTCTGCACTCTGTCGCGGGCCACATCTGGCCCCCGGGCCGCAAGTTGAGTATCATTGCCATAGAGGCTCCGCTCCGCCCACACTGTTTGATTGGCAGGTCATGTGTAGGAAGAGGCTCTGCCTACAGTGTGATTGACAGTGTGAAGTGTGTTGGCTTTTATTTATTATGTATGTGGGCAGAGCATCTATGACATCACTCTATAGTGTAATATACACATCACTTTTTTCGCACAAGTCATGCCAGACCCCTGAACAGTGTTTCTGCACATTTTGGAGGCGATCCGGACAAACAGACAGACAGACAGACGCGACGCCAATTAAAGTAGTAGGATAGGAGGCAGGAGCATGTCTTATTGTAGAGAGGGGCAGGTCCGAGTGTTATGTCAAATTGCCAGCCATGAGAACCATGAGAGTGTTTTTGAGTGTGAAAAACTACAAAATGCACTTTATTTTATACAACACAGTCATTTACTCTATGCAGGGGTTGATACTAAGACAGAGGGAAGGAAAGGATGGAGAGAAATGAAGGCTAAAATGAGAAGTTTTCCAGTAAAAGGACAGGATAGGGGGTCAGGTAGATAACTAAGGATTCATTGTAGTTACACGTCTCTCACAGTCTCTCTATAAGATGTGAGATGGGTGAGAGTTATCGATGGACTGGTTGGTGTTGGTGAGGAAGTATAGCAATCTGGTCCCATTCATTTAGCTCCTGTAGTCGGTCGTTGCTTCCTTGTACTCACTTCCTTCTCTTCTCTCTTTCTGATGGTCTCCCGTGAAGCCTCCCCTGAAGCCTGTTCTGACACCCCCTGTATCACCGCTTCATAGGAGAAGATATTGAGCTCCTCCAACGCAGCCAAACTGAGAGGCTCAGCGGTCAGACTAGCCCCCACCTCATCCTCCAGGAGCTCCCAATGTTGGGACTTCAGACATGGGTTACACAGGTCAGTGATCACAGACAGCTTCTGCCTCATGTTGTCCACCTTATCTTTGAGGCAGGGCACCGCGCTGTTGACTGGCAGGCCCTCCTCCAGCTGCTCGATGTGCTCGCCATACTTGTTGACCTGTGACTCAACGCATTTCATGTCCAGCTGATCAAATGTGGTCTGCATCCATCCATTATGTAGAGAGTCCCACTCCTCTAAACAGTCCCACAGCAGGTGTTTCAGCCTTACCTCCACACACAGATCCTCCAAGGCCTCAAACTTGGTCACCTCCACCTTGAACTTCTTCTGGTAGGAGGTGTAGATTAAGGCCTGGGCCTGGACTTTGTCCAGGCAACTCTCGATCTCCTTCAGCAGCAGATGCACTATAGAGGAGTCTGCATTGATGTCCAGGATCTGATGATCTTGTGCGTTTAGCTTGACCCTGGTGACCTCACTGTTCAGCTCATCGATGTCCTTCTGCAGTAAGGTGCAGAACTTGTCCATGTTGCTGTCCCTGTCAGCCACTGCCTTCTCGATGGCGTTGTGCATTGAGTTGAGGGAAGGGTACAGGGTGCTGAACATGGAGAAGTCCTCAGATGGTGTGGGCACTGAGTACATGGTGATCATCTTGTACATTTGACATACTGTCTCCTGCTGCTCTTGGAGCACATCACACTGCTCCTGTGCCTCATCAAGCAAATTGAGGGACTTGACAAACCCAATGGTGGAAGAGGGGACGAACTCCAGTTTCATCTGAGTGACCTTCGCCTCAGCGATGATGGCATCCAGCCGCCTCTTGGCCAGCCGGGGCAGCATCTCGTTTATGACCTCCAGGCAGTGGAGAGGAGAAGCTATGAGCTTCTCTTTGAAAAGTGTGGTGTCCACTAGCAGTAAGCCAAGGTGTCTCTTTTGTTTGATGGCAAGGGCCTCTTCATGCTCCCTGTGATATTTCTCTAGTCTTTCGCCGAAGAAGGAAACAGTATGATCGCGCCGTCGCAGCGCATCCAGATCCAGACTCTCATTCTCCTTGTAGAACAGTCGGAAGGGTTCGAAAGTGCCCGAGTACATGTTAGCCGTGTCAAAGGCAAACTGAAGTGATTCCTTGATGTTTTGGTTGATGCTTTGAAGGTGTTTGTCTCCTTTTAGGATGGATTCCAGACAGGGGGCATCTCCACATATCTCTTCCATATCCATGTTTTTGATCATGGGCTGTGTGACGGAATTAAAACAGGGATCTGGTATGAGTTTATCAACTGATAACACCATCTCCTGGCACCATCCCATGATCTCTGTTACAGTTTCCTGGAAGTTGTCCACAGATGGTTGGTAGGTTAGTGTCTTTGTGTCCAACATGAGTGTAGAGATGAACATGGGTAGGACGGGTGTGCCGTCTGACACCACACAGTTTTGATCCAACTCGGTAGGAGTGGTGGTGGCCTCCGATTGGCGCCAGCTCTGGATGATGTCATGACTGGGCGTGCTGTCTACCTGCTCCTGGAGTACAGCCAGCAGCCCGGCCGATGAGTTCACCATCAGGATGTGCATGGTGTTGACGACCAGGTAGTCAACCAGACGGACAAAGCAGGTGAGGCGTTTACAGTGTTTTCTCTTGTTGATCCTTTCAATATAGCTCATATTCTGTGGATTATTTTGCTCAGACAGGTTGTTGGCATCAGCTGTGTATCTGGCCTCCTGCAGGGCGGTGTGACAAGCATGCAGTGCTGCCTCCTTTACCAGGTTTCGAAACACCTTCAGGCGAGCCGACATCTTCTTTAGTTGTTTGTCTTGGGCCTCCTGGAACTCCAGCAATGTGTAGGTGTAGTTTTTCTCCATGTGAAACAGGCCCAAGTCACTGATCTCAAAACACTTTGTCCTGATGTCTACCAGTGCAGGACATAGAGACTCATTGGCAATAAACAAACGCTGCTGCAGGGCATTCCTGTTCCGGTAAACCCTCTTGGAGCGGACATTGTTGTGCCAGACACGGAAGGCTTTCCACTTCTTGAAGAGGGTGAAGAAAGGGATGCGACGCAACCGGCAGTGGTAGTGGTACTCCAGCACCCAGCGCTCCAGTGGCACAAAGTCATGGATGTCATCGCACACTGACATCACACCATTGGGGCTGATGATGAAGTAGTCCTTCTTGTTGACGTGCTTGAACATTACGATCTTGAGGTTAAAAGGGTTGTATTCATTCGAAGACTTCGGCACTACCGAGTTCATGTAGAGGGAGCCTAGGTGGGGGTTGTTGCGGATGATTCTGACAATGTCCGGGGGGCTGCTGATGTTGGAGGCGCACACTTCCTCAGCACAGGTGAAGTGCAGCAGATGATCAGGCAGGCCAGAAGGGGAGCAGGGGTGGATGATGGAGGACAGCCCTGTGCTCTTCTTAGAGGAAATTGGGCGTTTCGATGGAAAGGGGGATGACACTGTGTTCTGGGCCAACTGGTTCTCGGGCTTGACATGGGCTTGCAACGGTGGTTGGTGGACAGGCGGGAACCTCTGTGCCTGCTGTGTTCGCTGAGAGGAGGGTAAGGGAGAATACCAGCCTGGAACAAACATCCTCTCACGGGCTTTCAAATGGAGCAGGCTGGGTTGCTTCTGGAATAGGGGACTGTTTAGCAAAGCCTGTTTGTCTTTAATATACAAGACTGGCAGCTCTGGTGAGAATGAGTAGTGATGGACTTCAGAGAGTTTGTCTCTGGTCTCTTCTTTACTGCTTTGGCCAGATGCAGAAGCCATGGTCAACCTCCCATTCCACACAGGTTCTACGGGGTTATGGGCGTATCTATTAAATCCCAAAATGTCGGTATGAGACATGTTTCTGCAGCCGGCTTTATGGTTACGGTTACCGGTTCTACTTATAGGCTCTAGCCTCTGCAGGGAAGGATTTATTGTGACATCAGTGTCTGTCATAAAGCACTGATAAATCACTCCGGCAGTGACATCACTGATGGCATCATCTACTGAATGATATTACTGATTACATCACCCACTGAGTGATATCACTGATGACATCACTCACTGATGACATCACTCACTGAGTGAAGACATCACAATTGCTCAAGTGACATCATCACTCACTGTCACTGAGAAGTGTGTTGGGTTTTATTGTGAAGGCCTGTGTGTGAAGTGTGTGTTGGGCTTTTATTGTGCAATGTGTGTGTGTGACATCTCTGATGATGTCAGAATATCTATGACACCATCAGTGGGTATGACATCATCAGGCTTCCACAGCGTGGCCACTAGGGGCCGATGACATCATCATTGATGACACCGAAGATGTCACAATGTCTATGACATCATCAGTGTCACAAATCACTTATGCACACAGCCGAGCTCAACAGGCACGTGACCTTTCGTGACATTTCCCGCCCCCAAAGTAAGTTCCCCATTCACTTTCTCCACAGACATTTAGAAAAATCCTTATCTAACGAGTTTTGAGGCTGGAACCAAGCCGACCTGTGATCGTGAGTGACCATAAAACATTTTGGTTTGAGCAAGAAAAACATTACAATCGCAAGTCACACGAAACGTCACGAAAAGTCACGTGACTGTTGTCATTTATAACTCACTGATGGCATCACTCACTGATGACATCACAATTGCTCGAATGACATCACTGATAACAGCATCACTGGGCTGCGTATGTAAGCTGCAGGGTGGGCGAGGCCGCGAGCCTAGGAATCGAGCGCGCATAGCTCATCAACCGATGTGTGTCCGCGTGTGTTGGCCTGCCTGCATTCTATCTAATGGCCCATTTCCACCGCTGGTATCAGCGCGGCCCCGCCCAGTTCGTCTCGCTTTTTTGTCTCATTCCACCGATCAAAAACCTGGCCAGCCCGGGTCGAGTCGGGGTTGAGTCGTGCTAGTTTAATTTGGTCCCTGCTTTGTTGAGGTTCCAGCGCTGTGAACCTGGTACCATACCGTGATGTGAAAACACTGCAGACGACTGATTGGTCAGGCAGAATCGTGTTTACTGTCTAATGTCAATGCTGGATACCAGTTTAGTGGGGCTTACCCTCTCTTCTGTTATTTCCATCAGTCTTTTGTGTTGCTGCCTTCGGCTCTGGTGAAATAAAATCGATCTCCTTGCTCAGCTTTAACATGACGGTGGTTTTCAATTGTTTTGAGAGAGAAAAAGTCAGCTCCTCGGGAAGCCCTTTGTAGTTGCGTGTAACGTCGGCTCCGCTAGGCCGGAGGCGGGGGTTTAGCGAAGCCGCGGTCTTGCCTGGTGAGTTGCCGCCGGGGTAGAGGCTTCCCTTCTCCCCATAGCGCAACTCCCGTCCCCCGCGCAGCGCATTCATGTGAGTTTGAGTAACAACAAAGTGATATCCATTCTCCTGGCCGATTCTCACATTTGCCCATGTACACTGTAGGTCATTTACAGGCACCAGTATTTCATAACCAGTTTAAAAGTTCCGTGTATGGATTTAACGTTATACGTTATAGCCTACTTCAGCTATGGGCGGAGGGCAGATATGTGGTCGCTATGACGACCAGGTGTGGGAGGCGAGTAAACTTGCTATGGAAACAGAGTCTATATCAAGTAGAGACGAGTAAGACCAGGTCGAGTAGAGCTGTACTGTGCTGTTATATGGTGGAATGAGCCATAATGCCCGGCCTGAATTATGGTCCCAGTCCGCCCCTGGTTGTAACTGCATTTTAGCCGGTTGAAAAGAGGGTGAAATTAGGTCTTAGACGTTCAAACCCAATATCACCCAGATTTAAACTAAAAATCGACGTTGAAAAAACTTTTTGTGCTCGCTGGGAAGGTCAAGTTCGAAAATGTGTGTGATGCGAGCAAGGGGTCCTCCCCCCCCCCCCCCACACACTCACACACACTTTATGTCCCTGGCCCCTGAAATAAAACAAAAGCCGTCTGCGCTCATTCAGACGGTGAAGGCAAGCGAGCACAGGAGAGACAAAGCTGGAACATTCTGAGCACTGCTGCCCTGCCTGCCTCTCCCCCTCCCAGCCGTTAGCTGGAGACACACACACACACACACACACACACAGAGAGAGAGAGAGAGAGAGAGAGTGTGTGTGTGTGTGTGTGTGTGTGTGTGTGTGTGTGTGTGTGTGTGTGTGTGTGTGTGTGTGTGTGTGTGTGTTTGGGCGCGCGCGCGTGCGCGTGTGTGTGTGTGGAGGAAAAACGACGCTACACAAAGGCAGCGCTTGCGCTCTCCGTTGCTAGCTTGCTAATCTGCGTCTTTGTTGTGCTCGATGCATGCCTGTCGCCCGTCACATGGTCACATGGCGGTGTTGCCATAGCAACCGGGGTCTGAGTAATCATTTGTGCAATGACCTTTATTCCCCAGAGGAAAGATGGAGGGAGGGGGGATGGGGATGGGAGGGGCAGGGAGGCAGGAGCTGGAATGAAAGCAGAGCCAGCAGAACAAGGACCCTAAAAAAGAAGGATAAGACATCACTCACGTCACAGTGTTCGAATTTTGCACTGGGGTCAGACTTTGGGGCCAGTTCTATTGAAGTGAATGGGGTGGGCAGGGTAAGTCCCACTATAAACCACCTTATCTGTTGTTTCACCATTGATTGAAAAAGGCACCAGATTAAAGAAAACACATTATGAGATGTTGACTGATGCCCTGTTCGGTCCTGTATTATGATTTTGTTAACTAATCTGGCTCTATTTTGGACCAAACAGGGGCTTGAGTTGAGCTAGATCTGTACAACCAGCGGTGCCTCAGGAGGTCCCTGAAGATCATCAAAGACACAAACCACCCCCACAACAGTCTGTTCTCCCTGCTACCCTCAGGGAGGAGATACAGGGTCCCAAGAGCACGCACAAATCGCTTGAGGGACAGTTTCTTCTCACAGGCCACGAGACTCCTTAACATATACAAATAGTGTAGTAGCCGCACTGTACCGCACTGTAGATGCTACCATTATGTATGACTAATGTTCAATAGTATGTTTAATTAGGTATACGCTATTTGCACCCAACATAATGTTATTATGTTTAATTATGTTTAAAGTATGTTCATGCCATTTGCACTATGGGCAGTGAATACGCCACTGTCTGTGGCGTGTCTTACTGCTCTATTGCTTGTTGCCTCTTGTTTTATTTATATATCTTTTATTTTTTGCACTATGTTGTAACGGAGCCTACAGCACAAGAATTTCACACGTGATACTTGTACTACGGAGTGACAATAAAAATCTTGAATCTTGAATCTTGAATCTTGAATGTATATTCGGCTGCTGGACAGAGCCATGATCTGTTTATCAACCAATAATATCCTAAGGGGGAAAAAACAAGCGCATTTACATACAAAAAAAAAACATTAGCCAACATCACATAATGTGTTTTCTTTAATCTGGTGTAAGCATTTTTCAATCAAAGGTGAAACGACCGTTGGTTTATAGTGGAACATTCCATGCCCGCCCCATTCATTTCAATAGAACTGGCTCCAATGCAAAATCCGAACGCTGTGACGTGAGTGATGTCTTATCCTTCTTTATTAGGTCCTTGCAGGTCCTTGAAGAGGAAGGGAGGGGCTGATGGGCTGGAGAGTGGGGCGGTGAGCAGCAGAGCGAGGCAGTGGGGACCCAGACCAAAAAAAAAGATTTTGGCTCAAGGCAGCAGTGAGAGGAACTGTTTGGCTTTTTAGATCAGGATGGGGGAAAAGATTGGGAGAGGGAGCCAGATCGTGGTAAAAAAGAGGGATGCGCTGAAAGATAGTGGTGGTGGGACGCAAAATGTTGGCTGCAGAGAGACAGGGAGGCGGTATGCACTATGGAGCTTATTGGGCAGCATAAGTCCTGTGCACCTGTGACAGTCACTTTGTAGTTGTAGTACATAGTCACAAATGTGTATCAGTAGTCACAAATGTGTATCAGTGAATTTGAAGTTGTAGTACATAGTCACAAATGTGTATCAGTAGTCACAAATGTGTATCAGTGAATTTGAAGTTGTAGTACATAGTCACAAATGTGTATCAGTGAATTTGAAGTTGTAGTACATAGTCACAAATGTGTATCAGTGAATTTGAAGTTGTAGTACATAGTCACAGATGTGTATCAGTGAATTTGTAGTCACAGAGAAATACGCTTTTGGAGTTGCAGACTTATAGATTTTTTTCTCTCTCCCACAAACACAACACAACAGTTACCCCTTCTCAAATTCTTCATTACAGGTGCACAAAACCTATAGAAATCGCAAAACAAGAAACCCATACACTCACATTTTTGCACCTACCGCTGCAGTGAAGTAGGTGCAAAACACATTCACATACCCGTATCAAATAATGTGAACAACTGTAAATGCACAGATTATGAGTCACAAATAGATACTATTTTGTACTCACTCGTGCAACACTGTGGTGGAACACAAACGGAGACGTAGTAGTTTAAATTTTTTCGTGACCAAGTTTTTATTGGTTTTTCATTTTGCTGTTTGCTCCCATAGAGTGGAGAGATCATTTATGAGGGAGGAGATGGGAGATGGCATAGAGGATGAGGGAGAGGAGATGGAGGATGATACAGAGGAGGAGGCGGAGTAGTGGTTTTATTTTTTTGTGACCAAGTTTTTATTGGTTTTTCATTTTGCTCTTTGCTGTTTGCTCTCATAGAAGTAATAGTTTCATGTGAGTTTTACACAACCGTCTCCCCAGTGAAGGATTAGTCAGGGATGAGTTAGATGATGATAGAGTGGACCCTGAGTCATACTTTCATACATGAGTCTTATTACATCGTTACAGTTGTAAGAGATTGCACTTTGTTTTTTTCTTAGAGTATGTTTTTTATACAACCTTAGTTGTAAGAGATTGCACTGTTTTGTGCATGCAGCATGTGTTTAATTATTTAAGCACTTTCTTTCTTTTACAGAAGATGTAACCAGTATTCTATTTTTCAGTCACAGACTGTTTTGTAAGACTGACTCACTTGATTCAGAAATTCTTTTGTAACTTTGAGCCCAAGGTTCTTTACATTCAGGGGAAGAAAGAAAACTAGGCATCTCGCACGCTACGCGGGCTCGATTCCTACGCTCGCCCGCTATGCGGGCTCGCTAGCTCAACCACAGCGCGGCCTCCCCCGCCCTGCAGCTCGCCTGCCCTATTGGCGCACGCGCAATGTCTCCCCTCTCTCCGAGTCTCTCTCCCCCCCTCTCTCTCCCTCAGTCTCTCCCCCTCTCTCTCCCTCAGTCTCTCTCTCCTCTCCCTCAATCTCTCCCCCTCTCCTCTCTCTCCCTCAGTCTCTCTCCCCCCTCTCTCTACCTCTCCGTCAGTCTCTCTCATGTTGTCTCATTGATGGCATCACTGATGACATCATCAGTTATGTCACTATGACATCATCAGTTGCCTCAATTGCTCAAGAGACATTACTGATTACATCACTTATGACATCTCAGTGGATTATGACATCACTGATGACATCATCAGTGGGACAAAAATTGAAACAGAGAACAGAGATTGCCCACATGCTCCCTTTTATAATAGGATATGAGAACTAAAATATTTCCAGCTATTTCTGTGATGTGCAGTATCATAGGAAGTGATTAGATATGACTCTTTCTTCATTGGATGGTTGTTAGGAAAAATAAAAAATAAATAAAACTCATATTATACACACTGATGATGTCAGACATTGTGACATCTTCAGTGATGTCATAAATCCTTCCCTGCTGAGGTTATAAATTGGATGACTCAAAGTTAGTCTTTACAGAGAATGTTTGATACAACTGCAGACCTTGACAATCTGGTAGCATATGTGAAGAGCCCAAAAGCGGTTATACTCGCTGCAGAAATATTCATCAGCTTCATCATCGCCATTTGCTATGTTTGGTCATCCCGCTGCGGCTACTCGATGGTGCCCATTTTACACATGCTTGTCGCCATGGCCTTCTTCGGCATCTTCATGACGGAGATGGACAAGCGCATCCAAGTGGTCAACTGGGTCTATAGTGATCTTTTCCGTGCCGGCATGGGTGCTGTCCTGTACTTCATCATCTCTCTGTCCTCTATGATCATAGGAGGAGACGCTCTCGTCACAGGCGCTGTGTTTGGTTTCTCCGCTGTTGTGCTGTTTGCCTATGATACCTACACCATCTTTGAGCAGGTCAAAGCCAAGCAGCAGGCCAAGCAGCAGGCACCAGCTTCCACCAACGGAAGAATTTCAGTGCCTTTGAGCTGTGATCCGGTATAGGAGACGGGAAGCCAGTGGAGCTCTTTTAAGACTAGGGAGATGTGGTGCCAGGATTTTGTGTGAGAAGTCGGGCAGCTGCGTTGAGGCTGGCGTTGATGCGTTCTGGACCAGTTGGAGTCTGTTGATGAGGCTGGCGTTGATGCGTTCTGGACCAGTTGGAGTCTGTTGATGAGGCTGGCGTTGATGCGTTCTGGACCAGTTGGAGTCTGTTGATGAGGCTGGCGTTGATGCGTTCTGGACCAGTTGGAGTCTGTTGATGACGCTGGCGTTGATGCGTTCTGGACCAGTTGGAGTCTGTTGATGACGCTGGCGTTGATGCCGTGGAGGAGTGAGTTACAGTAGTCGAGACGGGAGGAAATGAGTGTTTCAGCAGTCAGGTATGTGGGAAAGGGTCGGATCTTTGTAATAATATGGAGGTAGAAGAACGAAGATGTGACTATTTTTCGGATGGTGGATCAAGGGAAGGGGTTTGGTCAATGGTCACCCCAAGGTTGTGGGCCTGGAAGGACGTGGAAACAGGTGAGCCCGTTCATAAAGGCGGCCTTGCACACGTGCATCTATCAGTTCCGATGCAGAAGTGCCACCTGCCCAGGCCATAGGCGCCGGAAGTGGGGGGAGCAAGGGGACAATTTGCCCCCCCCCCCCCAAATATGAGAGTGTGGAAAAAAACAGAGGAAAATCTCTGTTTATTGAATAAACTACAGAGCAGCGGGAACCAGCGCTCCTAGGGGAGAGGAGAGCAAGCAAACTAACCATTCTACACTGAAACGGCTATTGATGTGATGGGTATATATACCACTCTCCTACCATGTGTGTAACACTTAGGGTGTTGAGTCATAGTAATTTTTTTATTTGACTTTATTGAATGTTCCAAAACTGCATGTTTAACTAAGAATAGGCTCATGTTTATTTCCACCCACCACTTATTTAATTTGGTTACTTTCTTGTCAAAAGTTAGGAAGGAACAAGGCATGCTGGGAAATATGCATGTTTGTCCAATGTCGTACAATGGCATTGCTCTCTGTCAGAACTTGCGTGGATGTCCTGACATTGGTTTAGTAGCAAAAGTAAACAGATAAGTTAATAGCAGACGTCAGGGTTTAGCAAGCCCAGATTGCGGTGCTCAAAGAGGAAGGGAAAAAGAGGACAGGATGATCCTACTGCTAAACTGACAACATTGGATTAGGTTTTGGTTGGCTTTCATAACTCGTTTAGCTCAAATGCTAATGTAGCAATGTTGACGTTCAAATGGACGTTCCTTAGGAGCAGCGCAAGGCTCTAGCATGGACTTCTAATGGGTGAGTAAGTACTGTAGCTTTAACTGTTGGGTTTCTCTTTGTTATGGGGTCTGGTCAGTGATTTACATCTAGAGCAGTGTAGCCTAGAGCAGGTGGTGACATGAAAAAGTGAGAAAAGGAGAAAATTCTGAATAATGACATCACAACAGTATAATCCTAATGTTAATTTAAAATTAGATATTCCCCTAAATATGGCTAAAAAAGATCCAAACATTAAAAAAACATCTTCGCGGGCGCCCGCTGCCCCCCCATTTCAGATCTGCTTCCGGCGCCACGCCCCAGGCCGAATTTAATCCGGTGACTTCCGAGGGACGAGACGACAGTTTGTAAATGACAACGGCTTTATCCACTATATGGTACTGTGATTGAAAATTGATTGATTGATTGCTTACACAGAGTCAATAATGATCAACAACCAATCAATAAGCAATCAATCAATCAATTTTCACTCACAGTACCATCTCTCATCCCTATGAGCAGCTTGACCGGAACCTTCTTAACAGATAGGGTAGCACGATAATTTTTCGACAAGTCAGCATAAATCCACAGAACAATGGATCGCATCACGGACGGAGTTTCATTGGACCTGGCGGAGGGGGAAGGGGGGGGGGGGGGGGGGGTTCATTTGCCGATACACCAGATATGGCAATGTCAAATACTTGAAATAAAATTGCGTGAAAGCGTTTGCCATCTTTTTGCCCTCTCCACTTCTTGTGTCTGTTGCAGTGTCTGTAATAAATCTGAGTTGAGGGTCAAAAGATTCATGTATCTGCCTTTCTCTGCGTCTCCCTCTCCTCGTCCGAGCGCCCAGGCAGTACCGTCACATATACATTATGCAAATTCCCCTTTTCCCCAGCATGCTGGAAGTAATTATATGCATTTTTAACCAGCCAATCGACTGACAGATAGGTGCAGATAGTCTCCGCCCCCCCCCCCCTCCCCCCACAACCACCCGCTTTCCTCTCCCACTCTCTATCTTTCTATTTGTTATTTTTAGCTCTGTGCTTCCCCCTCCAGATACACTGGAAAGGTGCCGCATAGCGAGGCTGCAGTGGAATGACTGGAAACAAGCTATCTTCCATGGGTCTCGCTTTGCCACCATCGCCTCTCCCTGTCTTTCTTTCTGCCATTTTAACACTCTTTTTCTCTTGCTGTCTCTGTTCTTCTATTCCATCTAACCATAGTTGGAAAAGCTTGCTTCTACACTGAGTCACAAGGGAGTATTTTGCTTTTCCATATTTGGAAATCATGCTGTTCATGTTGGATGTTCATGTTAAACGTGGTCAAAGTTTCAAATAATGAGGTACACATTATGTGAAAGTTTATCCTCGTTAGCAAAAATCGCAGGATTTCAACTGCTCCAAACGAGAGGTTACAAGAGTTGAACAGTCATTTCTTCAGCCCCCTTGCACTCTTGAACCTTACCAAACGAATGGGATACTATGGAGCCAGGCTTGAGTGTGTGATGTCACAATTCACTATAGCAGACTTTACAAGCTGTACTTGTTACTACATTCACACATTTTCAAACTGGGGCAGTTTACACAACTTGAACACTACATTATCTTATACATACGTATATATATATATATATATATATATATGCCCCCCGCCCCACCTTCTCCCTTTTAGACAATTGGAATGAACACACACACACACACACACACACACACACACACACACACACACACACACACACACACACACACACACACACACACACACACACACACACACACACACACACACACACACACACACACACACACACACACACACACACACACACACACACACTCATGCCACATGTGAAACTGTGCCCGCTAGCTAAAGCGTGGTGAACCTTCTGTGGACTGACCAACCAACAGAGTGACATATAGAGTTTCTGGCCACAACTGTGTTCTTACAAACTGAATTTGTTAAAAAGAAAAATCTATTTTAATTTTACAGTAAATTCAAAAATGATTAAAAATTCACTCACAAAATAATTAGCTTCATGATACTTCAAAGCCACTATTTCCTTCAAACATTTTAACTGCTGCACTCGTGTCACTCTGCCATGCAGCAGAGAGCAGCATCTCCCTGCTCACACAAGGTGTCATCACAGCCACAGTCAGTCTGCAGCTCTGCCTCTATCCTCTCTCTCTCTCCACTTTCTCTCGCCCTAATCTCTATCTCTCCCTCTCTCTCTCCCTTCCCCTCCCTCTCTCTCTCTCTCTCTCTCTCCATTTGCCTCCCTCTCTTCCTCTGTCTCTCCCTCTTTCTATCTCCCCCTCTCTATCTCCCCCTCTCTCGCCCTCTCTCTCTCCCTTTCCCTCCCTCTGTCGCTCCTCTCTCTCGCCTGACCCCCACTGTTCTCACCTTCCCCCCGCCCCCTCCTCTTTCCTCCTGTGTTGCCAGATCTCGCGAGAGAAACAAGCACCGAGGTCTATGGAAACATGCCTCATTGATGGGAACAGTGCTGCATGTCTGTGATGTTTATCAGAGCTGGCGTGTTGAAGATCTGCATGGTGTCCACGTATCTTCTCACACGATCTGCACACTGACTTTGAATCTCCCCCCACTTGAGGTTAAATCCAGTCTTTTAATTCACTCTCTTCGTCTTAAGCCCAATTTATGCTTTGTCTGCCGACACTTTTGAAACGGTCGCCGACAGAAATGAGGACTTGAGTCAACACTTTAAAGTGTCGGCGAGCAGTGTCTGCTACCTAGTGAAATGTCTATATAATAATATAATATAATAATAATAATATAATATAGACATCACGTGCTTGACTTCCTTGTTTTGGTTTTCGCTCGATTTAAATGAATGAACGTGTCCCCGCTATTTTTATCAGCCTGTCCTTGATGTATGACTTGAAATGACGTGAAAATCACAAAGAACATCGTGACCAATTTCCCAGAGAGAGAGGATGTGAGTTGTGTGGTTGTGTCTCGTTTATATGCAGCTGCAGCCAAGTATGTTACATCTTGCCTCCGAGGTGGTTTCACCGTGCATTCCATTCCCTCTCTTCTCTTGGCTGTCTGCTATAGCGTTCGAGTGTCACGTGACCGTTTAACCGAGGCGAACGTTCACTGAAGTATAAATGCAACAACACCATGAGCGACACTTTCTTTTTCGTCTGCGACCATGTGCTGAGTGACACTTTATAATAAGTATAAATTAAGCTTTACTCTTTGTTGTATTTTTTTCTCTATTTCGCCCACTTAGTCCCTGGCATTATTGGCGAAGTCGCTAAACAAACTCTTAACTCATTCTCTGCCAAAGACGTACCCGGACGTACTTTTAACAATGGCGTTCTGTGCCAAAGACGTACTCGGACGTACTTTCATGTTTTGGCTGTTTACATTACATCAGACACTTTCCCAGCCTGTGACATTGTTTCAAGTCAAACTGATAAAAGGAACCCGCTAGTTTAGTATTTATGGGTGGAGCCTGTGGTCGAAACAGAGTCCGATCCAGAGTTCTCGGCTGGCGACGATGGCGAGGAAGACGCCAGCGTTTTTGTTATTGCTCCACGACGGAGCGCCATGGCGACGAAGGCTCCCCTTCACAGCGTTCTGGTCTGACACAGATGAATCGGAGGAGGAGAAATGAGTGCCACTTGGAGAGAGCGATGACGATGGTAAAAAGTAGCCAATTTTTTGTATCGCGTTTGAGATGAAATGATCACACACACAACATTCGAGTATAATTGTCACGCATTGTTTATAACTTATGCCGCCGGCATGACTCGCTTCACGTTTCCTCTTGCCAGCTTTCCCTCTCAAGGGAGAGCTCCCTTCACACTCAAGGGAGGGGGAATCACATGGATACGTCAAACGCGTCAAACCGCGTCACACACCCGTCCCCAGCAACCAAGGCGAAACATGTGTCACATAAACATTTCAAAGTTTACAGCACTAACGTAGCTATTGTGTGATCTTCTGTGCTAACGTTAGTTATGAGAGGTAACGTGACAGCAGGTAACGTTACAGCACTCGTTATTCCTGTGTGTGTGTGTGTGTGTGTGTGTGTGTGTGTGAGAGAGAGAGAGAGAGAGAGTGTGTGAGTGTGACCACATAAGGGTTCGTTCCATTTGTTTATGCTTTTATCAAGCTAAGCTAAAAATCCACATGGCAACTGTAAAATACATTCTCTTATTTTTTATTTTTTATTTATTTATTTGGGAAAACAAATACTGTATATGTCTGATGTGTCACTGAGGCAAAAAATAAAAGGCTCAAAAGAGAGTTCTGCTTGAAATGGTGTCCTTCACTAAAAACGTCTTTTTCTCATATTTCTGTCCAAAGGAGGGCATTTTTTGTGAAAACAAGCTAACTTCCACTGCTTGTAACTAAACAAGGAAACATGGGAGAGTTTCAGTTTTTTACAAGGGGTAAGAAGAGAGTCTCTGCTTTATTGTGAGATATGTTGTGTAATTTTATTCCTAGCACAGAATATTCTGTGGGTCCTGGAAGATCAGGAAATATGCTCAAAATCCTGGCACTGGGAGCACACAGACCGAAATGACCCTGGCAGAGAATGAGTTAATAGCGCAATTTTGAGTGAAAAGTGATGTCAGTCACCTGTGTGTATGGGGGAGGGGAGGAGTCACCTGTGTGTATGGGGGAGGGCAGGGGCGGTAGTGGAAGGATCCTGCAACAAGAACTCAAAAAACAACAAGGGAACAACAACAACAAGCCCAAATAAGCAACTACACTTTAGAAACCAACCCACTCGCCAGAATCAAACATTGACATTTGACCTGTTTGAAACAAAACGTCTGCAAAATACCTTTCTAAAAGGTGGCACTTTATGTTTCTGACTTAAGCCATGCTTAAAGGAACACTCCGCCCATTTTCAACCAGCTTTGTATCATTAGAACATCAGTAGTATATCAGAAAACTGTAAACGGTTTTGAAGTCTGTCATTTAATTTGACAGTTATTGAGTGTTAAAGTGTGGACCAGTGACATCACTGGTCCACACTAACTCAAATTAATAACTCATTAACTCAAATCAACTCTCAATAACTGTCAAACTAGATGAATGATGAATAGTTTGACAGTGGGCGGAGTGTTCCTTTAAGTCCTCGATTAATTCAACAGAAGTTGTTAATGTTTTTTATTTTGTGATTTTCATTTGAATGCAGTGTATTTTTCATATCAGGATCCTAGATGAATGGTGACTCGCTGTTTCCAGAGAGCTGATTGGTCAGAAGGTGGGTCTTTCATGGGTTTTGACCGCATTCAAGACAACTCGGACCGCAGTAAGTTTCAACACGGAACCTCCGGCCCGGACAGATTTGCGTTCACGCTGCACCTCCCGCTCGGGGGGGAACCAAACTGCAACCCACGTTAGCATGGTAGCTACCTACTAGCGAACAATGCTAACCGAACATGCTGGATGCTGAATTTCACACAGAGCGAAACACAGATGACACAAACACATAATGAGTACAAAAAAGGCACGCACATCCAGTGAGAGGTTAAAACCAGGTGCAGGACCGAAGTGCAAATAAGTAATAAAAATAGAGTCCGCACACTGGCAGCTGCTCCCAAATATTTATTTGACCACAAATTGTGTGTTAAAACGTCAACAAACGTCTTTATAATAATTCTGTGATTATCATTAACGATGCAAGTTGCCATTTTGATGTGGCTGTGACGTCAACTCCGAGAAACCGGAGCTCTGGATGATACCCGGATTTCCGAGCTGTTATTCCGGCCTGAACGACAGTTCAATTCACTTTTTACAGGTCGGAACCCATTTTTTCCGGTGGTCCGAGTTGTCTTGAACGGGGATTAATATCCTCTCAACTTAACCTGGTCCGGACCAGGTTAGCCGTGCAGCATAAGTTGCCATGGAAATCTATCTCGGTAAGAAGTGAACTAGGGTCGTAGCACAGCAAACCCAGGGTTAAACCTGAAGTTACCTCGCTAAGGCACTAATCTTGCTTCGTGGTAGGCTATAGGTCTCAGGAAGCAGTGTTCTTTCCCTGGTGATGTGTGGACTCTCCACAGCTGACATGCTGCCACAGGATTAAGCTAAAATGGAAGTTTTATTCTGTGTGTGTGTGTGTGTGTGTGTGTGTGTGTGTATGTGTGTGTACGTGCGCGTGCGTGCGTGTGTGTGTGTTTAGTGATGTAAGAGTCCACCTGTGCAGACCTGTCTTCATGATGTGTCTCACTCTCACCCACTTACATAAATCCACACAAAAGAAAGTAACGTTAAAGCCTACAAAGAGATAGCCTACAGAGAGACAACCTACAGATAGCCTGCAGAGAGATAGCCTACAGAGAGATAGCCTACAGAGATAACCTACACAGATAGCCTACAGACATAACCTACAGCTAGCCTGCAGAAAGATAGCCTACAGAGAGATAACCTAGCCTACAGAAAGATAAGAGATAGCCTACGGAGAGATAACCTACAGAAGGATAAGAGATAGCCTACAGAGAGATAACCTACAGAAAGATAAGAGATAGCCTACAGAGAGATAACCTATAGAAAGATAAGAGATAGCCTATAGGCTAGTTCAACCAATAGCTAGCAGTTAGCTGAAAATGAAGTAAATGTCATTACCACCAGGAAATTTGGCTAGCAAAGTCCATTAAAGAAATCCATAAAGTGATGTTTGCAACCATGTCCAGATGATGATTCCTGACAAAATGCCAATAAAGCTTAGGTAGTTATTTGAAGGTTTTATGAGATTTTGTTTTTCAGAAGTTGATGTAGGCTACCAAAAAGTGCCCGGAATCAAATAACCACCCATAAACACACCCATGTCACTCACTAAGATATTCGCTTAAAAAAATTCTAACCACAGATTTAGCTACTATATCAACAAACTTCATGTAGCTTTAGCTAATCGCTCCCTGCTAACATGAGCTCCTGTCCTGTTGCCAAATCTCATGAGTGTGTTGCTGAGACAGCGACAGGTCTCCAACAAAGTACATTTTCTCCTGATCAAAATGATATTTGGCTTGTGGAAAATGGATAGATATTTACTTGATTGGGCGAAAGAATCTGTCATAATCTGAGATCACGTTCACTTCTCCCATTGACTCCAATAGACGTCGTTCAAATTCCCCGGATTAATGTTGCTATGTCACTTCAATCATTTTTGTCATTTTTGGAGATTGCATTGGTTTTTGATCATTATAGTAACAGATCTCTTCATCACATTTTTTACCATGTTTCACCCCCCTCCCCCCCCCCCCCCCCCCTGAGTTTTGCATGATACATGTGCAGTCGCCAGCCGCTTCTTTTCACCTGACAGCGAGGAGTTTCACCGGCAGGACATAGTGCATGGGAGGATCACGCTATTGCATTGGCAGATTCTGAAATCAGTCGTCAGCTGGCTTTCCTTCTAGAGAGCAGGGTTAATAAATACGTAACCAATGCCATCAATGATGGTCCCATTCCATTGAGGTGTTCCAGTGCCAGGGCCCTCATTAATGTTATTGGTTACACCTGCTTTACTTCTTGCATCACCACCGCAAAACGGTTGAAAAGGACCTATACTCAGCTTTAGTAGCAACACTCTCCCTTTCTCTCTACTTCCCCCAGCCCAGCCCTCCCTCCACTGCAAAGCCACCCTGCAACCACTGCAGCGCTGTCTGCTTTCCCCTGCTCCCCCAGTAGAGGGTGCTGTCTCTGGGTTGCAGGTTGGCACAACCCCCCGGGCACTCTCCATGCACACACAGCATCTCCACTCACAAGGGGCCCTAAAGAGCCAATACTGTAACCCCATCACATGCAAAACACACACCCCACCTGTCACCACGGCTCTTTTTTCCCTAGGATAGTGCCGGGTTGACCCACCCTACTCTGCCTCTGATTGTGTTGGGTTTAGGCATGAGGGCTGATGATTGGTTGGGGTTTAGGCTAAAGGGTTAGGGTAAGCCAATCAGAGGCAGAGTGGGGCGGGTCATCCCGCACCCATCCTAGGGGGGGAATATGTTGCCCACGGCTCCGTCACCATGGAAACGCCGGCCAATGAGATGACAGGAGAAACCCAAACTGGGCGGGGACAACGCCCGCCTCGCACACACACACACACGCACACGCACACGCACACACACACACACACACACACACACACACACACACACACACACACACACACACACACACACACACACACACAGTAAAGGGAGGGAGCGGATAATGGCAGGCATGCCTCTGACATACCGGTACATTCACAACTAACTGACGCTTGAAGCACAGTTAAAATGTGGTCTCTCAGATATAGAATACAGACCAAAATACAGACACACTCTTACATGTCGAATATTTAAAAAAACGAAAAGAAAATCTACATTTCTGTTTAAATCTTCAGATTGCAATGTAGCTGCAGTGGGGGCTATACAATTCTGTTATGAAAGTAGGATAGAAGAAGCCAGATGCATTCCAGAGAAGTGGTGTAGGCTATTAAGGAGGAAACACTGACGATGAAAAACCACCGGGGTTCGAACCCGGGACCTTCTTGCTGTGAGGCAACAGTGCTAACCACCGAGCCACCTTGCTGTCCAAACATGTATGTCCCAGTTTAAAAAGAGACCTTCATCTGCTCCACAGGGAGCCACCCCATTATTATGAAATGTGATGCAGGAGGCTAGTTCAGGACCAGTCGTATTGCCTTATTTTGGCTAGTTTGTAACATGCGCCTCTTTGCTGTTAATGTACACCGCTGTACCAGTATGTAGCTTGCATAGTCATCGAGAATCATGCAATTGGTAAGTCATTTCATGGTTTCCTGCGTTCAAAAAAGTCTTCTTTCGGTGAAGAAATTTCACCTGCGCATTAACTTTTTTGATCGCCTTCAGTAAGTAAGTACATTTTATTTATATAGCACTTCACAAAACATGTCTTTGATATGCCTGTTATTACAAATATGACACTTTTAGGTAACAATGTGGTGCGTCTGCTGAGCCGCACATCTCTACTCTTAGTGTTCTCAGAAACATGACAACAGAGGAAGCCACAGCTCTTGTGAACAAGAGGATTGGGGTGGTTTTCTCGATTATCTACTTCACCTGCTCCAGAAGGATCCATTTTGTTCAATCGTCCATAGGGTTTGATATGTGGAGACCAGGCTGTTCAGAGAAAACCTTCCTGACTATGAACAGCCTTGGTGTCAGCCAGTCCAAACAGTCGGCCAGAGGACATGCGAACAGAGTGCGAGTTGAACATGACAGAGAGGTGACGTTTTGTTTATTTCTGGCTTTGTCTGACATAAATAGATGGATAAAATGTTTTCGAATTATCCCTATGCTGCAAAATCATTTAAACTATGCAGATCGAAGTGGTTTCTGACGAGAGTAATGATGTTAGCGTTAGTGAGAGGCTGTGTTCCCCCAAGACGGTGCCTCTAACTCGGCGTGGGAGTGGGCTCGTGGTCGCTGCTGGAGGAGTCGCTGCGCGTGCCTGTGTGCTCCAGAAGGGTTGTGGCTACGCAAAGCTGCTCGCCCCGGAGAAAGTGTCTCAAAGTCGGACTGATAATCCTGTAACACCATTTGACCTTATTCAGGTAAGATATTAACACGTTCACTGCCAATGGCGAGTTGACTCGTCAAAAAAATTCCAACGGTTCACTGCCAATGACGAGTTGAGACGTCAAAAAAAAAAAAAATTTGACGGTGCTACGTGGATCAATGCCCCCCACGTCTCCTATAAAAATATTGGAGCGACCGAACGTGTACAACCCATTCCACCGACCCACTAAGTGGCGACAGTGCTCTCCATTCTAGAGGAAGGCAAGCAAAAAGCCGTGTGAGGAAGCCATTCTCATGAAAATGGATTGGCGAAAACGCTTTCGCGCTTGGGAGCTGGCGGTGGGGTTTTGCAAATTTGCATAATAGATTACGGGTGGAACACACTTTGAAACACGCAGCAGAAATAAGACCAGAATCGCAAAAGCTTCATCAAAGCTCTCAGAACCCCAAGAAACGAGCGAGCCCATCCATCCAGACTTGCCCAGCGGCCGCCAGGCAGACAGGCAGACAGGCACAGCAGCAGCAAAGCAGTGAGCCTGGTGACGCGAGGTTACAGCAGCAGCAGCAACGAGCTTGTGACACGCCCGCTGCAGCCAAGAAGAACACACACGGAGGGAGGAGTTTGAAGGAGAGGGGTGTTTCCTGCTGTTATGGAGGAAATTACTGTTCAAAACTATTGTTTAGATGTCTGACGTCTTACTGATGCCAAAAATGAATGGTTAAAGTGACTGTTCTATCGAATTTCACAAAAAGCTGTTTATCTCAGAATAAATTTACAGACGCTGAAACCATGCTGTATTCAACTGCTAATGCTTACATAACTACTAACTCTACAAACTAACTCTTTTAGACAGAGAAAGCACACATTCTATTAGTTCTTTTGAGATATTGTGTGTTCACAAAATCCTAACAGAAACGAATCCTCGGCTCTTGAAAGATGAGCCAGAATCCTCAAAAAAACCCTCTGGCAGAAGCTAACTACAGTTTTGAAAAACGGCTGGCAGTGAATGTGTTAACACATTGAATGCCAGCCATGTTTTCATTCCTGTAGGTAAGTTGTGCCAGGGGTGTTTTTGACGATTCTGGCTCATTTTAGAAACAGACGAGGATTCTTTTCTGTTAAGAATTCATGAACACCAATCATCTAAAAATAACTAATAGAATGTGTGCTTTCTCTGTCTAAAAGAGTTAGTTTGCAGAGTTAGTAGTTATGTAGATATTAGCCGTTGAGTACAGCATGGTTTCAGCGTCTGGAAATTTATTCAGAGATAAATGGCTTTTTGTGAAACAGTCACTTTAACCATTCATTTTTGGCATCAGTAAGACCGTCAGACATTCTAAACAATAGTTTTGAACAGTAATTTCCTCCATAACAACAGGAAACACCCCTCTCATTCAAACTCCTCCCTCCGTGTGTCTTGTGTCCTCCTGGCTGTACAGCGGGCGTGTCAGAAGCGCTTTTGCTGCTGCCTGCCTGTGTGCCTGCCTGCCTGCTTGCCTGCGTGCAGACGCTCCTTGTGCGAGTCAAGATGGGCCGGGGAATGCGTGGGCGATGGGCAGATGTTGATTCTGGCCTTTCTGAGGTGTTTCAAAGTGTGTTTCACCTATGATCTATTTTGCAAATCGCTCTCCGCTCTCTGTGTGCTGCTGCCGGTGCGCGGCCGCTCTCAGGCAAGACAAGTCTTGAATGGATTACTGTGAAATCGCCACGGCATTTCCTTGAACGGCTTGGTCCCGCGGCAGTTTTTTCTTTGATTTCGGTCGTCTGGGGGAGCACTGTCAACACTTAGTGGGTCGGTAAAATAGATTATACACATTATCTTGCTCCAATAGTGATCTCGAAGATGTAAAAGTTGTTGATTGATGTACCACCGTCAAAAAAAAAAAAATGTTTATGTAAGACGAGTTAGCTCGTCCTTGGCACTTAAGCGCTGGATTATGTAAGACGAGTTAGGTCGTCTCTGGCACTTAATGTGTTAATAATGTAATGACACATCCATTTTTTTTCGCATTTTTTTTATTATTATTTCCTGAAAAGTTGCCTTTTTGGAGGTTTCCGCCCGACAGCGACGTTACGTAAACAAGGTCACACATATACTCCTGAAAATAATAAAGGTTTGATCATTTAAAGAAATAAATGTATTTTAGATGTAAATGTCATGTTGGTCAGGGTGAAAATGTACTAATGAAAAATGATAAAAAAAATTATATGTTACTCTTTAACTCAACGCACGCCAGCGTTAAAAAAAGGTTGCCAGCTACTGCCATGCAGCGTCTTAGATAATTTTCACTCATCTTTCAAGACCCACAGAATATTTTGTTCTATGAATATGTAAACACTGAATATCCCAAAAGAAATACAAAACAATTCTAGCTTCATCCATTTTTTAATGATCAACATTAGAATGTAGTGTTCATCGTCTGTCTGACAAAAAGCAGATTTTTGTTTTGGAAACGATAGTCATGATCACTGATCCTGAACCGAATCAAAAAGGGCGGAGCTAGTGACTGGTGTTAAACCCAGCTGTGCAGCCCATGAGTTGGTTTCCCTTTCCGGCCAAACATGTATCTGGTCACAGCTTTCACTGTAACACCGGTGCGTCAAGAAGATTCACCCCGTTGCGGGAGAGGGGAGACAGGGTCACTCTCTCTCGTCTGGAGATCTGGAGCTCATCTACCGGTTGAAATGTACACAGTGTGAGAGCTCACAAACTGGATTACTAAACTACCAGAGAGGAGACATGGCTACGTTTAACCGGCGCCTGGTGGAAAAAATCCTTCAGGTTTGGAGTCCATGTTATCAGCGCATCGGCTGGGTTAAAGCTTCAGTACAGGAGAAAATCACATTTTTCATCTCAAGAAGCCTTTACAACTGTCCACCTGTCACAATGTCAAGTGTCACTCTGGCAACTCAAGGTGTGTGACATCATCCCAGATGACATCACAATTGCTCGAGTGACATCATGAATGACGACACTCACTGATGATTGCAGGGAAGGCGTTCTGAGCAGGCGTTCAGGATCCCGAGTCACATCCACTGAATACTGCTGGACCCTCTTCAGCTCAACATCAGCAAACAGCTTCTTCATCTCTCTCCTGAGATTCTCCTCCAGCTGAGCCACAGCTCTCCTCATAGTCCCCTCATATGATGAGTGATGGACACTGACCTCTGTCCAGTCCTTGGTGTGTAGAGGAGTGTTCAGAGATGGGAGGCTTTGAAGGAGGTGGAGGTGGTCTTCAGTGTGTGAGAGCTTCTTCAACTCAGAGATCTCTTGTAGCAGCTCTTTGTTGAAGTGTTCAGCCTGTTTCTCTGTTGTTTTCTGCTTCTCTTCAATTGTCTCACTGAGCTCAGCCTGGCCTCTCTCCACAGACCACATCAGAGCAGTGAAGACCTGCACACTGTCTGCCATCTCTCTGTCTGCATCTTCCTTGCTGAGCTCTACTGAGTGTTTGATCTCCAGAATCTTAAATTGTCTCTGTTGGATTTTCAGCTGAATGTCAGCCTCTGTCTTCAAACATTCAAGTGCAGGACTGACCATTCCGTGAAAACCGTCTATACAGCTGAGCAGCGAAAACAAAAGTAACGATGTCAAGTGAATATTTCTGCAGTTTGCCGAATGCTGAGAAAAAGGAAGTGCTGTGGGGTTGCGCTCTGGTGAAAACCGTCTAAAGGTGAAGCTGCCGAGTTGCACCGGGCCTCATCCCTGATGATGCCACAATCTCATGACATCATCAGCATCCATCATAAATCAACGATGTATCACATAATAGAATTGGTGATGTCACCAGTGATATCACTCAAGCAATTGTGATGTCATCAGTGAGATATAATCGGTGATGATGTCACCAGTGATGTCACTCGAGCACAATCCAACTACTATAATAGGGTCTACAGCTACTTCTGGCTCTGGGAAATGTCGTTAACGGCGACAGAACCAGGATTGTGCCTGGGTGCAGCCGAGCCTATAGTACCCGCTTGCATGTTTGCACCGGACCGTGGATGCGGGGACGATCCATCCCATGAAGGGGGCTTTGAGGATGGTGAGGGTACAAATGGCGAGCCCTTGGATCAATTAGACTTCAGCAGCAAGCTGATTCTGGTCAGCCCAACAGCAGAGCAGTATGATTCATTACTACGGCATCTGAGGGAGAGGATGGATGAAGGCTGCGGCGAGACCATTTATGTGGTTGGAGTGGGATCAGACGGAGGAGACTATGGTCTCGATTTGAAGGAAATGGAGGCGTCTGTGGCCACGGTGCGGTCGCTGTGCGAGCAGATCGAAGCGGACCTGATCCCGATGAGGGAGAGAACGGAAAACGGGGGACAGATACGGGACTACCTCATCCGCCGGAGTGTGGGCCAGCAGGACTTCCTGGAAGTCAGGGTGGCGGTGGTGGGGAACGTGGACGCCGGGAAGAGCACCCTGCTAGGGGTGTTGACCCACGGCGAGCTGGACAACGGTAGAGGCTTGGCCCGCCAGAAGCTCTTCAGACACAAACATGAGATGGAGAGCGGCAGGACCAGCAGCGTGGGCAACGACATCCTGGGCTTTGACCACGAGGGACAGGTGGTGAACAAGACTGACAGCCATGGTGGCAGCTTAGACTGGACCACTATCTGTGAGAGATCTTCCAAAGTGATCAGCTTCATTGATTTGGCTGGCCACGAGAAATACCTCAAGACCACCGTTTTTGGCATGACCGGACACATGCCTAACTTCTGCATGCTCATTGTTGGCAGTAATGCTGGCATCGTTGGCATGACCAAAGAGCATCTGGGCCTGGCACTCGCCCTCAATTTGCCAGTGTTTGTAGTGGTTACCAAGATAGACATGTGTCCTGCCAACATCCTTCAAGAGACGCTAAAGTTATTACAGAGGTTATTAAAGTCACCAGGTTGCAGAAAACTCACAGTACTGGTCCAGAACAAGGATGATGTCATCGTCACAGCCTCTAACTTCAGCTCTGAGAGGATGTGTCCCATTTTTCAGATCTCCAGTGTGACGGGGGAGAACATGGAGCTGCTGAAGATGTTCCTGAACCTTCTCTCCCCCAGGACGTCCTACAGTGACGACGAGCCTGCAGAGTTCCAGATAGACGACACGTACTTTGTAACGGGGGTGGGCACAGTAGTATCGGGGATTACGTTACGCGGATTGATACGGGTCAACGACACACTGATGTTAGGCCCAGACCGGGGAAATTTCATCCCCATCACTGTTAAATCCATCCACCGTAAGAGGATGCCTGTCCGAGAGGTTCGCGGTGGACAGACGGCTGCCTTCGCCCTAAAAAAAAAGATCAAGCGTTCAACAATAAGGAAAGGCATGGTGATGATCTCCCCCAGGTTAACACCACAGGCCAACTGGGAGTTTGAGGCTGAGATCGTGGTTCTGCACCATCCAACCACGATATCCCCAAAATACGAAGCCATGGTCCACTGTGGCAGCATCAGGCAAACAGCCAAAATCCTGACCATGAACAGAGACTGTCTACGGACTGGGGACAAGGCCTCAGTCCACTTCCGCTTCCTCAAGAACCCTGAGTACCTGCATTGTGACCAGAGACTGGTGTTCAGGGAAGGACGCACCAAAGCTGTGGGCATCATCACGAAGCTACGCTGAGACTCCAAGAATAAAGGAAATGTGGGGTGGCTGGGGCTCACCCCAACAAGAAGGGAACTGGAGCAGTTATGGCTTATGGATTCCTGAGAACCAGGTCCGCCGTTCCCTCAAGGACTGTGAAGTAGGTGGTCAGTGCAACGCAGGGCGGAGAGGGCAGAGAATGGCGGGAAGTACCATCAAGAGTACCGTACCCAGGGGGTCAGTCTGCATGGACGTGACTCGACCTATGGGAACGACATGTACCAAAGGTGAAAAGTACATCCTGGTTCTCATAGACTGTCGGGCTATGTAGCCATTTGGCTTGTTATGGAGGCTAATGGCAGTAGCGTAAAAGCCCAAGAAGAAATGGTGGCCAGTACGGGTATTCCCACCGCACGCGACGCTAGAATAACAGCGTTGTAAAACGCACCATTGGGCTAAGTAAGAATTGGAGTGGTAAAAATGCTAAATTCAAAAGAATGAAAACACAGAAATGTTTCCAGAAATAAAATTATTGTTAGATCCCACAACTAAATTGTATAAGCAGTATACAAATATTATGACATGTCCAATTATAATGTTATACAAAAGTATACAAACAAATAATTATTATTAAAGATAGGAATGTAATGAAGAAAAAGAAACAAGAAGAAATACGACTGTAGGAGCAAAATCGGAAGTTTTGATTTATGTTTGTTTTGATGTTTGCAAGTGATGATGTCATGGTTGACAATGTAACGAAAATTGTGATGTCACTGTTGTGACAATTGTAAGTTATGACATCATCGATGTCTACTTGCAAAACCAGCCATCATCATCATCATCATCAGTATAAATGTGAGCTGGGGCTCTGTCTGTTTCTCTGTTTTTCTGTTTCTCTGTTTCTCTGTCCCACTGATTGTCCCACTGTGATTGTCGACTGTGATGTCATAAATCCCACTGTGACATCATCCGTCATCGTGATGTCATAAATCCCACTGCGACATCATCAGTGATGTCATAAATCCCAGTGATGTGTGACATCATCAGTGATGTCATAAATCCCATATACAGTATAATTATATATCTATATGTGATTGGCGCAAAGGCCAAACTTGTTCCTGGCTGAGGTCCAGTACAGGCCACATTTTGACCAGAGGAGGGTCACCATGAGAGGAGAGTGTTTCTCTTCGTGTCCTCGGTAGCTACTGTTACTGTAAAGTGCTCTTATGAAAGGCCCTGAATCCCCAAAGGCTGCAGTAGAATTACTGAGTGGCCAGTGGTGTAAAACTATTGGTTGTACTGGTAGCTCTCTCTCTCTCACACACACACTAGCGAGTCTCCTCGGCGAGGGCGGCCATGTGTGTTCGATTAGCGCTAGCCCCTAAGTATTTGTTTATGGAGTGCTCACTCGCTTGCACTCAGTCTCAGGAATTCAGTCTTCCAGATTTCCCTGCTGCAAGTGAGAATCTTTGACTTGCTTTTCAAAAGCCAATATGCTGCATGTCGTTATGTAGCGCTATAACAAAATGTGTAAAGCATAACCTCCAGCCAGTAACCATCATAAGGCAACAACCACAATATAAAATACAACTAGATTTGTATTCCCCCCCATACAATACCTTGTGAATTTTGAAATTTTGAATCCATTTTGAAATAGAAGATATGTTAATCATGGGCGGAGTTAATGTAAAAAAAAAAAAAAAAAAAAAAAAGTTCACCATTGTAAATCTCCACCTCACTGTCTGGCTGAATATGATCATACAATTTATATCCACTTTGACAAGCATCATAGGTATCTCTTTGCTAAAGCTGTGACAGGGGGGCCTCTGACAGGGCCTTGCTGCAGCCGCCCCCTCCCTCTGGAATGCCCTCCCCAGTCACATCTGACAGGCCAACACTCATTACTCATTATGTCATCTTTCCAAAAAAGCCCTTTTCACTGTTGCTTTTGACCTATAATATTTCTCTCTCTCTCATCTATTTTAATATTTTCTCTCTTTATTAAAGTTGTTTTATCCTGTATTTGTAAAGTGTCTTTGAGCACAGACGGTCAAAAGCAACAGTGAACAGTGAAGCACTATATAATATACATTACATTACTAAACATACAATAATGAGTATTAATGTTCTGTAATTCTACTCATATTCTAATATTTCTTATATTTCAAGTCTTATACTTATTAAACAATCATTAGAGAGAGACAATGATGATGAAAAATGAGATATTCCTCTAAATCTGGTTTCAAACGGGCAAAATTTCAAATGTAAAACGGCCAAAAACAAATTGCCGGCACGTGTGTCTCCTGCAGAAGTGGCCCCCCCAGAGCTAAAAGTCAAACTCCGCCTATGATGTTACCAACATAAAGTCCAGCGCGCTTCAACCAAGTTTGGAATAAAAGGGTCCTGGTGCTCAACAGTGAGGGACAGTATTATGTTAATAACCCTACGAATCGATGTGTGGTGTTATTAATAAGTTACCCCAAAACCTCTTGCCCATTTACTCAACTATAGTTTCCAAGAAGACTTTCTCCAGAAACAGCCCTATCTTCCCTCAGCCCTATGTTCCCTCAGCCCTATGTTCCTTCAGCCCTATGTTCCCTCAGCCCTATGTTCCTTCAGCCCTATGTTCCTTCAGCCCTATGTTCCTTCAGCCCTATGTTCCTTCAGCCCTATGTTCCCTCAGCCCTATGTTCCTTCAGCCCTATGTTCCCTCAGCCCTATGTTCCTTCAGCCCTATGTTCCCTCAGCCCTATGTTCCTTCAGCCCTATGTTCCTTCAGCCCTATGTTCCTTCAGCCCTATGTTCCCTCAGCCCTATGTTCCTTCAGCCCTATGTTCCCTCAGCCCTATGTTCCTTCAGCCCTATGTTCCTTCAGCCCTATGTTCCTTCAGCCCTATGTTCCCTCAGCCATATGTTCCTTCAGCCCTATCTTCCTTCAGCCCTATGTTCCTTCAGCCCTATGTTCCCTCAGCCCTATGTTCCTTCAGCCCTATGTTCCTTCAGCCCTATGTTCCTTCAGCCCTATGTTCCCTCAGCCCTATGTTCCTTCAGCCCTATGTTCCTTCAGCCCTATGTTCCTTCAGCCCTATGTTCCTTCAGCCCTATGTTCACTCAGCCCTATGTTCACTCAGCCCTATGTTCCCTCAGCTCTATGTTCCCTCAGCTCTATGTTCCTTCAGCCCTATGTTCACTCAGCCCTATGTTCACTCAGCCCTATGTTCCCTCAGCTCTATGTTCCCTCAGCTCTATGTTCCTTCAGCCCTATGTTCCTTCAGCCCTATCTTCCCTCAGCCCTATGTTCCTTCAGCCCTATGTTCCTTCAGCCCTATGTTCCCTCAGCTCTATGTTTTTCGTCATAGTTTTTGTTCACGAAATTAAAGAGATACTCACCACTTTTTCCACTTTTTTCTGCTGAAAATCAATATACTGTATATTGGAAATTAGCTGTGTTCTTGAGGAATCCAGGTCAAAGTCCTGACATTTAGTGTAAATCTGAGTAATTCCTCTTCTCTTCTCACATACCCATGCAGTTCCATGCAAACCAAAAAGGCAAAAAGGCCAGCTGTAGACTCCCAATTTTCCTCCCTTTCTATTGGCTGAGCTCTTGATCTGTGACGTAGCTTGATCAGTGACGTCACCAAACCCAGCCCGCCCATCTCTCGTGCCTAGGCCCCTCCCAGCCAAAGTTTATAAAAGTGGCTGCACACCACGCTGGGACTATGGAGTGTGGATAATTGTTGAATAGGGAGAGAGAGAGAGAGAGAGAGAGATTTGTGGAGCTGGGTATGAGGGATGCATGTTAGGTTTAGGCATGGGGAGTGATGATTGGTTAGGTTTAGGCATGGGGAGTGATGATTGGTTAGGTTTAGGCATGAGGAGTGATGATTTGTTTGGGCTAGGGTATAGCCCAAACAAACTGATAATATCAGGGTAAATAAGCCAATCAGAGGCAGAGTAGGGCAGGTCATGCCTTCACCATCCTGGGAAAATAAATATTGCGTTAGGTACTGATCTGAGTGAAACATACTGTAGGGCTGAGGTAAATTAGGGCTGAGGGAACAAAACCATTTATTATCGGATTTCTAGAGTTACCTGATTATCAAGTGGTCATGTAAATGGCATGCTACCGGATATAGGCCGCCATCGGTTTAGAACCGATAAACACACCTGGGTTTCTGCTGAATCATCAGGTTTATTCATGCAGTCAATGTCCACTCATAGACTTTGAGGTGAGTTCCCACTATTTACTAAGTGCATGTAAATGCGGAAATCAGAATATTGCCAGTTACCTGATTATTCTGTTATCTGTTTATTGTGCACATGTAAAGTCACGCATAGACAAGCTCCCCCAATGATCATCAAATTGAAATTGTGAAACTGGGTTGAAAAATGTAAGTGAAGGACATTCTAAAATTGCACTCGCACCAGTCAAGGCTGAGACCTACTGTAGTAGGCCTCTATGGGGCTCCAAAACTCTATCAAACTCAAGCCACTCCGCCCCACACCCACCCCTCCAGCTCCGTGTTGAGTCACACTCCTGTGCACAGACTGGTTAGACAGGAACTCTCACACAGCTCGCTTCTCTCTTACTGAAATATGCATGTCAGTGAGAAATTACACTCTTAATGCGCTCGTAGTAGAACAATAGATTGCCCTATTTAAACACACAGACAGGCACACGCACACGCACACGCACACACACACACACACACACACACACACACACACACACACACACACACACACACACAGATGCACACACATTTTAATTCTTTATTTGGTTCCACAAATTATATTAAAATGTATATGTCATGTGTATGTATGTATGTATGTATGTATGTATGTATCTAGGGGGCGTGGCTTATTATTTGCATATTGCATTTAGTACCTTTAAGAAAACTGTGTCACTATAGCCGTTTTCACACATGCGTACAGGAACATTGCCTGTAAATCAATATCGGCCATTTCCCGCAATTTCCCTTCACACCTGAGGGCTCACATGTGTGAATATAGCAGTCAAATTACCTGTATTTGAGGGGGGTCGGGGGGGGGGGGCACTGCAGAGCGGGTGGGGAGTGACGTTTGCACTTGGATGGGGAATCTCCGATGGTGAAATAAGTTCGCTTCTCACACAATAAATCACACTCGTTTGACTTAAGAGGGCATGTATGTTGTATCCTTCACATTCGCTAACCAGTCTTTGAACTGAAATATTTGAAGAAGTTGGGATCCGTGTCTGAGAGAAATAGCCTGGCTGGTTCGATGTTTATCCGTTCACCTGCGTCGCGTTGAAGCACTTTTTACAGACTGGCTTCGTTTGATGTGTCCGCGCTTGCCTTCGCTGTCAGCAACGTGAGTAAGCAAAATACTTCCACATTTCGCTTCGTGCATTTGCTTTCTCAACAAGCGTTGGGCGGCTTCAGACTAGAAGCCGCTGCCATTTTCGCTGTGTCCTGTGTGTCGGGCTGCTGCTGCTGACTGAAGAACTGGCCAGAGAGAGCAGAGAGGGGAGGGGGGGAAATCTGCACGCCCACACATGAAGCAGACATACCGCTCTTCTGACAACCTCCAAAGTGGTGAAAAGTCCGCGATGACGGGGTCGCGCTTATACCGGAAAACAATTTTCACACATGAAAGGTATAGACCACTTTCTGGTCATTTCCCGGTATAAAGCGCATGTGTGAAAACGGCTTATGCTTCTCGTCCAGGGGACGGTCCTCACCAGATGAAGTAAATCAGTTAAATCTAAAAATCAATGGTCAATCTGTATCTGAGGCTAAATATCTTGGCTTGATGTTGGACACTCATCTAAAATGTGAGAAACATAATAGAGGTGGTGAACAGAGTAGCAAAATGCGGATGATGTGATCCTGATGGCATCATCAGTCTGGGACCTTCAGCACTCACTGGATCGGTTCACAGCCGAGTGTGAAGCGGCTGGGATGAGGATCAGCTTCTCAGCAGGAACATGGTGGAGTGTCTCCAGGTAGGGAATGAGTCTTTACCCCAAATGAAGGAGTTCAAGTATCTCGGGTCTTGTTCTCGAGTGAGGGGACGATGGAGCGGGAGATGGGCCGGAGAATCAGAGCAGCGGTATTGCGTTTCGCTTTACCGCACCGTTGTGACGAAAAGAGAGCTGAGCCAGGAGGCAAAGCTTTCGATCTACTGGTCGATTTTTGTTCCTACTCTCACCTATGGTCATGAAGGATGGGTCATGACCGAACGAATAAGATCATGGATACAAGCGGCCGACATGGGTTTTCTCAGGAGGGTGGCTGGCATCTCCTTTAGGGGTAAGGTGAGGAGCTCAGTCATACGTGAGGGACTCGGAGTAGAGCCGCTGCTACTTTGCGTAGAAAGGAGCCAGTTGAGGTGTTTCGGGCATCTGGTAAGGAGGCCACCTGGTGGCCTCCTGAGAGAGGTGTTCCAGGCACATCCAGCTTGCGAGGAGACCACGGGGCAGACCGAGGACTAGGTGGAGACATTATGCGCCTTATCTTGGCAAAAGTGGTCATTTAGAGGTTGAACGTGTGCAATGCAAATTGGGGGCGTACCCACCCGCATTGGTATTCTCCATCCTGTGCAAAATGCCTGTGCGGCCGGCGCAAAAGCTTTAAATGGGTGTGGTTATAGCGAGAATTATGCAGGCCACACTGATTGCTCTGATTAATGTAAAGACCAGATTCTGGGCGTTACATAAATCAGACCAATCAGATTCGCTCTCTCACTTCCTTTCGCGGGTGTGGAGAACCCAACACTTGTATTATCCAGGATCATCCGCTCCGTGGTGAGCATCACGCTCGCTCTCTCTGTCTCTGTCGATCTCTCTCTCTCTCTCCCACACACACGCACACACACACACACACACACACACACACGCACACACACCTGCTATTTGGTGTGTTTTTCAGTAGCCTATTATTATTAATTATGCACCGAGCAGGAACCGGAAAGCCCGAAAACCACTTGGCAGTAACACACACACACACACACACACACACACACACACACACACACACACACACACACACACACACACTCACACACACACACACACACACACACACACACACACACACACACACACACACACACACAACACTCTCTCTCTCTCTCTCTCTCTCTCTCTCTCTCTCTCTCTCTCACACACACACACACACACACACACACAATGCACTGTGCTCCTGTACTGATGTTGCACCTCCCACCTCCCTTGGCAGTTAACGTTAGCCTGGGTAAACCCATCCCCCACGTGACCTGCTCTCAGACCTGTTCTCAGGCACTAGTGACTGGGAACTGAGAGAGCAGGTCACGTGGGGGCTGGGTTTACCCAGGCTAAGTTAACGTGTGCAATACAATGCAATTCGTGCATATCACCTCCTGTGAATAGAATCTGTTAACTCTTATTTGTATCATGTATATATTTGGCTAAAATTGTCAACTCTGGTTCTATTGCCAACCTTTTACTTGTACCTGTCACTTTGCCTGCTAACTTTGTACTCTGCCACACTTGGCTGTAAATAATCTTGTATATGTTTAAATGTATGCATATTTATTGTGTTGTTTTTTAATTGTTTTTGTATTGTACTGAGTGGTTTATTACGGAGCCCTTAAAGTTCTGAAAGGTAATATTTATTTTGAGGATGCTAAAGTGTGCGCACATTTTAGTTAATTGTGCGCACACTATATTAAATTGTGCGCACGATTTAACTAAAACGTGCGCACGATTTAACTAAAACGTGCGCACGATTTAGTTAAATAGTAAAAAAAGAAAAAAAAAAGAAAAAAAAATTTAAAAAAAGAAAAAAAAACTAAATCGTGTGCACGATTTAAGTAAAACGTGCGCACGTTTTAAGTAAAACTTAAATCGTGCGCACGATTTAGTTTTTTTTTTTTTTTTTTTTTTTTTTTTACGATTTAGGTAAATCGTGCGCACGTTTTAGTTAAATCGTGCGCACGTTTTAGTTAAATCGTGCGCACAATTTAATATATTGTGCGCACAATTAACTAAAATGTGCGCACACTTTAGCATCCTCAAAATAAATATTACCTTTCAGAACTTTAAGGGCTCCGTAGTTTATATCTCATGTAACATGTGCACCATTTCTGTGTATGTGCAAACATACTATCGCCGAATAAAATAATTCTGATTCTGATTCTGATTCTGAATAATACAGTGACTGATAATGTACATGTAACACTCTGATGATCACACCAAATATTACCCCAATTCTAAAGAAGAAAAAGAAAGGGCATTATATCTGACCACGAGTCCGGCCCGGGTCCGAGGAATACAGTGTATTCCCTGTAGAGTTTAATCAAGCAGAGAATCTAACCTCTAATGATTAATCAATGCAAATGTACAGTACTCTTACTTGAGTAGGCTACTACAAGTACTTTTAAATAGGCTACTGTTTTACTCTTACTTGAGTAATTTCCTGGACTAGTACTTTTACCTGTACTTAACTTAATTTAACCTAAAGTAACAATACTTGGAGGCTACTTGAGTAGGATTTGGCCGTACTATTTCCACCTCAGGCTATGACCAAGTATAATATAATGTAGATGGGAGATAACAGTGAAAGCTATGACCAATTATACAGTATGGAGTACATTCTCTCCAAGTTGGGCTAACTTCTAGTCATTGAAATCATAGTTGAAATCACACAATGTACTCATTTTGCTGGGGACTCCCCTGCGACCCCCCGAGCTAACGTTCGAGTACTGTATGTAGGCTAGCTGCCGATGGCATGACGTTGTAGCATGTTTCCAACTTCTCTCTCTCTGTCTGTCTGTCTCTCTCTTGCTCGCTCACTACAGACAGACAATCTCTCTCTCTTTCGCTTGCGCAGACACACACACACACACACACACACACACACACTCCCTCTGGCTGTGCAGGTAGGTGGCTCCTGGTAATCCCACCCACAGTGTCTGGCATGCAGATGAGTCTCAACAGGTCACCGGCCGTACGCATTCCAGCAGGGAGCAAGAGCATTGAACCAACAGCACTGTGTGTCTCTCACACACACACACACACACACACACACACACACACACACACACACACACACACACACACACACGTGGGCGCACGCCACACACACACACACACACACACACACACACACACACACACACACACACACACACACACACACACACACACACACACACACAGACACATACACAAACACACATCCACAGACTTTGTTTTGTGTGTGGGAATTAAAGGAACATGCCAACATTTTAAGAGATTTGCCTATTTGCCATATTCCCCAGATAGAAGGTAGATGCGTTTCTCTTCCCTGTGCGTGCATTAGAAAGTGTGTTGCACCCCTCCTGCTAGTCCGCTTAGCAGCTGAATGGCAGTAAACGGTACATGAGCCTACCCCATTCAGTCACCAAAAATACACATTCCAATAGCGTTAAAACACGTGTACTCATCACGCGATGAAATAATAATCCAAAGTTACAGGAAACGGTCATTTTTCAAGTAAATCCCATATAGCCAGAACAAATGTGGGGGAACCAGAGTTACTTCCGCATTTGCCTGAGGTGCTTGCGCTGTGTGGAGTCACCAGTAGGACTTCCTGGTTTGTATTTACCTAAAAAATTACCATTTCCAGTAACTTTGGATTATTATTTCTTTGTGTGGTGAGTACACAAGTCACAACATGTACATGTGCAGGGTTCGAGTTATGGGGGGGCCTGTTGGGGGCTTGGCCCCCATAGAGTCTGGGCCCCCTTTTGTCAAGAACACCTGTGGGGGTCTCTCTAATATAACCTCTTTTTTTCAAATAATGTATTTTTCAATGCAAGAATTAATATTATTTATAGCTATTTATTGTAACCTGTGCAATACTCATGCTGTCAGCATCTGGATATGCCACATCTGTCAGGTGCATGGATTATTTCGGCGAAGAAGTGCTCATGAACATGGATTTAACAATTTGTGAAGATCATTTGAGAGAAATAAGCCTTTTGTGTGCATAGAAAAAAATCTTTTTTATTTCAACTCGTGAAAAATGGGAGCAAAAACAAAAGTGTTGTGTTTATATTTTTGTTCAGTATATATGCCTCTCACAGCCTCCTCCAGCAGCTCAGAGCAGTTTTCAGCGACAGGCATGCTTTACGGTGCAACCCCTGTCATCTCCATGGAAACCAAATCCCTCTCTGCCTGAGGAGGGTGGATGTGGAGTAGGTCAAAACACAGGGTTTCCATGGCAACGGCACACATCACACACCAGCCTTCCATCCCGCCCACCTCTCAGACTGCTGCTGCACGTGGCCATAGCCATAGAGATATAATACTTTTGTCATCTCCATTCACTCCAATGGAGTGAACATTTTTCTCTTTCTCACCTCGCAATAGTTCCCGAAAGGTTCTGGGTTCAGCAGTGCTGTAGAGTTGCAGCAGAATTAGCAGAATAGACCGTTTGTGATGTAGGCCTCCTTCAAAAGGATAATACATTTAAAGGCGACTTAAACCTCCAGAATTCTACAGCTATGGGAGCGGGTCCTAACAGGGGCTTAGACTGACTCTGCGTGGGAAAGGCGTTCTTGGTAATGTCATCGGAACTGAAATCAGCCAATGGGCAGCCCCAACTGCAAAAGTGGGTTATAACCCCTAGAGGGCATTGTCACTGCATGAAAATTACACAGTTTAGTCTCAAATATGGAGATTTTGACCAGAATCCTTCAGCAACACTACTGGAAAGCCATATACATTGGTTTAAAGCTGAGAAATCTTTGTTTTTGGGTGTAGTTACCCTTTAACAAATCAAATTGTATATTGCAGCTTTATTTTAGGCATTGAAAACAGCCCACCATGCACCCCCACCACATACTTCCTGGAACTATCCTTGGAACTAGCTAGAATGGAGCGCACAGTGAGTCACGTGACAATCAAGCACGACTGGCATGACTCTCTCTTCAATGTCTCTGGGCTGAAGCGATCAGGGCTTTGTGCTATTGGCTGAAGCAGTAGTCTAACACAGTTGGCTCTTAAAACAGAACTGTACGTCACAGAGGACAAAGTTGGTCAAAACGGATATAAGGCGGGACATCCGCTGAAGGCAACACAGTCTTTTAGAAAATTGTGAAATACTAACATTGGTCCACAGCCAAAAATGTCTCCGAGTTTGAAGTCAATCCAGCGAATGGACGTATGGTGAGCTGCGCCACCAAACATCTGTGAATTTCACTGTCAGAAACTGTGTCTCCGAGCCCGGCGAGAACCGCCGGCAGCAGACACGCCTACATTTATTATTAGAATTCTATTTGGTAGCGGCAATACCATTTATCATAGTCCTAACACAGAGCATGAAGCTGATATGCTCCAAACAAAATGTATAGCTGTGGTTTATTTTACAATCATTTTTCCTACCCGGAAGTGGTCCGCTTGCTACTGTGAAGTCATCAGCAGGCTCTGTAACGTTAGCCTTGGGAGTCAGGTTTATCGCTGGGGGAAAGACCTCTAGCCGCCGGGGCCGGATGAAACACATCCTATTAACAGGTTATGTTTGTTTCTAAGTGATTAATATGTTTCTCCGCAAATGCCACAATGTTTTGCGAGACACCGGTTCTGCATGAGAACTGCCCCCAGAAAGCAGGCCCGCCCACAACACTCATGATTGGTTCTCCGATGCAAGGCTTCCAACAGCGCCACCTAACGTTATGCAAAGATTTAAATAGTAATATTCTCAGTCTTACAGGAGTGAAATGGATTAAGACTGAGGGCTGAGTCTAGCTTGTTGCAGGCTACGTGGCTAACTGCAGAGCTAATCAGTCAGACAGTGAATAGGCGAGCGATGCGGTGCAGGCTGTAGCCCAGCTGATCAGCTGATTACTGAGCTGATAGCTTTTTATTTCTCCTCACAAAGCGCTCCAGGCAGAGATGCAAACAAACAGGCTGTTATAGTGAATCTTGTCTGCATGCATTAACAGCTGTGTGAGCCTGACGCTGGCTTGCTACTTTGAGGTTAATGTCACGTTGCATGCTGTAGGTGTAAGGTGGTATCGGACGCGTGGCCGGGTCAGTATCGGACGAGTACGAGGCTCCGATCGGTATCGGGACATCCCTAATTATAATCTCTGTAATATAAGCACATGGGCAGTGTTTACCTTCTCTCTCTAGAGAATTATCTGCCTGCAGTGCAGAAACTCCGCCCCCACCAGCTGCAAGTCATTAAGGCTTGTTAAGGCTCTCCATGGGATTCTCCATGGATGTGTGCATACTTAAAAAATAAATAAATAAACAATAACAGCCGCCCTCTGAGCAGATTCCGCATCTCGAGCAGAACTTCCGCAGCTCCGTTATGACGCGTTGTGATGTAAAATGCGTCACAACGGAGCGTTTTGCCAGAGGAGAATATGGGAGATCTCCATGAGGAAAACAGAGAGAGAAGGTAAACACTGCCCATGTGCTTATTTTACTTAGATTATAATGATACAAAGTGGGTTGATTATCAGTAAAGCCATCCTTTAATTTGACAGTTATTCCACACACAAAAAGAGTAGATTGTCATGACACTGTTTCCAATACATAAACTGTGGCAGTGCCATGATATCGGCACGGCCTGATAAATAGTTAATGAATATAAATTGATCGAAATTGCTCTGTAATACTAATGCGTGTAATGTGTGTATCATGTCACTGGGCAATGCAGTAGCTCTGTACTCGACAGTCCATCTCCCGTTCTGAAAACGTTTGTAAAAAATATAAAACTCTACTATTTCTCCAAACTTGCATGTGTTGTAATGTCGAAAAAGCAGGGAAGCAACTGCTTTCAAATGCAACTCTGGATTAATGGGCTCCTCATCCTTGAGGAGAGATTTCTTTCTTTCCCTCTTGGCATATTCTGTCATTTGAACACAATGTAAAGACAATGTAAAGTAATTCACCATCAGGGACTTATGTCCCCCCACTTTTTAAGAAGGCAGTACCCCTACACTTTTTGAAGTCCAAAAACTAAAGTTATGTTAAAGAAATTGAGAAACGGCAGGCACTAGGACCATGCGGCTGCCCTATCTTCCAGCGACCGGCCCAGTAGAAGTATACTGAGTGACACTGGGCCCAATCACATTTTACAACAGGGGTTCCAAACTTTTCCGGCCAAGTACCACTACGTACAAAACCAAATTTCCCAGGGGCCACTTCCACTGCACTATACCAACCCCCCCCCCCCCCCCCCCCTTCCCCCATAAAATAAAATTGGCTGATTTAACCATGCAATAGCAACAGAAAGGCTAAATGACACTATAAGACTACTAGCTGTTTCAAAACAGACACACACACACACACACACACACACACACACACACACACACACACACACACACACACACACACACACACACACACACCTGCAGGCTGTGAAAAAGAGGACGCCTTTGAAAAAAAAAATTCCCTCGCCAACATTTAGCCTACTAGATTCCGTAGGTCTTCTAGTTTCATATGATGCCAGAAACTTCACTCTGGCTTTACAACTGAGCCTGCTGCAGCCTCTGAAATGAAATGTTCAAAATTGTGATATTTCCCAAATGTGGTTGCTCTGGGACTTAGGGTTTCTGAGCTGCACATATTTTTAGCTGAGAGAAATAATAAGAATCCTAGTTTTAATTTAGTTTTATTTATTTGCACATATTTAAAGTTTTAGTTTAGTTTTATTTATTTGCACAGATTTAAAAACAGAAACAGACAAAAGGAAAACAACAAAGGTAGAGACAGGAAACCCTAAATGGGCTTAATCTGGGTCTTTACCTCAAAAATTAAAACCCATATTTATAATAATCTGTACAAAGCATACATTATAAACAAACACAAGAACCAAGCAAACAAATCATATGAAGAAAAGCAACAGCATTAAATAAGAAAATAACAAAAAAGGAAAAGAGCGACCAAAATGAGTGTCAGTAGTTAAGCAGACAGTTACAAAGGCAGTAGTTTGGGTTTCCATCCAATTGTATCACAAATTTAAACCGAATTTTCAGAAAATTGGCAAGATAAATGTGAAATAATGCATGTTTCCATCCACTGCTATTAAGCAAATATAGAGCTGCTGATCTGCTGCTAGACCTGATACGTGCCATCAGCTTGCAGGCAGCCAAGCTCTATTAAACACATCTAATGTTATTCATTTAAAATTTCTTGATGATCTACCAAGGTAAGGTAGCCTACAATGAAATGCAATTTCTGGATTACCAGGTGCCGCTCTTCAACTCGACAAGCATAACGTTACATATAATCCACGAAGCAGTTAGTAAGTGAATACAATTTCATTCAATTCTAGAAGTGAGTCGCCTTAAAGTTATATTCCAGTCTTCTTCTGTTTTAAACAACACGGACATCATGTTTTGCAGTGGTCAAGGCAACGTGAAACTGCATGGTTTTTGAATGGAGAGACAACGGAATATTCGCTTAATCTGTTTCCACTGCACTTATTGCATTTTCCATTTATCGATACACCGACTTTTCCACCTCCTTCAAGCGCAAAAAACTTTTTAGCGATATTTGGATTTTTTTTTTTTTTTTGCAGCGTTTCCACTTAGTTTTTTATGCGCAAATTGAAAATTCACATAAAAACAGGTGGATGGAAACCCAACAAGTGTGTGTGTGATGTATGTGGGCTATGTGTGACTCATCTGGGAAATCCTAAGTTTGGATTTGAAAGAGTGTATTTTGAAAGAGTGTATTTTGTCATTTTTAAGATATTTCATGTGTTGCTGGGTTTTGCCCTCGTCTACTAATTAGCCACAGTGTTTGCCGTGTATTTGTTGACGAATAACCTTATTTTGGGCTCAAAGTCCTAAAAATGATCTTTTGGTAAAAACGGGTGATGATGTCAGTCATGATCAGACGTATCACACACACAGAAATTGGCCGGTTTGTTGACAATAAGCGATATTTTGGCTTCTAAAAGAATATTTTGGCTGCTAGACTTCCGTTTTATCGCAGACAAAGAGCTTGCAGGGAGCGGAAAGGGATTTCCTTCCGCTGCCGGTGGAGCCCCTCGAGTTCCTGTTACACAGCATTGAAACGAGGCTGCCCCCAGAGGTTAGGAGTTCCTGTTACACAGCATTGAAACGAGGCTGCCCCCAGAGGTTAGGAGTTCCTGTTACACAGCATTGAAACGAGGCTGCCCCCAGAGGTTAGAGAACAAATAGATACTTTTTTTTTAACCGATGGGTTCCCAGATTGTAACATGGGTGATTGACTCGCTCTTGCTGCCAGCCTCAAGTGGCGATTTGAGGAACTGCAGTTTTTATTACTTGGCATTGGCCTCAATGCAACCAAGAAAGCCTGCCCCCTCGACACACACACACACACACACACACACACACACACACACACACACACACACACACACACACACACACACACACACACACACACACACACACACACCACTTCTTCTGCATGTAAAGGTAAGGTAAGGGGGGGCTTATTACCCTTCCAGTTAGGTTGTGTGTGTGTGTGTGTGTGTGTGTGTTAGTTACACATGCAGTCATACATAGTAGATTCCTCTCCTCTCTCAGTGCAGCGCTCAGTGTGTGTGTGTGTGTGTGTGTGTGTGTGTGTGTGTGTGTGTGTGTTAGTTACACATGTAGTCATACAGTAGATTCCTCTCCTCTCTCAGTGCAGCGCTCAGTGTGTGTGTGTGTGTGTGTGTGTGTGTTAGTTACACATGTAGTCATACATAGTAGATTCCTCTCCTCTCTCAGTGCAGCGCTCAGTGTGTGTGTGTGTGTGTGTGTGTTAGTTACACATGCAGTCATACATAGTAGATTCCTCTCCTCTCTCAGTGCAGCGCTCAGTGTGTGTGTGTGTGTGTGTGTGTGTTAGTTACACATGCAGTCATACATAGTAGATTCCTCTCCTCTCTCAGTGCAGCGCTCAGTGTGTGTGTGTGTGTGTGTGTGTGTGTTAGTTACACATGCAGTCATACATAGTAGATTCCTCTCCTCTCTCAGTGCAGAGCTCAGTGTGTGTGTGTGTATGTGTGTGTGTGTGTGTGTGTGTGTGTGTTACTTACACATGCAGTCATACATAGTAGATTCCTCTCCTCTCTCAGTGCAGCGCTCAGTGTGTGTGTGTGTGTGTGTGTGTGTGTGTGTGTGTGTGTTAGTTACACATGCAGTCATACATAGTAGATTCCTCTCCTCTCTCAGTGCAGTGCTCAGTGTGTGTGTGTGTGTGTGTGTGTGTGTTAGTTACACATGCAGTCATACATAGTAGATTCCTCTCCTCTCTCAGTGCAGCGCTCAGTGTGTGTGTGTGTGTGTGTGTGTGTTAGTTACACATGCAGTCATACATAGTAGATTCCTCTCCTCTCTCAGTGCAGCGCTCAGTGTGTGTGTGTGTGTGTGTGTGTGTGTTAGTTACACATGCAGTCATACATAGTAGATTCCTCTCCTCTCTCAGTGCAGCGCTCAGTGTGTGTGTGTGTGTGTGTGTGTGTGTGTTAGTTACACATGCAGTCATACATAGTAGATTCCTCTCCTCTCTCAGTGCAGTGCTCAGTGTGTGTGTGTATGTGTGTGTGGCAGGTCATTCCTCTCCTCTCTCATTGCAGAGCTCAGAGAAGGCCCTCCATTCCAGGCTTTGTTAAGATGCAGCAGTGGACCTCCTCTGAGGTAGAGAGAGGGGGAGAGACAGATTTGAACCATCAGCTCCTCTTACAAAAAACAACAACCTCAAAATACTTCCCATAAATGACATCAACACACTCCAGGTATGCACCTTTGTGCCCTCAATGTCTTCAGACCCTAGAAACGCCCCTGGTTATGGCAAAGCAATTAGGCCGGTAACGCTTTAGAATACAGCCCGCAAATAAGCATGTAGTTATAGTATAACAACGGGGTTTAGGGCTGTAGTTATAGTATAACTATGGGGTATAAGGAGTGAAAAAATACTTTAACTAGAGGGTAACAAGATCTGTACTTATAGTATAACTACAGGTCCCAGGAGTGTAGTTATAGTATAACTACGGGATATAAGGAGTGAATTAATACTTTAACTAGAGGGTAACAAGATCTGTACTTATGGTATAACTACGGGGTTTAAGGAGTGTAGTTATAGTATAACTACGGGGTTTAAGGAGTGTAGTTATAGTATAACTACTGGGTTTAAGGAGTGTAGTTATAGTATAACTACGGGGTTTAAGGAGTGTAGTTATAGTCTAACTACGGGGTTTAAGGAGTCTAGTTATAGTCTAACTACAGGGTTTAAGGAGTGTAGTTATAGTCTAACTACGGGGTTTAACGAGTGAAAAAATACTTTAACTAGAGTGTAACAAGATCTGTACTTATAGTCTAACTACGGGGTCGCGGGCTGTATTATGAAGCAGGGGGCCAATTTTGTACTTATAGGCTAATTATGGGGTACCACACTGTACTTACAGGGTAACTATGGGGTTTAAGGAATGTAGTTATAGTATAACTACGGGGTTTAAGGAATCTAGTTATAGTCTAACGGGTTTAAGGAGTCTAGTTATAGTCTAACTACGGGGTTTAAGGAGTCTAGTTATACTATAACTACACTCCTGGGACCCGTAGTTATACTATAAGTACAGATCTTGTTACCCTCTAGTTAAAGTATTTTTTCACTCCTTATACCCCGTAGTTATACTATAACTACAGCCCTAAACCCCGTTGTTATACTATAACTACATGCTTATTTGCGGGCTGTATTCTAAAGCGTTACCATTAGGCCTATTCACATGTATATGCACATGCAACGTCAGAATTTTGATGAGAAAGGACGCAATTACCAATTTTGTGGGGTGTAACAGAAAAGTAATATAAGTAGGCTAGGCTAAGTAGTGTAACATAACGAATTCGGGACTGTTGGCAGGGAGTAATATGTGAAGTAATATTACTTTTGAAAAGAGTAATAGGCTTATGGCCCATTACATTTTTTGAGTAAGAGCCCAACACTGCTTAATAATCTGATAAATTCTATGCAATATCTTGAAAGACACTTCATTAAACTAGTTATTGATACAGTATTGATCACAGATGTCTTTCCTCCCACTGCATATCATTAATAAAGAAGAACAAAAACAAAACGATGACGATGAAGGGACAGTCATATTTTTTGTTCGAGCACTTGTCTTTCAACATTCCTAGGCAGCCAGTCGGTCACTTGAATAGCGCAGAAGAACCGCCTCGCTCTGATTGGCCGAGAACGATATGTGTGGGTGGAGCTGGCGCGTCAATCATCAGAATCCCGGCAGCTGATTGGTCCTTTGTGAAGCCGTGTGGACCCTCCCTCTCAATATATACTATACTCTCGCTCTGCCTACAAATGATTGCTTGCTCGTATGTGGAGGGAGGCGGACCACCGCGTTCACAGCTCCTCCACAGAGCTGACTTGAGCTGTCGTCCCCACACCGAACACCGCGCCTCCCCCTGAGAGAAGAGCCGAGAGGAGTCGTGTTTGTTCGGCCGGAGAGAGGGGGCGGTGGAGCCTGGCGGGGAGAGGAGGGCCATGGAGCCGAGCGCCTCGGTGGACGCGCAGAGCCTCATCTCCATGTCCCTGCGCAAGATCCACAGCTCCAGGACGCAGCGCGGCGGCGTCAAGCTGCACAAGAACTTGCTGGTGAGCTACGTGCTGCGGAACGCGCGGCAGCTCTACATGACGGAGCGGTACGCGGAGATCTACCGCCTGCAGCAGCACGAGGAGGTGATGGCTGTCTGCGAGGAGATCCAGGAACTCCACCCGGAGCTGGACGCCGGGGAGGGCGACGAGCAGGCGGGGGACTGCTGCAGCGAGACACCGACTCTGGAGCCTTCTTACTATAGGAGCTGCTGCATGGAGGCTTTGAATTGTGACCTCCCCCCGGTAAACAACAATAACAACAACAACAGTAGCACGCTTTGCAACAAAACCACCGTGCTGGATCTGGACACGCATGTAGTGACCACGGTGGAGAAGCCTGGGTACCTCCACCAGGACTGCTGTTGCGCGCCCCCGCCGCTCCAGTGCGCGCAGTCCCCGGTCAGCAAGAAGCGGAAGGCTGACTGTGGTTATATAGCCGAGACGGCGGAGGAACTCGTGCCGGGTTTTGCGCACTGCAAGCGGGCGAGACTGGAGGACGTATGCTCGTACCCCGGCGCCTCGGAGCTGTGCGTAATGGACACGTCCAACATCTCCAACCTCATCTCCATTTTCGGCTCGGGCTTCTCGGGGCTGGTGAGCCGGCAGCAGGCGGGGGACTTCGAGCAGATCTGTAGCAAACAAGCCCTGGCCAGCCTCGGCGCATGGACGAGAGCCATTGTGGCGTTTTGACACAAAATAGGCTTAATAGCAAACACTTTATGAAACTGTACAAAGTCCAAACGAATCCAAATCCACTTTATTTTTGCAAGAGGGGGAAAATGCTATTTAAACATGGAGCATGTTGGGTTGTATTGACTATAGGCTATTGTTTCTGACAGGGAGGGGAGAGAGAGGTTGTGCCATATGTTATGTGCCGGCTTCCCCCTTTTTAACGGGAGATATAGCCTGTGTCTATACAGAACACATTGACGTAGGCCTAGTTGTGAATTTTATCTTTAACGAAATGGATTGAATTTCGTCGCCTTAAATCCAACGCACACTATACTGCTAGCTATTGTCCTGAATTGAAAGTGGTTGAATGTCTCCTTTATTTGATGTCTCGTGTACAAGACAGTGTGGATCATATAAAGTAAGACACGAATGTGGCTGACTCAGTGGAGGCAGAAGCAGCAATCCAACAGTGTCTGTCTATCTGTCTATGGCCAAATGCTTTTGTTGGGTGTCCTCTATAACGAGATAAAACAGCAAATGTGCAGCTATTTGTGAAAATGGCCCTGGTGTGTTCTTGCTGTTTATACTATCTTTTGGCTAAAACACATATTACACAGGGTTCCCACGGGGCCTTGAAATCCTTGAAAGTTTGTGAATTTGAGGGGAGAATCAAGGCCATGAACGTTTTTGAAAATATACATAAATGGACATGGGTCATTTGAAAGTGCTTGAATTTGTGTGAGAATATAGAAATTGAAGTTCTTTTGATTGTCTTTACTCAATGCATAATATCACAGTTGAGAAGTGTTCACACATTCAAGCCTCTCTCAAACTATGCCATGTTGGATCTGAGGGAATTGGGCCTGGAAAGTCCTTCAATTTGAAGGTGTGGGAACCCTGAATGCAGTTTTACATGGACCTTGCACATTCTAAAGTCAACTCTTTTGAGGTGCATTTACTCTGAACCAGCTCTGATGGAGTGCCAAAACCTTTAAGTCTATTTGTGAGCTACTGGGGCCATCACTTGACTTCAACTCCCAGCATGCAACAGTAACCAGCCCAGGTATTTGATGGCAGTTTGAGCATAACCCCACCCCACCCCCTTAATCAAAGTTGTTGCTCAAGCCTTTACAGCTATTCATAATTCCAACGTGACTTGGAGTTTTATTTTATTTTCTATAAAAAAAAAGATGTGAGACCTTTTGTTTTAAAAAGGCAAAACTCATACTTTAGCCATAGCCTACATCCATGCATTATATGAGCACTATGTGTACCAAAATAAAGGAGTTTTCAGGCATTCTCTCCATATTTTTTGTTATTCTTGTATTTTTGTGCATATTAAATTGTATATCACCGGGTAAAACTGTTTTAGAACCTATTTGTTAAAAGTTTATAATCTTAATAAAAAAATTAAAACTTTCATCTTTACTTTGCTTGTTTGACCGCCAAATGTATCCCTGTTATGAAGCCTTTTGTTATGCATGCACTTTCAAATGTATTTGTTTAATATAGAGAAGTGGAAGTTGAATAGTTGTAGAAGGCACAGAAGTTGTTGAATTCTCTCTTTCACATAGGCCTATATTATTATACAGTTAACAGTGTGTAGAGCTATTTATGAAAGATCCCAACTAGCCTACCACAATGTGAATAGATCCACATGCCATTAAGATTCAAGATTCATTTTAATAGCTATATAGTAATTATATATATATATATATAGTCTGTCATGTCATGGTCTGTCATGCCATCTCTTTGCTAATGAATGGTGTGGCAGAGGCTAGGCCAGGGGTTTTCAAAGTCTGAGACTGTGGGCCTCCCCCTAGTCTTGCAGTGCCAGCCGTAGATGATATCTACCTCCGTCGCTGGAAGCTTGATGACGTTGACGCCGGTGGGTCTGACTACGCGAGACTAGCCTCCCCCAGACAAAGCTTGGAAAAGGGTGCCCCCCCCTCGCTCAATTCCTGGATGCCTATGGGAGCATGATCATATGTTATTTGGTCCCATAAACACTCAACAATTGTGCCAAGATAGCCTGATATTGCCGTTTGACATTCTTCAAACAGATCACACACATTTAGGCTATTCTATAAGTGATCTCCTTTTGATTCTAATGACATTTTCTTTTACTTGCATTCGCTGAGCCCCCCATGGGGAGGCCCGCCTCCCACTTTGAAAACCCCTGGGCGAGACCATCTCTATGCTAATGAGTGGTGTGGCACAGGCTAGGGCAGTCAGGGTTCTCAAACTTTTTCTCATCAAGGCCCCTAAACTGACACAAATTAGACCACGTACCCCATTTGATAAGATTTTGTCCCAGGGTCCCCCAACTGATACGATTTTAGCTTTTAGATGTTTTATTAGCTTACAGAAAGTGTATGAGTCCCATGACCAAAATAGTCATACATTGTCATTGTCTTAGTTATGGATGGAGTTGTAGTGAAAATAAATGATCCCTCTTTTTGCTATGGTGACCCCCTGGACCTCCTCAAGGACCCTGGTGACCCCACACTGAGAACCACTGGGCTAGGCTACTTTGTTCATCCAGGCATGGGGGGGGGCGGTCACTCTCTCTCTCTCTCAGGGAGGCAGGCGTGTGTGTGTTATCTCTGCTGTGCCACTTGGTGGTGTCCTTCTAAATGAAGGTATCAGTGGTGTGTGTGTGTGTGTGTGTGTGTGTGTGTGCAGACAGCAACCCCGGGCTGACCATACCCCCATCCGCCCCTCACTCCCTTTTATGCCAACCAGTGTTGCCAGATCTTGCGAGAGCAACAAGCAACCAGGTCTTCAAGCTCCTCCCCCTGGGGTCTGAAGTCACATTCCTTTTGTATTGGGGACTAGGGATTTCCCTGTTGATTGACATCACACCCATGTCGACTGCGTTCCAGTAAAACAGCTGTAGCAAGTGTTAGCTGTAGCAATAACAGTTCATAACAACGCATTTCGTGGTATTTTGGACATACATACAAACACTGTAGCAACATGTCCACAAATAGAAGTTAGATAGTACTGTGTCTGTGTGTACAACTGATTTAAGGAGACACAAATAAGACAGAAGTGCTAATAAACAGTATTTACTACAACTTTAACTATTGTTGAAGTGAAGAGCAGCCATCTTGGATTTTGAGGTCGGGGCTGGTGAGGTTCTCCCGAGAACGGGCTAGGAAATCCGAGGTCAAGTGACGTGAAGGCGCGTTCCCAACCTTTGACCTTGTAAATTCCTAGTTCCCAATACAAATGAAATGCACCGTAAGACCCTGGTTGCTTGTTTCTCTCACGAGATCTGGCAACACTGATGCCATGAAACCTCTCCACTCCTCCCTATCTCTCTCTATCCAACACATCACTGCTGCCTGTTCACTCCTTCAACTCAATGCTTTTCCACCGTTTTTTTCACCAGTTGACTTTATCGCTTTGACTCAGATTGCGCGCGTTAAGTTTTGTTTGCCGAAAGTGACATCAGGATGTTGCTCTTTGGTTGATTGTGAGTTTGCATGTGGTTGTAGGCTATTTGCTTTCTGTGTGTGTGTGTGTGTGTGTGTGTGTGTGTGTGTGTGTGTGTGTGTGTGTGCGTGTGTGGACAGTTTACCGTTTTCTACACTTTTAAAATAACCTTTCTTCTTAAACCGTTAGTCTACCATGCTGCCTGCTGACATGTCTCCAAGACAAAAATGTGAAAAATAATATAGTTTGGCTCTCTGTGGTGTTGACCAATTGTGTGCATTATGGTTCGTTTAGTGGTGTACAGAGAGCTCCTCCATGTGGATTGGAAAATAATGACACCCAAAGATAAAAGACCAGTCTCTTCCCCCCGCTCCCCTTTCTGTCTCAATTCAAAGGGGCTTCATTCACATGGGAAACATACATTTGCATTGCCAAAGCAAGTGTAAAAATAAAAAAGACAAAATGTGCGTAACTAGAATAAAGAGTGTGAACAGCTGTGTAACATTGCAACATTGTGATAATATACATAGGCTAAGAGTAGCTTATAGGTAAGATTTTCTTTTCTTTCCGTCTGTCTCTCTCAACATTTCTTCTTGAATGTACTGTTGTTAAAGGCCTACAAACACATATCAAAAGTAAGCCAAAGCATAAGATAGTTCGTTAATCATTTCCATACGAAATAAAAATATATAGCCTATAATAAGGATTTTTTTTATCCCTGTATTCTTTGTTGTTTTGGATTTATTCATTTGATTTCAGAGACTATATTCTATCCAGTTTGACCAGGTGGGCATATCCAGTAAGACTTTGAAAAGCCGTTTTGCCTGCTATCTGTTCCTGGATCTGCCCTGTGTGTTTGCCTTGCTGCTCTCAGGTCTGAGAGCTGTTCCTAGATCTGCCCTGTGTGTTTGCCTTGATGCTCACAGGTCTCAGAGCTGTTCCTGGATCTGCCCTGTGTTTGCTTTGATGCTCACAGGTCTGAGAGCTGTTCCTGGATCTGCCCTGTGTGTTTGCCTTGCTGCTCTCAGGTCTGAGAGCTGTTCCAGGATCTGCCCTGTGTGTTTGCCTTGATGCTCACAGGTCTCAGAGCTGTTCCTGGATCTGCCCTGTGTTTGCCTGGCTGCATCACAGCTGTGGCTCTGTACATGTGAAAGGGTGGGGGTGGGGCTTGCTGTCGAGCTCCACAGTCTGTTCCTACAGCATTGGTTCTCAACATGGGGTCTGGGGACCACCAGGGGTCCTTGATATACTGTACTAATGTGGATCCTATGTCTGTCTGTTTATACATGTCTCTTCTCACAATGTCTTTGCAGCCAATCATGCATTCATGTCCCCTAGGACAAAGTAATTTGAGTTCCGTGGTAGAGTGCTGGAATTTCTTTGATGTTCCTTTACATCAGTGGAAGTACTTACTGGTGTAAAATGTACTTTAAAAGTAAAAAGCACTTAATTTCAAATGGAAAGTTGAACGTTGAGTTGTGATTTTAAAAATGAGATTTCAATCATCATTAAAAGTGGGCGGGCGGTGGTTAGTCAGGATTTTGCGGGCTGTGTCGGTTTGTGACATCATCAGTGATGTCATAAATCAGGAATTGTGATGTCACTTGAGCAATTGTGATGGCATCAGTGATGTCACTCAAGCAATTGTGATGTCATCAGTGATGTCACTAGAGCAATTGTGATGTCATCAGTAATGTCATAAATCCTTCCTGGCTGGAAGACGCAAGGCTCCATAAAACACCAAAACACCAAGACACAAGGCTGGGGAGAGAGCCTGAAGGTTTTTGGAACCAGATGGTTCAAAGCAGAATGGCTTCTGCCCCTGAGCTGAAATCTCTTTTAACGGAGGACCCCTTCGTGAAGGTGAAGGCGCGTTGGTCAGGAGGGATGAGGAGCGGAGGAACATGAGACGAGGTGCAACAGCCAAGATTGAGGTGTGAGAAACACCGGAAACTTGAAAGAAGAAGAACGAGGTCTAGAGTGAGACCATCCAACTGTGAGAGGCAGCAATGTGCTGGAAGGCATCCAGTCTGCCGGAAAGCCATTAGAAGAAGAAGAAGAAAAAGAAGAGGCATCCAGTCTGCCAGAAAACCATAAGAAGCCACTGCTCGCGTACGATAATTTCCCTCCAAAAATGATAATTTTGACCCTCAGGTAAAATAATTCAACATTTCCTACCTAACACTGAAGGGGCTTAGTCAGCAAAGCTCACAGATTTCCCCATCAAGAGAGGTGCCCAGATCACACATTGTACAAATTTGAATCAAGTTGCTGCCTGGCAGGATATAGACGGTTTTAACTTGACAACATAAACATTCGAAATTGACCCTAGCTTACTTCCTGTTGCAGTGCTTGCTAATACAATAGCTAAATAATCTAGGTTTCAAATTAAGCAATAAGCCCCAAGTTACCATGGTTTACAGTGATTTTACAACAGCTAAGAGGTGTCCACGGCACGCCACGTGTAAAGCACAGCCTCCCACAATTCCATGAAAACCCTCTATATTTTTAGAGCATCAAAACAAAATAATGAGCTCTGACCATGTTTTGAAATGTCCCATACAGCCTAGCAGCATACAGGGTGCTTCATGGTTTTGTTGATTGGTTGATTAGTTTATACACACAAGGTGCCCCAGCACACGTGACAGGTGGGAGCGTCAGTATACATCAGAAACTAAAGATTCAATTATGTGTTGAGGTCAATACTGACACACATGGAATAGCTTTTGTTTTATTAGAAAATCATTTTACCATAATCCTGTACTGTAACGCCAGTCAAATCACATGCACCATTTATAAAACTGTTTAAACAGGAGTCAAATCTGAAGCATAAACTCCAATATTCTAGCCTGGTTAAAACCATCCGGATCCATGAAATATTCCACTTTATTTCAAAATTTTGTTGAGTGAACATCTGCACAGCACAACCGCAAGCATTTCTTCACGGAGTCTGGTTTGTTAATGTGCAATGTGGACCATACAACAACCTGTCTGATGAGTAGACCTGCCCAGCTGACAGACTGACACGACCAAAATGGGATTTAATTAGAATATGGGTTTGTTAACACTGCAATGAAATAACACTCGTCAGGATGTAAGAGCTATGGACATTTTGATGCACATTTTGAAGTATCACATTAGAAAAGGTTGAAATGGCAAAATCCGAGAGGGGAGGGGGCAGAAGTCCTCAATTTTGAAAAAAAAAATGAAAGGAAAAAAGTTTTTACGTTTGCTTGAGGTGGGTTTTGCCTTTTTGGAAAATGCACAAAATGAGAGATGGAAAGACCTTTTCTGCATAACGGCTTGTGCACACATAAGCAATTTCTTTCGCGTGTAGATGCCTGCTGTCACTGCTGCCCATTCATTTTGTATTGGATACGTTGCCAGGTATCCCAGCATGCTTTGCAAGGCGATGAGCGGTGGACGGCAGCAACAAGAGGGACCAATTTGAAATCGATCAATTTGAAGACGGAGAGACAGCCACCCAAAGGCTCTCACTCTGTCCCTAAAATGTCTTTTGCACGGTGACTGCCACAACTGTTTTCTGCGTCTCGTTTCCCAGATATATGGTGAGCAGAGACATAGAAAAAAATATATACAAAGAATCATTGGAAAGCACTCTCCATCTATGATCTTTCTGGTCTCACACCGTCCACATACAACCTACTTATTCGCTTAACAGCTGTTAATGGAAACACACCTGACACGAATTTTAAGATTGTCCACTTTTCCAAAAGGTCGCTGAGAATTGGTGCAAAAACCTGAATGGAAACACGGCTATTGAAGTTGTTGATCTCAAGTCTCTTTTTTTCTGATTTTGTCTCTTCATGATAATATATTAGAACCACAACAAATTCTGTATGCAAAACCCAAGACCACAGCAACAAGCATTTGGATATTGTGTCTCGGGTGAATTTTGTTTTTCAAATTGTACTTTAAGTTTTCTTAATTGGAAAATTGCAAATAACTATCTGGCAAGATAATGAAATGACGATGTCTGTAACATTATGTTCTGTTTTACATGGGCTGTTATGAAAGCAAAAAAACCAAAAAACTATCCTACCATTTCAAGAAGACAAAGAAATATCAAGACATTCATTGATATGAAACACTTGTGTCTAAAAAAATAAACGCCCCGATCTGTCAGAAAGGAGTGTGATCAGCACATTATCAGCTAAATAAATAAAACGACAGAGGTATAATAACAACATTGTGGATGACCTGCAGCTTTCAAGCCCACATGCATGCTTTGCACATGTTTACGTTAGGGGCTGGGTGTCGTTTAAAAAACTGAAATACCAGTTACCCTTACAATGATACTGATACCAATAGAGTACTGCATGAATGAGTCCTAATATGCACTTCCTGGTTCCCTTGTCTGGAAGTCAATGGGATTTTTGTATGGGGATTTGGGTTAAATGCCTGAAATAAGGTCTGTGGTTAAACTGTGAAATTTGTGTTCAGCATGATCATCTTCACAAAGGAACACCACTTTGATGATTTTTGAAGTGTAAATGTGACTTTTAAAAATCACGATTTTCGGAAAAACGCTTCAAAAATCTGAAAAGTCCCAACCAGGAAGTGCATGACTTCTGGGTTAGCCTACAAAATACATCATCCCTGCAGTACTATATCGAGTACTTCATTCAATACTATTTTTTACTAATTGGTACTGGCTTATTTCAGTCGATACCTTAAAAAGTATCGAGTAGAGATACCTTAAAAGGTATTGAGTAGAGATACCTTAAAAGGTATCGAGTAGAGATACCTTAAAAGGTATCGAGTAGAGATACCTTAAAAGGTATCAAGTAGAGATACCCACCCCTAGTTTGTGTGTGCACAAAAAGAAAAAAAACTCTATGCGGTTGATTTGTGCTACTGTTGTATTTGAAAGTGAGGAAGGGAAACTGTCCACTTAAACTGTTGGGATTTTGGTCTTTCCATAATGGGCGTGGCCTTCCTCTATGACGTCATGGGCGTGGCCTTCCTCTATCATGGGTGGGGCCTTCCTCCATGACGTCAAACGTTCACGGGCTGGATGGACAGGAGGCTACCAAACTTGAAGTGTTGGATTACGGGGAACTTTTCCAGACACTGCAGTCAGAATAGTATGGAGAGAGGTAGAAGGAAGCAGGGGAATGGAGAGGTGTGGAAAGACGGGTGAGAGATTGGAGAGGAGGGAGAAAGAGAGAAGATGAGAAGAGAAGTGTCAGACAACAATAATAACATTTTAACGGGTTATCTTTGGAAATAGAATGCATACTTTCTTTTGATGCTTTTCGACCAGATAGTATATAGCCTCTACTCTACTCTAACTCTAGTGTACTCTACTGCACCAACTCTAGTTTACTCTTAGGGCGTTTTTCAAGAATCCATTTTGAATCAGGAATCGTTTTGAATCAAAAATCGGTTTTGACTCAAATCGTGATCCTGGAAATCGGAATGGAATCATGAGATAGGCAAAGATTCACACCCCTAGCTTCCAAGCAAAAATGGGGTTTTTGGTTTGAAAAAAGGCACATTTTTAAATAGGTGCACTCTATGACAAGGGCTGTGATCTAAAATCATCAAATTCATTTCAGCTGGACTTTAAAATAGAAATAAAATATAATCAGAAGACTATTCTGGATGAACCTTCCTTGAAAAAAAAGTTGAGTGACCTACAGCAAATATATATATATTTTTTACATTGACCAAATAATATCTTTTCAGTCATCGCTCAAGGCAGTCGATGAACATGTAGTTGATATCAGCAGGTTTGGATGTTTTCATACACATTTAATAATAGATAGAAGCATGGACTTTGTCATAGCTATATTTTTTATGATTTTACTAGATAATCTTTCAAATTTGGACTAGGAGAGAACTGCAGGGTTCCTATTTAATTTTTAATTAAAAGATTCCAGACATTTTCCAGACCTTGATTTGTTTTGAAAATGTCTGGTGTTCAATATGATTTAGGCAGACAGACATCTTGCCCCTGCTAACTAGGTCATATCACTGTGTAGATGAAGATTGTTGTTCACAGCCACAAATAACCGAATATGTGAGATGATTGGCAGGGTTCCTACATGCTAAAACTCCATATTTTTCCAGGCAGACCCTGTTGTTGACTGGATGTGCTTTTGGTGCAGAGCCTATGTTGTTGACTGCATGTGATTTTGTTGCAGACCCTATGTTCTTGACTGGATGTGATTTTGGTGCAGACCCTATGTTCTTGACTGGATGTGATTTTGGTGCAGACCCTATGTTCTTGACTGGATATGATTTTGGTGCAGACCCTATGTTCTTGACTGCATGTGATTTTGGTGCAGACCCTATGTTCTGGACTGCATGTGATTTTGGTGCAGACCCTATGTTCTGGACTGGATGTGATTTTTGTGCAGACCCTATGTTCTTGACTGGATGTGATTTTGGTGCAGACCCTATGTTCTGGACTGCATGTGATTTTGGTGCAGACCCTATGTTCTGGACTGGATGTGATTTTGGTGCAGACCCTATGTTCTTGACTGGATGTGATTTTGGTGCAGACCCTATGTTCTTGACTGGATGTGATTTTGGTGCAGACCCTATGTTCTGGACTGGATGTGATTTTGGTGCAGACCCTATGTTCTCGACTGCATGTGATTTTGGTGCAGACCCTATGATCTTGACTGGATGTGATTTTGGTGCAGACCCTATGTTCTGGACTGCATGTGATTTTGGTGCAGACCCTATGTTCTTGACTGGGTGTGATTTTGGTGCAGACCCTATGTTCTTGACTGGATGTGATTTTGGTGCAGACCCTATGTTCTTGACTGGATGTGGTTTTGGTGCAGACCCTATGTTCTTGACTGGATGTGGTTTTGGTGCAGACCCTATGTTCTTGACTGGATGTGGTTTTGGTGCAGGGTATTTGATATAATGCATGCTGACAGCAGCTGGCTCATAAGAGCATCCCTCTATCTGAACATTATTCTGATCATCAACACAAACTGTGGACTCAAAGTGGCTCAAAACAACATCAAAGCTAGAATTATGTGCGTATCGGACCTGAACCACAATATGGCTGATTATCGCCACGGATTTCTCGATTCAATATGATTCCAATACACAAGGTCCCAATTGAAATCAACTTCCGATTCGATTCGATATCGATATTTCGGTTACAATACCAATTTTGCTTGGATATGAAAGAGATTCTCAAAGAACTAATGCTGTACATACATTGTGTACAAGGAACCCTCTAACCTAACCTGGTGCATTATTAAAAATATGAATCTTTACAGATGTTTACGAGATCTCGTTGCACTAAGAACCAAACCACGCGAGTCTAACGGGGTTAAAGCTTCAAGCATCCACGACAAAAGGCATATTAAAAAGATTGATATTAGGATTTATGAATCGTTATCAGTTCCTTCAAATGCCTTTTGATTCGATATTGATATGCCAATTTTTTTTAACCCAGCCCTGAAGCACAACAAACATTTTTTTCAAAATCCCAAAGTATTCAAGATCTGGAAATGATCAAATCGGTTTTTTTTATATACTTTTCCAGACTTTCCAGAGCGGCGTGAAGTGGAGCAGCAGTAGAGAGTGAACAGACTGAAAAGGCTGTTAGGCCAAAGCCTCTGTGGGGCCAGGAGAGGGAGAGAGGAATGCAAGGCTGCTGATGGCTGCTCCAGGCTGGGAGGAAGGTCGGCACACAGGCAGGGTTGCCAGATCTTGCGAGAGAAACAAGCAACCAGATCTATAGAAACAAGCCCAAAAGAAGCGACTTTCCCCCCACTCGAGGTCGAATCCACTCTTTATGTTGTATTTTTTCTGTATTTCGCCAACTTACGTAGATCCCCCTCGAATACGTAGCTATTTCTTAGGCTATAGTTTTATTTGTTGCGCTATTTATCTAGACCTGGATAAAGACTATATATATATATATATATATATATGGTGAAGAGAGGATTCCCATGTGCACAGCCAGTAGAAAGATCAGGTGCTGGTCGGTTGCAGGAAAAACATAAATTGAAAAATTAAAGGAACCACTGCAACACTGAAAATGACTTACTGATATTTATTTATTGCGAACAACGCGTTTCGCGTGCAGCTTCATCAGGTTCACAGAAAATACAATAAATAAATATCAGTAAGTCATTGGTTCCTTTAATTTTTCAATATATATATATATATACAGTATATATATAGCGAGCTACGTGCGCTCGATTCCTAGGCTCGCCCGTCCTGCAGCTCGCCGAGCTGCCCCTGTTTTGTTGCAAAGTGCAACAAAACAAGAACTGCAACTAGGGCTAAAACCCCAATGAAATAAAAAGGCAGACTTATCTTGAATTACAGGCCTATATGTTTTTTAAACAAGTTAAAGTGCTGATGCTCATCAAGTTTCAAGAATCTGAATTCTTTCACTAAAACAAGTCGAGACAACATCATTTGGGGATATTTGAATTTTTTAATCCCCCCCTCCCCGGGCGTCCGCTACCCACATTTGGGTCCCGACCCACCAGTTAAGAAACCCTGCTCTACATCCTCCCTGTGTGGTGCTACAGATTGTAGCATGCTATGAACACACGACGAGATGATGAAGACGCTTATATTAGAGATTAGGAAATAAACGGCTCCAGCGACTTGTGCTGGCCGGGCGAACCTGAGATCCGACTCTCTCTCCTTTCCTCTCATTTCTACTAGGGAGGCACAATATATATCGTCGAACATATCGGTACTATCAGCCGATGTTAGTCATTTGTGAATATATCAGCATTGGTTCGATGTTGCAATGTTATTATCGGTTATCTGTATTGCCAGAAATTTTCATATTGAGAGGAAACAATGCGGTAAATCTATGGTTTATGGGCTTTTCCAAATGTTTTGGAAATAAAGAAAAGACATGACTTTTTCAAATTCACAGTGTTTATCAGTATGGACAACCTTTGATTATCATAGAAACTTGTTTTTATACAGATCATATCAGCATCGGTAAATATCAGTTAATGGTCATAACGGCAATGTTAATATCGGTTATCGGTATTGGCCAAAATTCTCATATCGGTGCATCCATAATCTCTATAGTATCACCATTCAGCCCAAGAATACACAGATATGATTTTTGGTCCCTAACATCCTAGCAAAAAGTTGCTTATAATAAGCAGACTTGGCAACTGCGGTTGGGAAAGAGGGAGGGAGGGAATGGAGGGAAAGGCAGAGGCGGAGGGAGAGGCGGGGGAGGTGCAGACAGACAGCTTGGCCCCCCTCTCTGCTCTCTCCCCCTCTCTGCTCTCTCTCTCTGCTCTCTCCCCCTCTGCGCTCTCTCTCTGCTCTCTCCCCCTCTCTGCTCTCTCTCTGGGAAGACTCACAGCAAAACACAGGATGTGGGCATGGGGGTGGGGCGTGTCTGTCTGTCTGTCTGTCTCTCTCTCTCTCTCTCTCTCACACACACACACACACATACACACACACACACACACACACACACACACACACACACACACACACACACACAATTCCACTCCCTCCATTCCTCTCTTAACCCTTGCCTGCCACTCTCCGCGGGAATCATTAACTTCCAAGTGAAAATCAAACACAGAGGTCTTTCCAATGACTTTGTCGAATATTTTTTTTTACATTTTTTATGTAATTATCTTATTGTTTCTGACCTTGCATTCATGGCCTTTATTTTTTTTCTTGCCTTGCTTTTGCTGTCGATTTGATCTGTTCTTTTATAAGTCTGAAGAAAGTGTTGTTTTGGAATAAATAAATCAGGTTACAATGTACAACTTCCAATGTTTATAAAACGCTATAAAAACGTTCTACCGCGAAGTCACAGTAGCTTGATTACAACACAACGTTAATGCTGTAAAGGCCCGTCTTTTATTTTAGTAATTATGCTACCCACCTTGCAATATAGAGTCATAAATAAATTGTCTGTCTAAATTGAGTTGCAATCAAGTCAAGATTTATGAGGAGAAACATCATATATTTTATTCCATTTCAGACATAAATAGGCAAACCTGAGGAGATGTGCATGCCTGTTGCTATTCAGAAGCTAACGTGAAATGTATTAGTCAATGCCACCTAACGTTAGCGAGTTAACGTTACTGGTAATGTTAATCAAATGCAGAAAGGGAAAAATACATGGGCAGAACGCAGGACAGTAACTTCAATTTAACATTGAAACCTGGAAAACATCTTCCCATTTTTCGCACGGGGCTTGAGTCTTGCACTCAAGTCAAATCAGAGGATAAACATCATGTTTTAGACAGAACAGTCAAGCTTAATGAAAACAGCAGGTAACTTAATGTTATGACAGGACGTCCACCACTAGGGTTGCCAACTTCTTGAAATGGAAATAAGGAACGGCTACTTTAGGCTACCCATTAATACAAGCAAACACACAGAGCTGGTTTTGATCAGTTTTTGCGTTTTTTTTTTGCGCTATGGAAGTTCAACATTTTAAGAAAAACAATAAACAGGTAGTGCAAATGACATTTTGAGGTAGCCTAATTTATCTTCACATTGGCATGTAGCCTACTCATTCAAGAAATGTCTTTCAACAGTGCAAACAGCAATTTTACATAGCTATTCTTTTGAATAGACAGACCTGCAAGAGTTTACATCATTAGTGCAAAACATTTTAGATTTCAGATGAAATCTTCTGAATAAAAGGACAATTAGGCTATTGAAAAGTATGGATTAGACTGAGGATATCTCGGATTACTGTAACAAGTCTTACACCTGCAATAGCCTACTGTTGTAAGCAGGGTTTGTAGGCTACAGCTTTTAAGAGTAATTCAATCACTTTCAAGGTACCTAAACCAGGCTCTCGAAGCCTTTATTATTACATCTAAATATATTGACAATGTGAAAAAATGATGGCATTGTGATGCCTGGTGAGTGAGGAACTTGTTTTGAGTGCTCCCCGTGTCCTGCGCGCAATATTTTTTTTCCCATGATGGCGAAGGCATGACCCGCCCCTCTCTGCCTCTGATTGGCTGACACTGTCCTCAGAGATGGGTGAAAATACATCATAAAGTATTTTGATACAAATTACAAATACTTGCTGAAAAAATGTATCACAATACAAATACAAAATACTCGTCTGAAAAATGTATTTGAGATACAAATACGTATTTTGTATTTTGAAAATACATAAAAATACATTTTATAAAAACTGATAAAGAGCTGCAACAATTAGTCAATCCATCAATTCATTGCCAAATATTACATTAATTGCCTATTTTGATGATCTGTTCATCATTTTGAGCCATTTCTGTAAAGAAAATGTCCTAATTCTCTGATTCCAGCTTATCAAATGTGAAATGTTCTGGTTTCCTTAGATGGTAAATCATCTCTTAGTCCTCTGTGACAGTATTCTCCTTTGTGTACTAGGGTTGGCAGCACCATGGACGATGGCATCGACCATCGTCGATGGGCTGACCCCCATCGACCTCTGACACTTCTACATCGGACCATCGTGATTACCTGTTCGAATAAAAAAATTGGCAGATTTAATAATAAAAAAGGCGATCTCCACTCAACCGCGACACACGGGGGACGCACAGGCGGCATTAAACAAGCGGCAAAGCGTACCTTATCCCCAGTTCAGAGAAGTGGTAAAGCGGAGAGGAAGAGAAGATAAGCAGAAGTCGGTTGTGTTGTGAAAATGTTAAGAAAGAAGAAACTTCACGTTCTTTCCTGTTTTCAACCCAATGTGAGTGTTACAAGTCTTCAACTGTGAATTCAACTCGCCTGTTTCCAGGAACTCTCTCCATTACATACTGTGTAGGCTGCCTGATGCTGTGTTTCTATCTCTCCTTAACGTAACCCAATGTTAGGTTCAAAACTGAGCCCACACAAATCTAACTTTAGCCGCCAGTAATTCTGCCCCTTTTCTGCCAGCTAGTTAAATTAAACACACACACGTTGTTGGTCACGATCTGTAACGTTAACGTTTGATTGTTTTGCGCCTTTCACGGGCTCCCAAAACCATGACTGACAGACAGACAGACACCGCCCACTAGGGATGGGCATCGAATTTCGAATGTTCGAATAATCGTTGTTATTATCAAGGTCGACTTTTATTATTGAAAGTCGAAATTCGTTTATTGAAAAAAAAAAAAAAAAATCTAAGTATAGTCGAATCGCTTGGTTTGAGCAAGTAAAACAATTTTTATAAGCAACCTCTCCCTCTTCATGGGATTTCATCCGCCATTCATTTTTCCATAAACCTTGCTTAAAATGCTTATAAAAATTGTTTTACTTGCTCAAACCAAGCGATTCGACTATACTTAGAATCAGGGGAGACAATGCAACATTTCACTCACAAAAAAAATAAATATACATATATGTATATATATGTATATATATATTTTTTTACATTTTTTTTTTTTTTTTTTTTACATTTTTTTATTATTTTCGAATTTCGATTAAAAGTCGACTTTGGCCAGCGAATTTCGAATAGTGTTTTTGCTAGAAATGCCCATCCCTACCGCCCACCCACCTTGGTGGCATCGTGCAAATGTGCGCCATCGGCTCATACTACATCAGAGTTGCTCGAGTGACATCACTGATGACATCACAACTGCCTGAGTAACATCACAGTTGGGCAAACAGTGGCTCGAGTGACATCAATGATGACATCACAATTGATCGAGTGACATCACTGATGACATCACCGATGACATCACAATCATGACCCACATTGCTGCCACACACACTGCCACCCACTTTGCCAATTTTAATTAACTCATTCACCGCCAAAGACGTCTTTGACGTGTTATCAGAAATAGCCATCCACGCCAAAGACGTGTTTGACGTGTTTTTGTTTTTATTAGTGCAGCGCGTAGTTCAAACACTTCCCCAGCCTGTGACATGTTTTCAGGTCCCTAGCCTCAAAGTCAAGCCGACAGCACGTTATCAAACACATACCGCAGCTGTTGTTTGAAATGAGCAGGAGGAAAAACAGAGAAACGCGCTTCCTTGTAGAGAGGAGAAACGCCATTGAAACGCCCCTCGGCGCGCTGCACTGCTCGCCTTGCTGCAGGGCGAACCTGGATTGCCTAGTCAAACCCGTGACGAACATGATCGATCCGGTTCCAGCGCCTGGTCCCAAAGCCAAGCCAGACCCGTTCCTGTGTCGTGTCGCAGCATTTGTCCCAGCCCGAACGAGAGGAGGAAAACGAGCAGAGGCAGAGGAGGCTAGACGCTGATCTCAAACCAGTTTGGTGTTCCCCTCCTATGCTAATTTGCGGGGGAAGGAGGTGCGATCCAGCAGCAGCTGTGCACAGAACTCTCTCTCTGTGTGTGTGTGTGTGTGTGTGTGTGTGTGTGTGTGTGTGTGTGTGTGTGTGTGTCTGTGTCTGTGTGTCTGTCTGTGTGTCTGTCTGTCTGTCTGTCTGTACACTCACTCACACTGAGTAAACTGTATTGTTGAATGTAAAAAAAGCACTTCATATATATATATATATTTTTTTTTTGTCATTTGTGTCATAATGAATAATATTTACATGTCTGATGTCAATACAGTTCCAAATAAAAGAATTGAGAGCGAGTTCTGCCTGAGATTGTCTCTTTTACAAAAATTGCCTTTTCTGCTGTTTCTCTTCTCCGAGAGACCTTTTTGGTGAAAACAGGGTGTATATAAATGGCTATAAGTAGAGTACAGAACATGCTAAAAGCTCACTTTTTTTTCCCTGGTGAACCCAGAGACGTACATCTTCATTTTGAAGTATTGCAAATCACTTTGGTGCTAATAGATAATTTACTGTGGGTCTTGAAAGATGACCAACAATTATGAAAATCTTTGGCCTGTGCTAAATATTGGCAGTCCTAAACTGGCCATGAATGAGTTAAGAAGATAATTAGTTATGTCTTGATACATACAATATGATACACTGGTTTGAATATGCAGTAAACGATTAATTTGCAGATAGGCCAGTGCATGCAATATCTAATCATCAATTTATATTAGTAATTTATCTCTGGGGGAATTTCCACCAACACATACTAGACGAAGAAGTGATGTGAAGTCTGACCGAAGACCCACCCTACTCTGCCTCTGATTTGTCGTTGAGTTTGTTCGCTCAAATAGCTTTGTACTACAGTGTCTCTCGAATACGGGACAAAGCGCGTCCCGTATCAGTTCAATACGGAACGCGTCTTTTTGTTTACAAATACGGGACGATTCCGTATTTTAAGGGACGGTTGGCAACCCTATCCACCACCACCACCTTGCATCATGTGAGCATGGGCGCCTGGCCAATCCTGGCACTTGAATGCTGCGTAGGACGACTGTGAGTTCCATAACAACACGTCTGGGATACTTCTAGCTCCAAACTGTGTCGGAATCCTGGCTAGTGATTGGTCCCCCCCCCAAATTCTGGGGCACCAATCAGTAACGATTGGTGCCCCAGAATTGGCTCATATCCTTATTATCCATATCCAGCAAACAGAGCAGGCTGAACATGCTGCACCAAGGTAAATACAGCATTCAAACAGAGCAGGCTGAACATGCTGCACCAAGGTAAATACAGCGTTCAAACAGAGCAGGCTGAACATGCTGCACCAAGGTAAATACAGCGTTCAAACAGAGCAGGCTGAACATGCTGCACCAAGGTAAATACAGCGTTCAAACAGAGCAGGCTGAACATGCTGCACCAAGGTAAATACAGCGTTCAAACAGAGCAGGCTGAACATGCTGCACCAAGGTAAATACAGCGTTCAAACAGAGCAGGCTGAACATGCTGCACCAAGGTAAATACAGCGTTCATTTCTCATTGTCTCTATGATATAATAAGGATATGAGCTGCTGCATGTGAGAAAATAAGCTATGTAAATACATGCCCCGTATTCCTCGTTTCCAGGTCGCAGCTCAAAACATATGATCATTTCAGTGCATGGATATCAAACAAAACTTATCAGGGTGAGTCAAAAAAAATCATAATTAAAGCTGGAAATAAGGTCCAGGTTGTAAAAAAACAGAATTCCCCTTTAATTTGCTGTATGCCCAAGTTAACATGCTCTGTTAATGAAATAAAAAAAATATATAGGGAAATACTTCATCTTCTTGTGTGTTGATCAGAGTTGTGAAAGGGCTGGGTAGGCCCCGGACGATTTTCAGATATGTCAAAGTGGGCTGCGTCATTCTTACGTTTGGGGAACCCGCGCACTAGATCCTACACTCATTCTAAAGCATGGTACTGATTTGGGATCAAGTGGGTCCATCAATTTGATCCTCCCAGAACTATTTGTGTTGGATAGTTGATGAGGCAACACAAGGAGCGTGAGAGTGCACGTACCTCAGCCTTGTACATTCGGACCAGGCCCTGGTTGACTTTGGCCCAGGTGCCCACGGCACTGATGTTCCACAGCTGGTTGGAGTGCTCAGCAAACGGACCCGTCTTCATCTGCAGAGCAGAAGAGGAAGGTGAGCAGGAGAGGAAGAGGAGCAGGGGAGAGTGAGAAATCAACCATGAAAGCATTTATACTTCTGCGTCAGTCCGACACCGTAGCTACGCTGGCTATCGGCATGGTGTCGCCCGCCTGCACGATGATATCAGCACGTCATCAGTATCGGCCGACATAGGGCTTTAAAATGAAATATCATATATATCATATAAATAAAAAATATGCCATGTTTTACATAACCTAAGTTGAAGTAGTTTTCTTCTTTTGCCCAGTGAATGTGTACATTTTGGGTTCTTCAACATCTAAATTTGCGTAATATGGGGAGAGACCCAACATCTCCACCACAAGAGATATTCACATCCCACCTCAAGCAGCCAGTTTGTGCCGAAAATGCAGGAACACGATCAAAGTCAAGGCCCCTGAACTGACATAAATTGTATATACAGTTTATGTCAGTGCAGGGGCCTTGGCTTTTATATTGTGGATGTGGAATAGGCACATAAACCAGAAGGCAATGCAGCCACAAGGCTGCATTTTGAGGAAGTCTATATGTTCTCTGTGGGGATGCTCAGTCTGCCACACTTTGAAAACCCCTGGTCTAAATGAGAAAAAAAAGGTTCAGATAGAGGTTCAGATAATTGCCGCATTTTTCAGTTTTTAATGACACATTTCAGGCTGGCAAATTAATTGACCTTGTTGTGACATTACATTTTATATTATTATTTATAAAATTGTGAAATCAGGGGGCGAGGTCTCTGAAAGCAGAATAATTAGGGGCGTGGTATTTAACGGATGATGGACTCCAGCCGCAACATTTATCAATGAGCGCTCCTTCTCACGCTGTGATTGGCCAGATAATATGAACGCTTCATAAATGACAGGTGACTCATTCATAAATGAGGGCCAGTGACTGGCGGCGGGCTTTGAATGCTTGACATGAGTTTCTCAGACAAACAAAAATAGTGAAGTTGATCCTATGTATGAATTGATTTCCAATGCCTTCTTCTTTCTATCAAGGCCAAGTACATGGTTTGGATTTGCTTAACCCTATATTTTGTCACATTTGTTTTATTTCCTAGTTTTAATGTCTTTACAATTATTCTAAAATGTGGAAAATAAAAATAGAGAAAAACTGTGCTATCCCCAAACTTTTGACGGGCCGTATAAATAAAACGGCTTAACTACCGTAAATGAATGAATGAATGAATGCAGTGTGCGCTATGGACGGTTTTCCCACCACCTTCTCCCAAGAGAGCCTGTCTGAGCAGGGCAGGAACCCAGACCCAGGCTCCGACTAGCTCCCCCCCCCGGGGGCATTCCATTTAAACCCCCGCACACTCCCACCACGCACACACACACACACACACACACACACACACACACACACACACACACACACACGCACACACACACGCACACACACACACACACACACACACACACACTCACTCTCTAGTGGACTTTCCAGAGGCTTGCATGAAAAGAGGCGGGGGGAAGGGAGAGTGGGGGGAGGGGAGAGAGCGTGTGTGTGTGTGTGTGTGTTGTGTGTGTGTGTGTGTGGGGGGGGGGGGGGGGGGGGGAATGGGGGTGGGTCAACCCCAGAGTCCCCTGAGGAAGGAGTGATTCACAGCAGCATGTGGGGAAGGAAGTGACTCATGTGAGCTTAGGAGACACACACACACACACACACACACACACACGCACAAGAGTTGCCAAGTCTGCTTTTTAGAAGCGACTTTGGGCTTGTTTTTCTGTAAAGTTGCTTATGTCTGTGTAAGTTCATTTCTCAGACATCCAGGTAATATAAGGTTAAAATAATTTATAAAACAAACAAACATTGGACTAAAAAACGATATAAAACAAGATGTTTTGGTGTTCAGCCAAACACCATCATCAGTTGTAAATGCAGCAGGAAGTAACTCTGGCAAACAAATCCACACAAGAAAGGTCACATGACAAACACATGGCATGAAGTCACATGACTTATTGAGACTAAAGTTGCTCACAAATATTGGTAGTGGCGGGATGCATTTTTTTTAGGGGGCGGGGCTTGTTTCTAAACTGTAGGTGCTTTTATTTGTTTTCTCAGCCAGAGTCGTTACTTGTGATCAGGCAAGAATTATGGGAAGCCTGGGGACAAAGATATCTCTCGCTCCCCCTATCTCTAAATAATGACATCTATCTAATAAGGCAAGAGGAGAGGGGAGTGTGCTTCCGGGGGTTGACAGAGTGCAGCGGCGAATATCGTGCCATTTGGACACACAACACGTTCATCCATCCATGTTCAACCTTACTCAAATCTGCAGTTCCTCGAATGGCCACCAAAATGCAATCAGTTCATCCTTGAGTCCAAGTGGATGTTTGAGCCAAATTTGACAAAATTCCATCAAGGCGTTCCTGAGATATTGCGTTAACGAACATCGGACGGACGGACAACCCGAAACCATAATGCCTCCAGCTTGGCTATGACAGGCGGAGGCATAAAAACAAAAACACAAGCATCTTGATATACTTGTCACCACTCTAAGATGGCGACGATTGTGTGACGTCAAGCTGTCTGCACGAATGGCATTTTCCTGTGAAATGCAGGAGTCGCTTCTATTGGGCTTGTTTCCATAGACATGCTTGTTTCTCCCACGAGATCTGGCAACACTGTGTATGTGTGTGTGTATGTGTCACAGGCCAGTTTCTTTAAACATTTTGTACCTTTATTTTAATTCTGATCACCTGAATGAATGTGGGGAGGAGTGACCCTGATTGAAGACAGGTGTAGGTAATTAGTGGAGGGAGCTTTGTGCAGTGGGCTGGCGTCCTTCTCTTCTCTTAAAAGGCAGCCATAGAGGCAAGAAGGAGGAGAAGCAGACCTGAGTGAAGTAGACCTGGGTGGGAAGCAGACCTGGGTGGGAAGCAGACCTGACGGGGTAGCAGACCTGACGGAGAAGCAGAGGGGGACAAGCAGACGAGTCCCAGGCAAGACAGACACACAGACACGGCATCCAGACCTACGGCTGTTGGAGTAACGCCGGAGGAGTGACCTGACAGAACAGACTGCGTGGCTACAGAGGGGGAAGCGTCGCTTGAAGGCAGAGGGGGTTTATCACGATAACCCCCTCTTCAAGATAAGTAACCCCTCTAACAACAATTCCCCTTTTTACTGTTTCCACCATTGCTGATTTTTCCACTGACGTTTTATTATTGATTCGGAATTGGCCAAACCGGATTGTATTACATATGACACTGTACTTTTAGCCATAGCTCTAGTGGTAATGGCCTCTGCCTAACCCAGCCACACCGGTGTCTCCAGAACCAGACTCAGTGCAAATTTCCTGCACCTTAAGCAACGGCCCAGCCAAACTCCCTTCGTTTTTGTGCTTTTTTATGAGCTGTGTTGGCCACGAACTGCCCTTGAAGTTTGTCATTTTTTTCACGTGTGCAACTAATTGGAGTGTGGAGCTTTGTCCGCTCCCCTCCTCCAAACTACCCAAGAGGTTTATAATTCACGAGTGGAATTGCTTGCAGTGTCATCCGGTGTTTCGGGACTGTTGGACCAATCACTGACTTCTTATTAGGGAGCCTGGGCCTGTTGATCTGTCGAGTGACTGTCCCCCTTGTTCACCCTTTCAGTCTATCCTGGAGCTGGACGGAGGAGGATTGATCGAGTGGAGGACCTTGGAGGGACACCTAGCTCTGGACTGGGGCGGGCCTAGAGTCGCGCCACATGATTTTTTATTCAGATTATTATAAATAAAGATCATTGTTGTATCCTATCTCCTGTCTGTGCCTGGTGGTTTTGGGTGGCTCCCCGTATATATATTTGTGGTGTTTCCAACACTGTTGGCCACCGGTTACATATGCATGTCTCTCTCTCTCACACACACACACACACACAATCGCAGAGAGAGAGCAAGAGAGGAGTGTGGTGTGAGAGATCCTTGTGTGTGAATTACAAACAGCGTGAGTTGTAAGCATCCACATATACATGAGTGAGAGCAAAATACTTGGGTCTATTATGCTGTCAGAGAAATAGTAAACAAAACAGGAAAAACCTAGTGAAGACTGAACGATGACAGAGCTTGTAAGAAGCCGGGAGCAGACATCCAGCAGCGACTGAAACAGTCGCTCCAATGGGAGAGCAGCTGTAGAGCAGGGGAGGGCTGATCCCAGTTGCCTGTTTCCGTGCAGCCTGACTCCCCTCACGGTAGAGATAAATGGGGGGAAAGGCAGATGAAATCCCTTTGTTTGTATGCTGAACATGGAAGAGGGTGTGACTTTGGCACTCTATACAGTGGTTCTCAAATGGGGGTCCAGGGACCCCCAGGGGTCCGTGGCACTTTGCCAGGGGATCCGTGAAAAGTTTTCAGGAAATAGAAATATAACACTTTTTGTTGTTGCAAAAGCTTCATAGTTCAATGAAAACATTGTATGCTTTGAATCTAAAATTGTTCATGGATTACATTCTAATCTAACAAACCTAAGCATTTAAAAGTCAAGCACGTTACCGTGGAAACAATTAAGCTTAGCCCAAAATCACAAATCAGAATGAGGGGGTCCCTGGTATATTTTCTATCTTGTAAGGGGTCCTTGGCTGAAAAACATTTGAGAAATAGGTCGGGTGTGTGTGTGTGTGTGTGTGTGTGTGTGTCTCACCTCATTAATGAACTTGATGCACTCCAGAAACATGTAGTCTGGATGATACTCGTTCACCACCTTCTCATCGATGAAATGCCTGGGCTCCAATGTAGGGTGATCTGAGGGGACAAGTCCAGGTGTAATGGAGCATGAGCACCACTGGGTGTCACCACTGACCTTCACATGGAAAATCATCAAACATACTACTGATTTTTCAACACTACATCGTTTGGTGTGTGCATGCCATCCTGTTATAAGCAGGATAAGAGGAGTAAAGACTAGCATAACCAATTAAGGTAACGTTACCAAGCGGCTAATGCTAGCAAGCTAACCAGAGCTAATAGTAGCTAGCCTGAGTGCAGCACGGGTCTCTAGTGAAGGAAACATGATGAGGAGTTGCTTACTGTATCATCCTGCTCAACTGTCTGCTGCAAGGATTACTATTGCTTCTCCCACAAGGTAATTTATCCTGGCATACATTACAGATGACGTGTTGTGTCTGCCACATACACTTAATGACACGGCCGATATGTTTCAGCATAGTTTCAGCTGTGTTTACATGCGAGCAACTCCGCCGATATCCGAGATATATATATATATATATATATATATATATATACATACACACACACACACTATTTTTTTAATCCGTTTTATACCACGAAATCAAAATCACTACTCTATTCTAAATCTGTCCTAGTTATTCCTGAAGTAGGGAAACAAGGCTCTTACCTACAAACTGGGAGCTGCCCCATATGAAGGGGAGGAACTGGAAGTCGTCCAGGCCCCAGACACCCTGGCTTCCAGCTGGCTCCATTCTGTAGGTCTTCTGAAGCTTCCGCATGACTGCAAGATACCTGCAAAACCAGCATTTACACTTCACTCCTCTTCTAGTGATGACCACCTTGGGACGGGTCAAATTGATCACTATAAGCGGATGATCATTAGGGGTTCCAGCCCCCCTTTTGTATTTGCTATGTTTATTCGTATTCTTCTTCTGTAAAACTGTATACACGTCAGAAACCCTAAGGCCCACAGTAACCAAACTTTGCACATAGGTTGGAAATGTCACGCACTGCTCAGAAACAAAAAACTACACCAATCTACCAATCTTTGGCGATATAACAGCCTATTCTATGTTTTTAGGCCTTCGCCCAATGACAGATATTCGGTTTGCTGGGGGTGCCCTGGAACCCCCTCAAGGACCCCAGGTGGAGAACCACTGTATTACAGTATATCTGAACAGGTTCACCTAGATGTGTGATGATTGGACAATCTATCAAGAACCCGTAAAGAGCTTGGTCCATAGATGCTGCGGAGCGATTTTGGTGGGAATCAAACAATTCTAAATATGTCACAAAGTTTCCTGGTGGACCTTGAGGGTCCTTGAGGCAACTTTGTAGAGTCAAGGCAGCCTGCATGTATGTACCACATTCTGTGTAACGTGGACAAACAGTGTTGAAGCCTTTCAACTTAGTTTATTTTACCTTAAACAACAGTGCCCCCATCTGGCTGATGAGTATTATATTAAAACAGGTTTAGGTTCAGGACACAGTCTTTTATTTAAAATGTGCCTATTGTCTTACTGAGAGGAAATATAAACAATGAGACAGCCTGATAACTACGCCTAAAGGCATTTACTTGGTCTCATAAAGTATTTGACGTGTATATGTCAATAACACATGCATAAAACAAAGTTATGATTTACCAAACGTATATCTCTTGGAAACAGCTGGTTTACCTATTCAAGATCATATAAGGTGATGTGGAACTGGCAGTAAAAATGGTCAGGAATGACTGGAGAATAACGTTTATTCTATTCGATTCTATTACTTTACACCTAGTAAGGGCTAGGTGTAAGATTTACAGTAACTTGTAACTTACTCACTTGGTGCAACTGTTATTTTTTTAGTCGGGCGTAAACTCGGACTTAGTAAGAGGTAGCCCACCTGTTAAACACATTAAAGATGATAGCCAGCTGATCATCCACCTTGAGAGCTCCAACCTTACACAGACAGCAGAGGAAGGCAGCAAAGGCAGCTTCATGACCTGAATGACAAGTATAGCATAAAAAACAGTACAAATCCTCAAAAAAAACTATTGAGTACTAGTACTTGTGTACTTTCAACCTCTGGAAAATACATTGGAAAATAAGATTCATTCACTCACCACTCACCACACACACACACACACACACACACACACACACACACACACACACACAGAGAGAAAGCAGACTTACCTGTTCCGTAGTCTATCCTGGTGGAGTTGCCGACAGCCTCTTTCAGATAGACTGCGATCTCCGGAGCGGCTGCCTGCTGCTCAGCAGGCAGCACCGTGGACACCAAGGCCTCTGCCTCCTACAGGGGGCGCAAACTCATTTTAATTCACAGACACCAAGGCCTCTGCCTCCTACAGGGGGCGCAAACTCATTTTAATTCACAGACACCAAGGCCTCTGCCTCCTACAGGGGGCGCAAACTCATTTTAATTCACAGACACCAAGGCCTCTGCCTCCTACAGGGGGCGCAAACTCATTTTAATTCACAGACACCAAGGCCTCTGCCTCCTACAGGGGGCGCAAACTCATTTTAATTCACAGACACCAAGGCCTCTGCCTCCTACAGGGGGCGCAAACTCATTTTAATTCACAGACACCAAGGCCTCTGCCTCCTACAGGGGGCGCAAACTCATTTTAATTCACAGACACCAAGGCCTCTGCCTCCTACAGGGGGCGCAAACTCATTTTAATTCACAGACACCAAGGCCTCTGCCTCCTACAGGGGGCGCAAACTCATTTTAATTCACAGACACCAAGGCCTCTGCCTCCTACAGGGGGCGCAAACTCATTTTAATTCACAGACACCAAGGCCTCTGCCTCCTACAGGGGGCGCAAACTCATTTTAATTCACAGACACCAAGGCCTCTGCCTCCTACAGGGGGCGCAAACTCATTTTAATTCACAGACACCAAGGCCTCTGCCTCCTACAGGGGGCGCAAACTCATTTTAATTCACAGACACCAAGGCCTCTGCCTCCTACAGGGGGCGCAAACTCATTTTAATTCACAGACACCAAGGCCTCTGCCTCCTACAGGGGGCGCAAACTCATTTTAGTTCACAGACACCAAGGCCTCTGCCTCCTACAGGGGGCGCAAACTCATTTTAATTCACAGACACCAAGGCCTCTGCCTCCTACAGGGGGCGCAAACTCATTTTAATTCACAGACACCAAGGCCTCTGCCTCCTACAGGGGGCGCAAACTCATTTTAGTTCACAGACACCAAGGCCTCTGCCTCCTACAGGGGGCGCAAACTCATTTTAATTCACAGACACCAAGGCCTCTGCCTCCTACAGGGGGCGCAAACTCATTTTAGTTCACAGACACCAAGGCCTCTGCCTCCTACAGGGGGCGCAAACTCATTTTAGTTCACAGACACCAAGGCCTCTGCCTCCTACAGGGGGCGCAAACTCATTTTAATTCACAGACACCAAGGCCTCTGCCTCCTACAGGGGGCGCAAACTCATTTTAATTCACAGACACCAAGGCCTCTGCCTCCTACAGGGGGCGCAAACTCATTTTAATTCACAGACACCAAGGCCTCTGCCTCCTACAGGGGGCGCAAACTCATTTTAGTTCACAGACACCAAGGCCTCTGCCTCCTACAGGGGGCGCAAACTCATTTTAGTTCACAGACACCAAGACCTCTGCCTCCTACAGGGGGCGCAAACTCATTTTAGTTCACAGACACCAAGGCATCTGCCTCCTACAGGGGGCGCAAACTCATTTTAGTTCACAGACACCAAGGCCTCTGCCTCCTACAGGGGGCCGCAAACTCATTTTAGTTCACATGTGCGTGTGTGTGTGTGTGTGTGTGTGCGCGTGCGTGCGTGTGTGTGTGTGTGTGTGTGTGTGTGTGTGTGTGTGTGTGCCCACCTGGTCTAGCTTGGCGTACCAGGTTCTGTATGCTTTATTCCCAAAGCGGGAGGGCTGGTCGACGGGAGGGGTTTCATTGATCCAGCGGTCCAGTGTCTCCAGCAGCTCCATTAACTTCTCAACCGTCTGTCAGGGAACAAGTCAACAGTCCATGTGAACAAATGAACACTATGCACTATGCCATTTGCAGTTGAGCAGGTCACTACCGTAAATATCCTAAATAACAGGTTGCGCAACTGCAAATGGCTGTGAAATGGTAAGTTGGCAGGGCACTTCAACATTTCTACAAAAAAAAAATCTCAATTGCGCACGTATATTGCTACTGTGTGCTGCCGTGCCACTGGTTAACCCTTCGCGTGCCAGAGTTGGCACCTGTACCATAGGTTGCTGACCCCTGCTTTATATTATATATTGATGTATTTATATTGCAATTGTTTTATTTGTTGTGTTTATTATCAATCATAATTACAACATATTCACCTGCTCATTTTCACATGAATCACCTCAATGTTTTTATGTGCACTCCAGGGAGTATCAAACAGGTGTTGTTTATTCATTTTAAGAATGTTATTGACCTGTTTTTGGAAATAAATTCTTCATATATATATATATATATATATATATATATATATATATATATATATATATATGTTTGTTTGTTTATTTATTGGTCCGACTGAAATGTTACATGGTCTCTCTGAATTACTTGGTTTGACCAAGTGAAACTATAAAGCATTTCACGAAATATATATGGAAAAATGAATTGTGGATAAAATCCCTTCATTCGTATGCCGAACCCGGAAGAGGGTGTGACATGTATGACACATGTATGTGTGACATTGGCCTTTTTTCCATAGCGTGGTTCCAACCAACAACCAAGTAAGTGCCAAGTCCTCTCTGGTAGGCAGTTGAGTGGAAACCAAATATAAGGAGAAACATGCTCTTCTAAGCCATACTGTAGATATGGAAAACAACATACCTCAGACACATGGTATTCACATGTCAGCTTCTTCCCCCTCACACCTTCGTTCAGCTTCAGAACAAAGCCCATGTAGTCTGCATATGCCTTTAAACAGAGTATGAATATGAGCTTATTCAATGAACGGCACTCTTTTAGCGTGTTCATGCACAATACTGACAATGGAACTGGATGGTGCTCAAAGCCTCCAAAAATATTACGATACAATGCCGCATCGATCCCCCCCCCAACTTACCTTAGCACCAAGTTTCTCCTACTATTATGAATGAGCATATTCATCTAATCTCGTTAGATAAACATATTTTCTCCGATTCTCAAGTCTCCCACAAATGCTTGCCATCAGGTTTGGGAATAGTTAGGACTTCTCATAATCTGGTGTGGGTATTGTTCGGACATTAGGGATTTGAGGTCACAGGATGGTACTTAGTACTTACTTGAGATCGTCTCCACTTGCCCATGTCAGGAACCATGCTGATCTCTTTCTTAGGGATCATGAAGGTGGAGTTGGCTGGGAGTTTTGGTGTATCATCCTCAGGAGAGCATCCTGAAAATCCCAAGTGGAGAGAATTTTCAGACACCAAAACAGAAAGCTCAGATATTAGGGCCATATGATTTCTGCAAAACGGGGAAAAAATGACATTTGGTAGGGATGGGCATTTCTAGCAAAAACAAAAACAATATATAGCCGCAAGCGGCAATGGCAGGGGTTCAAGCATTGCGCAAATTGAACCCCTAATAGTCCTTGAGGCAAATTTGTAGCGCACGTTCAGGTGAACGTGTGGAAAAAAGTGACTTGAAAATTGGAGAAACGGCATGGGAGTTACAAACAGGTGAGAAGTTACAGCCACTGATCCCTCGTATATGATTGCATTTGTGAGTTTTTCTTGGGACAAGGGGGGCAGCAACAATTACGCTTAGGGCACCCAAATGGCCAGCAGTGGTGCTGACTGCAAAACTGTTTACACTTTTCTGATATTTGTAAGGTTACTCTGACGTCACGCCAGCAAGGGGGGCAGCATGGGACCCGGAACTGGGAGTAACCCGCCATTCAAAACAATGAGCGCGGATGTGAATTTTGTAAATAAACCAGACACGTACGTGGTCTGAGCTTCGGTTTTTAGTCAGAATATTACAAAAGACCAGTGGCGGCCGCCCACTAGAGGGCGCCAGGGCGCCGCCCCACCTACGCACATGAATGAGGGGGAAATAAAACGTATATATATATATATATAGCCTATATATTTTTTTTTATGAGCGAGGTGAATATTAGATATTAGTAGCCTATATAATCTGCAATAAATATGTAGATTCATAATCATCTACATGTGTACTGTTTTGGGTCAACTACTTTCTGCCACGGACGGCGTCCGGGGACTTCCGGCTTCCACCAGTGCTAAGCCAGGATCTGTGTAAATGCGCTCTCAAAACAAAGGGATTCGGGGCGCTGGTATCTAGCGACCAGGTGGAGGTGGGGCCAGGTAGAGCGACGGCAATGCATTCTTGACGGACTCTATTTGCATGCACGAACGTGCTTTCCTCATAGGTAATGTAATGTAACTCATTCACATGCTGTGGCAAGTCCTTCTTCCAAAGTGTTTATGCCATGTGCTTTTCAAGTAAATATGGATGCTAAAGGGAAGTTTGATGTAGAGATCAGAGGGCTGCTGACCAGGTTACTGTCTATTTCTGTAATCTGCTCCGTGATTGATATGCCTACTAATCTGTTGCCCATATGATTCAGAAGGTAGGCTACTAGTAGGCTAACGTCCATTAGTACTTGCTTGATTTAGGGCTGGAGTGGATGATAATTCAATAGCCTATTATTGTTTGTTGTCTTTCAGTAGAATCATCGTGATGATATGAAGTTATTTTAATAGTGACATTTTTGCTGTCTAAATTGATGATGACAAGCAAATGTTACTTAAAAACTAATCAAATGAGGTATGGCAGGAATATTATTTGAAAATGTAAGGTTTGTTTGACATCACCATTCAGTTCAATGAGATGAACACTGATTTTGCATACGTGAAACACAGGGCCGGCGCCAGGATGAAATGACTGAGGGGGCTGTTATAACTGGCGAGGGGGCTGATTTTTTTTTTTTTTTTTTTTTTTTTTTTTTTAATATGATATTTTTATATCGTAAAACATAGGTTATATACCCGCTATGCCTATTTCTGGACTTTTTAACCATAATAACCTCTGAAAAGCGCAATAACACAAGAAAGACTACTATTCAAAATCAAATAAAACATTTATTTCACAGCAGCAGATTAAGGCATTAATAGAGGTTCAAGGGTTCATAGGTTCAAATTGAATAAATAGCTACATCTCTGACACCTTGTGACAACCAAAGCACAGCAAATAGTGCTTCCCTGCCAATTCTGAAACAACAGAGCTATGTTTACAGGGGGTAGCCTACATCAACTTAAACTGATCAAATTTGATGAAGACTGCAGAAACAGCAGCCTAAACATGTCAGGTACAAACATTGCCTAACTGGCCTTTATAGATTAACTGTTCTTTAAAAAAAAAAAAAAAAAAAAATTTTTTTTTTTTTTTTTTTTTTTTTTTTCAAGTGAGGGGGCCGAAAATTGAACTGAGGGGGCTAAGCCCCCTGAGGCCCCCTCGTGGCGCCGGGCCTGGTGAAACATATGATATTGATATTGAGAATAATTCTTATGATTATCATATTGATTTCAACGCCATTGTCCAGGCTTATATTTGGTATAGCCCTCCCTGGACAAAAATGCACCAGCCGCTACTGGACCCCACTGATTCAGAACAGGTCTAAAGTCATGTTATAGCAGTCGGGCGCACTTAGTGACAAGCAAGACAACAGTAAAACTGATGACATGTTTTTGTATTGAGTTTGGCGTCCGTGGACGTAACCTATAAAGCGAGCCTCGTACCCCCAGCGTTGCGTAGCAACGACACCGGAAGTAACTCCAGAGTAACCTTATGAATACTACTGATGTTGTAATGCTAAAGCTGGTTGAAAATCGGCGGAGTGTTCCTTTAACGTTGGATCAAACCTCTAACATGTCAGCCTCACTTATCTGTCTGTACAAAATAATACTAACCTGGAAGCAATGTGCGCGGTTTTGAAGCTAATACGGTTAGAAACGGGGGGAAACGGGTACCCTGTAACGTTACAAGCCAAGTGCAGCCATGAGTTCAGCAGTCTGTCTACGACACTGACTGTTCTGCTAACTCTCTCTCTCCTTTCCAGCACTACCCCGGGAGCTAAGCTAACCTAGAGTTGTTTACACGTCAGTAACATTGAATGCTACATGTAACGTCAACCAACAAGTGCTTAGATTGCAAGTCGGCAGTATACTGGCCAGCTACACCAGCCGGGTGGAGAGCACACAGTCACTGACGTCACATGTCATATCATGTAGTTAGGAAACATTAGCCAGTTCGACGAATGATCTCATGTGTAGCACAGCAGCTGCTAACCTAGTTAGTTTGTACATGATAGCAAACACGCAGTAGAAGTTGTGATTGATGCGAACAAGAAGCAATAAAGTGCCTGTGTGAGTTACCTGACTGGTGATGTCCAGTTTCCGCCATGGCGACACATAACAGGATCTTCTTCTTCTACTTGTTTCATTTGGGCAGACTCAAAGCTGTGACTGCGGAGTGCGGACTGCTGCCACCCACTGTTCACATTAGATTCGACAGCTGTTGAACCAGTGTTGCCAGATCTCGCGAGAGAAACAACCAACCAGTTCTAATGAATCAGAATCAGCTTTATTGGCCAATACACATACAAGGAAATTGAAAAAGTATGCTCAGGCTAAAACAAACAAGAATCACAAAGGATAATTAAACATTAACATTAATTACTGCAAGAATAATAATATGTGTATGAAAGAGCGTCTATTTTGAAAGTGTGATATAGGCAGTATTGCTGTGTACATACATCTGCTGATGCCTCTGGACACGTCATCAGTAATGTTCCTGGGATCAACGGGTGTTTCGGGTCTTTCAACATTATACACCCTCCTCCAGGTGACCCAGCCGGGGGTAAACCCCGGCTCGTGTCCAGATGGCTAGCTAGCTACCATGACTCCAAGGTTCTCCTCTCTTGAGCCACAGCCATCTTGAGGCCCTCTCTGCCGCTTCGGTGGTACTGCGGATGGCTCTCCTCTTTCTCTCTCCCTCGATCCCTAAACTACTAAAGGCTCTGACCAAAGAGCGGGCTGCGAAGCCTCTGCAGCCCACTTCCACTGGGAGGCACCTCGCCCTCCATCCAGCCTGCTGACAGTCGCTGACCAGTCCCGCATACTTGGAGAGTTTCCTCTCAAAGGCTTCTTCCAGGCGGTCTTCCCACGGGACTGTCAATTCCAGCAGCACGGCTTGTTTGGTGGACTCAGACACAAGGACGATGTCTGGTCGCAGGGTGGTGACTACAATGTGGCTGGGGAACTTCAGCTGCTGTTCAAGGTCCACCAACAACTGCCAGTCTCTGGCAGAGGTCAGGATGCCTGCAGAGGTTCTTCTGGCAGGGGTTGCCTGCTCCCCAGCTCTGACAAAGGCGATGGTTTTCTTGGAGGGACGGAACTGCTTTGCCCACACAAGTCCAGTGCTGATAGTTTCAGCGATGGTCTTCAGGACTTGGTCATGCCTCCACCGGTACCGTCCATCTCCAAGTGCCCTCGTGCAGCAGCTGAGGATGTGCTCTAGGGTTCCTCGCTTGGAGCACAATGGGCATGCTGGTGTCTCTGCTATGCCCCATGTGTGCAGGTTTGACGGGCTTGGAAGCACGTCATACACTGCCTGGATGAGGAATTTAATGCGATGAGGTTCGGCTTTCCAGAGCTCCGTCCAGGTCACTTTCCTCTCAATCGCGTTCTCCCATCTTGTCCAAGCCCCCTGTTGCCTCATTCCCACTGCCTTGCAGGATCTTGACTCCTCCACTGCTGCTCTCACCTCCTCCCGTACAAGACGTCGCCTCTCCGTCCCCGTGGTTTTTGAAAGTGTGATATAGGCAGTATTAATAGGCTAGCCTACAGTTATTTACGTGTATAAGTAAGCTAGCCTACATGTATAAACAATTCGGTCAGGTATTGTAGAGTTATTTACATGTATAGATAAGCAACATGTATAAACAATTAGGTAAGGTAGACTATCGCACAGTTATTTATGTGTATAAATACCGTAAGCTACATGTATATCTCCATCTTCCAACCATCCTGAACAGCCTCCACGTTTCCTATATCTCAAGGAGCATGAGGCAGTCACCCATGCCTGAGGCAATGTTTCAATAGCAATATATGACAATACTGATGTTCATAATTGAACAATTGAAATGTGGGATACGGTAATATAAGATACAAACATGTAATTTTTAAATAATATTCCCTTGTTTGTTTCATCTCATTTTGAGACACTAAGGATTTGCATTTTATCGTGAATAGAACAGAATTGTTAGGAAAAACATGTGATCAATGGCCTCAAAATATGTTTCCATTGATAATGATATTGAAATATTGCCAGCCCAATATTAAATGACCTCTGCTGTGTGGAGTATCATGTGTCTTCTCAAAGATTCCTTTACGACCAAAACATTTCCCACAGATTGAGCATTTAAATGGTTTATCTCCTGTATGGACTATTATGTGTTTTGTCAAGGTTCCTTTCTGACCAAAACACCACAGACTGAACATTTACTGTAAATGGTTTATCTCCTGTGTGGACTATCATGTGTTTTGTCAAGGTTCCTTTCTGACCAAAACTGTTACCACAGACTGAGCAAACAAATGGCTTCTCTCCTGTGTGGACTCTCATGTGTTGTTTCAAGGTTTCTTTCCGACCAAAACTGTTACGACAGACTGAGCAATTAAATGGTTTATCTCCTGTGTGGACTACCATGTGTTCTATCAAGGTTTATTTATGACTAAAACTGTTACCACAGACTGAGCAAACAAAACACTTCTCTCCTGTGTGGACTCTCATGTATCTGGTCAAGTTGCTATGAACAAATATTTGACCACAAACTGAACAACTAAATTATTTATACCCAAGAACGTCACTGTTTTTCTGTGAGTCCGAGAGACTCGGTTCAGTAGTTTCTGTCCAATCATCACTGTCTTCAGTCTCAGAAGAGTCTGAAGTCTTGCCAGCCCAGCTAGCTGGTTCTGATACTCCACAGTCCTCTCCATCAGCTTCTGTTTTGGGGCACTTGTTTCCTGTTTCCTTGGTTTACGCCCCCAATGCCAAAGGTGGTGTAAAGCGTGCCCACTGCCAGGACTATAGAGAGGCAAGAGTGGTTTTATATGGTGTTACTTCATTTCGTTTTTGTAGCTACATAGCTAGATAACGCGCATCACATTTATTTACGTTACTATGACGCCCTATTTTCAGAACAGAATTGCTTTTTGGAGTCATTTCTGGCGTTTCCGCCGGAACACCGTGGTGTGTTTCCGCCGGGAGACCGTGCTGCTACGATTTTGGTCCCAGACGCTCCAGACTAGCGCAGCGCAGAGCTAGCGTGTTGTGAAGGGAGAGAAAAGCACCGGTTTCTGCTGATCTTTGAACGCTGATTGATCTCAGCTTGTGGGCGTGTCTCCCACTGACTTCAGAATGTGGGCCATTTGGGCTAGAACGATGGTAAGCTAACCCTTAACTAACTTAGCTTGCTTACATTGACCACATACCTGAGCAAACTCATAACATTAGCTAGATAACCAACGTTATTTAGCTTATAATGTCCATATTAACTAGCCGTATTGCTAGTTACGGTAGTTGGTTACGAATGCTATCTCAGCAAAGGAAAGTTGGCTGATGATAGCTCAAAGCGAAGGAAGCTAGGTAGCGTTAGCTCGTTCAATAACTTATATTGATAAGAGGTGATATTTAACCAGCCATTGTGGCCTGAAGGAGACGCCTCTGGTTGGCTGTCACGGTTCTCTGCTATTGTCCCATTGGCCAAGGAGGCTTTTTTCCAGGCCAAAATGGCGGCAGCGCTGTTGTCATAAAGCCGCAGCTCTCGAGTCTTGCCTTCAATACTCTTTGGCTAGGTTAGCTTACTAGGTAAAAGGTGATTCTGCTGTTGCGGAGGAAGTAATAACTGGTTAACAGCCAAACATCTCATTAACGAGCACAGTCTTCTTTAGTTGATGGTCTCACGTCTCAGTATGATCACAGGAATATTTTAAAACGCATGTTAACGTTAGTTCACACTTTCGTAGCCCTGATATGTGCCGATCTCCCTTGTATGGAGAGGATTTTTAGTCTATTTAAAAATGTGGTGGCAGTTTTAACTGGCCTTGTTTATCGGCAAAGCTACTTGTCTGATAGAACAGAGATAACGAATCATTGTAGTTTTCACTTACTTCGGCATAAAGATAGTTCGCTATAGACGGTTTTCACCAGAGCTCAACCCCACAGCACTTCCTTTTTCTCAGCATTCGGCAAACTGCAGAAATATTCACTTGACATCGTTACTTTTGTTTTCGCTGCTCAGCCAGCCGATCTACTATGAATCACCTCATTCAATGGAAAGGAATTGCTTCAAAATGTCCCCATTCGATGGGGTGGAGTTTCCATTGAATGAGGTGATTCATAGTAGATCGGGTGGCTCAGCTGTATAGACGGTTTTCATGGAATGGTCAGTCCTGCACTTGAATGTTTTTTTTTCTTTTATGTCCATAGTAAACACTGCAACAGGAAGTGAGCGGGGGTTCAATTTAGAATGTTTTTGTTGTCAAGTTAAAACCGTCTATAAGCAGCACTTTATTTCAATCTATATTTTTTATAATAAAAGGGAGCAAGTGGGCAATGTTTGTGTTTACATTTTTGTCCCACTGATGATGTCATAGGAGGCATTGTGACATCACTGATGTCGTCAGTGATGTCATAAGAGCAGTTCAATATTGTCCAAATAATCCTACAGAGGGTGAGTTCCCAAAACTGCTTTATCCAGACAGAGGGTGTATGTAATGTAACGTTAATGAACAAGATTTGGGAACACAATAATAGTAGTTAAATGACCAATAATAGACCCCTTATACAGCTTGTCAACATTGAGCTGCGCGCGCAACGTGTAGGCAGAAAGCAGTAAGCTTTGCATAGACAGACAGCGAAAACTCTGTCAAAGCCCCGCTGTCAGGACTGCTCTATGCCCATCTGCAACACACAGTTATATTTTAGTTTTAAAATGCAGTTCTCGGCTTACTACCACAGCTTATCGCCTGGTGATAAGCAATGTTATGCATCGAAATTAACGTTGTTTAATGGGACATGTCTTACAGACCCATACGCACTGGCGCTGTCAATTGGCCAAGCCTAGTGGCCGGCAATACATATCGTGCATTCCTTTATAACTGGGGATAGCGTAGATAATTATTCTGTAACTTGCAAAGATATATTGTTATGTTGATAATGCACACAATTCAATGACATTATGTAACGTTACTTGGTCGTTAACTAACCGAGCGATGTGGCTGAGCAGCCTACAGCTACAGGCAGCTTACCTGATTATGAAGAGCACTACAAAGTCGGGCATTTTTAATGATGTCCTCGTTCCAATCAGTTCAACTTAATAATGACATTATTTAACGTTACTTGGTCGTTAACTAACCTAGCGATGTGGCTGAGCAGCCTACAGTTTCAGTTCAGGCAGCTTACCTGATTATGAAGAGCACTGCAAAGTCGGGCATTTTTAACGATTTCCTCTTTCGGCTTGCAACCAAAGACACCTACGGTTAGCATTAAAAGCAGTATGAGTTGACGGGATTCGGTAAAACTTTACTCCTTGCTTTGTTGATAGTGTAACAGACTGTGTTGTGTTGTGTTCTATTGCGTGTGTGCGAGGCTAACCGTAGGTGTCTTTGGTTGCAAGCCGAAAGAGGAAATCGTTAAAAATGCCCGACTTTGCAGTGCTCTTCATAATCAGGTAAGCTGCCTAAACTGAAACTAGGCTGCTCAGCCACATCGCTAGGTTAGTTAACGACCAAGTAACGTTAAATAATGTCATTATTAAGTTGAACTGATTGGAACGAGGACATCATTAAAAATGCCCGACTTTGTGCTCTCATAATCAGGTAAGCTGCCTGTAGCTGGCTGCTCAGCCACATCGCTCGGTTAGTTAACGACCAAGTAACGTTACATAATGTCATTGAATTGTGTGCATTATCAACATAACAATATATCTTTGCAAGTTACAGAATAATTATCTACGCTATCCCCAGTTATAAAGGAATGCACGATATGTATTGCCGGCCACTAGGCTTGGCCAATTGACAGCGCCAGTGCGTATGGGTCTGTAAGACATGTCCCATTAAACAACGTTAATTTCGATGCATAACATTGCTTATCACCAGGCGATAAGCTGTGGTAGTAAGCCGAGAACTGCATTTTAAAACTAAAATATAACTGTGTGTTGCAGATGGGCATAGAGCAGTCCTGACAGCGGGGCTTTGACAGAGTTTTCGCTGTCTGTCTATGCAAAGCTTACTGCTTTCTGCCTACACGTTGCGCGCGCAGCTTGCTTTGTTGTCATTGTGACGTAGGCGTATAAGGGGTCTATAGAGCCAAAGTCACGCCCTCTTCCGGTTTAGGTATACGAACCAAGGTGTAGGAGCTATTTCATTCATTTCATTATTTCACGATCGTTATTTTTTAGTTTTTATTTGTTTGTATTTTATTTTTGTAGACACTAGGGTCACCAGGAAGCACTTGTGGGGTAGGGTAAAGGTAGCAGGTGTGTCTTAGGTCACTGGATGCACCACTCAAGGGACATGTTTTTCTTACCAGAGCAACACCCAACCACAAACCCCACTACCCCCCTCCTCCGACCACCAAATGTCACTTTGCAGATGGACTTCACTCGTTACTTAAAGTATTATTGCTTCTTCGACCAGAACTTTACACCATTAGATTACTCTTGCTACATCGTACCGCTTATACTGTAACTGATATTTAATTTAATGCCTATTTAGCTCGGACTGTAAATTCATGTAAATTCACTGCCTCTTTTTCTGATTTCCCCCCATTTTCTCCACAATTATACTTGGCCAATTTATCTCCATGCTGCCCTTTTGGCTGCCCCGGTCGCTGCTGCACGCTTCCACCCCGACCAGGCGCCCCAACCGACCAGGGGAGGCGCTGGTGCACTGACCAGGCCACATACCCAATCTGGCTTCCCACCCTCAGGCACAGCCAATCGTGCCTGTATGGACGCCCGACCAAGCCGGAGATAACACGTGGATACGAACCTGCGACCCTCGTGTTGGTAGGCAGGGAATCTACCGCTACACTACCCGGATGCCCCCAATTGACTGCCTATTTAACTCGGACTGTAAATTAATGTAAATTCATATTTTTTGCCTACTGAACACTCCTCCACTCGTGTATATACTGTATATATTGGACTGCACTTGCAATGTTGTGATTGTCTTTTTGTTGTTTTTCCTAGTTCTTTATCTCTGAATATTGACATGACCGCTATGCTGCATACTGACACTAAGGCAAATTCCTCGTATATAATTTGCATATCGTGGCAATAAAAGTGATTCTGAAGAGAGGCAGCAGTGTGAGCACATGTACCCCTGTTTGTTTGCTTTTGAACGGGATGGAAAATAAAACACCCAAAACGTGGATTTTGCCTGGACATTGAACTTCCTGATCGTCTGAACCTAACTGAAATGGTCCATCAGTGGCCTTTTGTTTGTAAGATTTATTTTTAAGTTTATTTTGAAAGTTTGGCAAATAGCCAGTGCGCAAGGCATTTCATCTGCCATTCTTTTCCCCATAGACCTTTCATAAAATGCTTATAAAAATAGTTTTACTTGGTCAAGCCAAGCAATTCAGCTATATTTAGAGTCGGGAGAGACCATAGAACATTTCGCTCGGACCAAAACCTAAACAAAAGGTTTTGGCCTTTCTTCAGTAGGGAGGTGGCCTGTTTACAACAAACTTTGTGTTCAGCAAGATATTCTTCACAAATGAGCAACACTTTTATCATTTACGATGCGTAAATGCGTATTTTATGCGATTTTCAGAAAACCCAAAAGTCATAAAAGTGGTCCTAATTTGTGAAGATTATCTTGCTTGCTTAACCAGAGACCTTCATGCATTTCACCGAAATTCCCATACAAAAATCCCATTGACTTTTACGTAAGAACCAGGAAGTGCAGGGACTTCCCATTGCGGTCCCTCTTGACACTCTGTCTCTCAGGTAAAGGTGGGCATGGTGAAGCCGTGTGGTCTGGTGAAGCCATGTGGTCTGGTGAAGCCTGTGTCGGCGAGTCGGCTCTCGGGCCGCTACCTGGCCCACCAGAGGGCGCTGTCCTCCCTGCCTGTCCCGCCCCTCCAGCAGACCTGCGAGCGCTACCTGGCTGTCCTGGAGCCCATCGTGGAGGCGGAGGAGCTGAGCCACACCAAGGAGCTGCTGGCAGAGTTTCAGAGACCAGGGGGAGTGGGAGAGAGGCTGCAGAAAAGCCTGGAGAGGAGAGCACAGAACACGGAGAACTGGGTGAGCTGGAAACCAGATGATGCTGGATAGAATGAAGCTTATAGCTTACTTCCATTTGCATTGGGAACTAGGAATATCGCAGTTGAGTGACGTCACACCCGAGTTGTCAGCTTTCCATTTAAACAGTCAGGGAAACCAACCAGGGTTAGCTCTAGCCAGGCTAGCCATTGTTAGCAAAAACAGTTCATAATGGCTCATTTATACTCCATTTTCATACGTAAATAGATGCGTCCGTTTCAAACGTTATTATCGTCACTGCCCACATACTTCCATGCCTCTTTCGCGTTGGTATCATGTTAAGCAATACATTCACCAGTGGGCAGTGTAATGATTTGCGAGCGACCTCTGACCTATGACCCCTCCCCTGAGAGTTAGAATAGCATCATCGGAGCACTCCCAAATCACGGAGGTGAGAGACCGTGATAACCAGCGGATCTCTTCCTAATAGAGGCTATCCCATACGACTAGAAATACCCAGAGTAAAAAGGCAGACATGTAAGTTCCCCGATGAGTAACAACACGTTAATCCTTTGTACACCTCCGGGTCTTAACCTAGGACCTCTATCCCCTCCTCCCCGAACATCGGGTGGGCAGTCTACCGATACAGGTGGCCTTACGGCACTTTTTCCCTCCAGGGTGAAAGAATTGACTAACCTATATAGTAGAATGTCCCAGTACATATTTCTCTGTGCGAGCGAGCTGAAGCCCGAGATCATTCTGTCATTTCAAATTATTATTTCAGCATACAATTAAAATCCATTCATATTGAGATTACATTTTCCACTTGGAAGTCCATAGACACGTGTTCACATCCCTCAGTCAACACAATGCATTTCAACGATATAATACAATCCATGTTTCACGTGACATATGGTTATAACATTGTGACTTCAGTGCACACAGGATATATAGAAAAACTTTGGTGAATAGCATTTTGATTAAATAGGAGTCTCCTCTCCTCCAGTCGGCTTTGCCCCCTCGCAGGTGGTGGAGCAAAAGTTCATCCAAAGTTCAGCTTTGCCAACAGCAGTAGAGAGTCAAATGTATGTGTGTGTGTGTGTGTGTGGTTTTGCTCCGTTTCATGCGTATCCATAAGCTTTCAGATGACGGACAGAGAACGCACGGAATGAACGCAGAGTACGGACAGAAGGCTCTGTCCATCTCCATCTCCATCTTTAATGTAGAGTATAAACGGGCCTTAACAATGTATGTCCACAGATAGAAGTTAGAGAACACTGTCTGTATGACTAAGACAGAAGTGCTCAAACAGTATTTTACTACAACTTTAACTAATAATATTTTTGATTGGATTTATATAGCGCCTTTCCAGATAGTCAATGCGCTTCACATATCCGGGGAGGGAACTCAACTCATCCACCACCAATGTGTAGCACCCACCTGGGTGATCTACAGCAGCCAGTTTGTTCGGCCAGTTGTTACGGGAGCCAGGTTCTAAACAGAAGTTTCCGTTTTATTCTGGCTGACTTGATGCTGCTTGGAGTTGGTGCTGACATTTGCAGCTCCAGTCTGTACGTGAATCGTCATCACAAATGCTGTGTATAAACGCAGAATCAAAGGCCAGAAGGCAACAGCAGTTTGCCGTTTTATGCAGAGAGCGTTGGAACAAAAAGACTTCAGATAGTCGTCTAAATTCCTCTGTTGCACAAAGCAGTTTAGTTCTTGACTATCTTAAGCAGGACTCCCAGTGGTGTAGTTGATTATTATTTAATTTGACAAGACGTGAACACAGTTCGAGAATATAGAAGAATGACTGTTATCATGGAATTTTTCCATATCTCATACATATGTTTTGTTCATAGTTTCCCTGTTATCTCTCATACCTACAATACAGACAGGCACGGCTCTCTGGCTGACTACACGCCCCCCCAGGCATTAGCTTGATCACTGATCTCTGTCTGTGTACGTGTCTTTGTGTCACTATGTTTCAGCTGTCAGACTGGTGGGTGCAGACAGCCTATCTAGACTACCGGATGCCTGTAGTGGTGCACTCAAGCCCTGGGTTGGTCTTGCCCCGCATAGAGTTCAATGACAGGCAGGGACAAATGAGGTGAGAAAACACACACACACACACACACACACACACACACACACACACACATACACACACACACACACACACACACACACACACACACACACACACACACACACACACACACACACACACACAGATCATGTGCTTTACAACAATAACAATAAAGACATCATGGACTTCCAATGATTTAGTTGAGAATATGAACTCTACCCTATATCAATAAAAATGTTTTTGCCCACCATTTCTGTCTGTCTGTCTGTCTGTCTGTCTGTCTGTCTGTCAGTCTGTCTGTCAGTCGGATTATGGAAAAACTACTGGGCCGATGAACTTTTGTGGAAGGGTTTAGCATGGGCCAAGGAAGAACCCGTTACATTTGGAAGCGGAGCAAGCAATAACAACATGAACAAGCAATATAACTGTTAATAAACACATTTATTTGTTTGCAGAGTTTATTCAGTCTCACAACAAAACATCGGCAACGCCATATTTTTATTACAGACTGAAACGCTCACGGGAGCCTTTTAAACATTTAAACATTTTACAACGCAAAGGCGTACAGTGACCGTAAACAAAGCAAACATTTTGTGTGTGCTTTCAACAGAGTTTTTAGTTTAGATTCCACAGTCCTTCACTGAGTGCTTTCATACGCCCCAGGGCCAATGCTCCCTTTTTAGTCAGACAGTCAGCGAATTATGCCTGACCCATTCTGACCAGAGCACCTTCTTGATTTTCTTGCTTTGGATGACCTCCTTAAAGTGTAACTAACCCCCAAAACACATTTTTTCAGCTTTTAATCAATGTATATGGCTTTTGGGGTGGTATGTGAAGGATTCTGGTCAAAATTGCCACATTTGAGACCAAATTGTTACAATTGTACAAAGTGTATCATTTTCAGCAGCAAGAGCGCCCTCTATGGGTTCAAACCTGCTTTTTGGGGGGGCCTCAACTGAATGGCCGATTTGGTACATCGTTAAGTCACGGTGGTGTTGGCGTGTTGTGTACTTCAATGTCAATCTAATTGTATATCATCAGTTGTATTTTATTATGCATTAAATGTCGTGTGACGTGAGCCCTTCCTGGGTGCTGGGACAACGCAAGCCGCTGTGGGTAATCGGCTAGTGTGGCTAATGCTAGCGGCTAGTTATGTTACATGGCAGTAAAACGCCACTGAATGGCCAAATTGATGTAACTTTAAAGTTTTAACCATTTTGAGTAAAATACGGACCACCAGCGTTAGTTTGTTGTTTATAACGTGGCTATATTTATAACGTACTCCAGTTTCTGGTTTTTAATTCGGTTCTGAATACAGCCAAAGATTATAGTGGGACAAGAGGAGACGCTCTTCTGTCTCTTTCCTTGTTTTTTCAAATGAGGCAGAATGCCGTTCTACAAGAAATCTGTGGGGGGGTTAGTCCCCCTTTAATGCTGCTTATTTCCAAAAATAGTGTGAACGGGGGCTTAGCCAATTTTAACTAAGATGGTAACATTTTTATGATGCCATGGGGAGTACACTATTTTCAGATTACTTACAGAGTACATTGGAATGTTTTATTAAGTACCTTTCCAGAACATGCATGTCATATCTTGAATTGAAAAGAAAAATCATGGGGAAGTATTGTCTTTCCCATAAATTTGTGCAGTTGTGTATATAAAGGCATTGTGTATATAAAGGTACGGTATATAAAGGCACTAAATGTGATATTCAGCCCTACTACATGCAACACTATTATATATGTAGCGAGACAGGAGAGTTATGTGTAAAAACACAGCTTTTTGATTCAAGCCTGCTGCAGCGTCGGTCCAAGGCTCCGGCTTCGTTTCTGTGGATTTTGCTTCTCTGCATATATAAACGGACAGAGAGTGACCCAGCGAGGCATGACAGCATAATACTGGATCAAGCCATGAATGTGATTGGGAAAATAAAGCGGCCATGGCTGTGAAAATAAGGTTAGTCTCTGTTTGTATCGCGGTTTGGGTCTGTGTTTCCGGGCCTTTGTTTTACAGTGCGGTATGTTGGCTTGTATGGCTTTACTCTGCATGTCTCGATGGCAGACACGTGTCTGGGTTGTATAGCGTAGATGACAGACGATATGTCAGAGCAATGTGAGTGTTTACGGTGGCCTATATGTTTTATAGACTGTGTTTACGTTTTGACGTTACAGCTCCAGCGTGACATCTAATAGTGGGCAAAAATCTTACATTGTACCTTTAAAGTACGTAACCTACATGATTGTTGATTGTTTTGATGGGCTGTACTTAGGATTACTATAAAAGCAAGGGTAACGCACAAATAATGTTAAACCTACTTATTTTAAATAAACACTCTCTCCTTAGGTATGCTGCCAAACTGATAGCTGGCGTTTTGGACTTCAAGACAATGATTGACAAGTGAGTACCTGGCTCTCCTACCCCACAATGATTGATTTACCCAGTTTTATACAATGTTAAATCCCAAATCATGTTCAAACCCACACACCCACATTGTACCAGTGAGTGGGGTATAGTATAATATATATAAATATATTTATCAAATCTATCTATCTATCTATCTATCTATCTATCTATCTATCTATCTATCTATCTATCTATCTATTATAATCCCCAACATAAAGCGAGCTGCAGGATGGGCGAGGCCGCAAAGCGGGTGAGCCTAGGAATCGAGTGCGCGAGATTCCTAGTAATCTATAAAATATCTATAAAATAATAAATAATCTATAAAAGGGAGCAAAAGAAATGGAGTTGGTCCCTGGGCGCTGATGAGTCAAATGCAGAAGATGGATTTCCCCACTGGGACAATAAGGATAATGTAATAACGTAACGTAATGTAACGTAATAACATAACGTAATGTAACACATTTGGTTATGTGTAGAAAAAGAAGCCAAGCTGCTGGTTAATTGTAGACCTTGTGTGTTTCTTAGTGAGACATTGCCAGTCGAGTACCTGGGAGGTAGCCCTCTGTGTATGAACCAGTTCTATGAGCTGCTGTCGTCCTGCCGTATCCCTGGCCTGAAGATGGACTCCATTGTCAACCATGCCAAGAGCCCCAGGCCCCCCACACACATCACTGTAGTGCACAACTTCCAGGTGAGGAGCCCCAGGCCTCCCACACACATCACTGTAGTGCACAACCTCCAGGTGAGGAGACCCAGGCCCCCCACACACATCACTGTAGTGCACAACCTCCAGGTGAGGAGACCCAGGCCTCCCACACACATCACTGTAGTGCACAACTTCCAGGTGAGGAGAACAACCATGCCAAGAGCCCCAGGCCCCCCACACACATGACTGTAGTGCACAACTTCCAGGTGAGGAGCCCCAGGCCCCCCACACACATCACTGTAGTGCACAACCTCCAGGTGAGGAGACCCAGGCCTCCCACACACATCACTGTAGTGCACAACCTCCAGGTGAGGAGCCCCAGGCCCCCCACACACATCACTGTAGTGCACAACCTCCAGGTGAGGAGCCCCAGGCCCCCCACACACATCACTGTAGTGCACAACCTCCAGGTGAGGAGACCCAGGCCTCCCACACACATCACTGTAGTGCACAACTTCCAGGTGAGGAGAACAACCTCGTAAGTCCATGTGAACTATTTGTTTGAGTTTCACTGTTTAAATTGGCAACCTACAAATTCTGCGCACACGCTTGACTTGTTGTGTCACACTACATGATATATGAGTGACATATGAGTGTGTGTTAAGGGTTTGTTCCGTTGAGACCTGAGGCCCATTAGTACAGCATTATCTGTATCTGTTTAACCAACCAAATAAATTATCTGTATCTGTCTCTGTACTCGGAGGGGGTGTGGCTTCAATCGAAGGTGGGTGGGCTTTAGACCGAAAGTGGGTGTGGTTTAAGTTGTTTTGGTTGAATGAAGTACCCATCCCTAACCACGAATATACGGATATTGACACATTGTACTCGGATGATACTCATACTTGTAAAAAGTACATGATCTCTACCGGATACTCTTTTCATCCCAGTATTCAGCTCATGGGCTGGCTCGCTCTAGCTGGCATCACACCAAAGCCCTCCCCTAGCTACCTCATAGGACGCTGATGGGCGTGAACCACTGGGGGTTCAGATTCAAACCAATATATTGGAGCGCGGTCAAGGCGGATTTGTGGTGATGTGATGGTGATCTCATGATCTCATGATCCAGCTGGTGAGGTACTCCCCCCCCCGCTGAAATGGATGTGGGCAGTTGGAAGTCCAGACTGATTTTTAGACTGAAACACAATGTGAGGTCACATGATCAGGATGGTTTAACCAGGCTACAGTTCCACAGACGGAGGGGAAAAAGCAAAAAAAGCCATAGTCAAGCTGAGATGATATCAATTAGGGGCGGGACAATACATCCAGACCAGAGGTTTTCAAAGTGGGAGGCGGGCCTCCTGCGCCTTTCACTTTGATTGGTGAGACACATAATGGAATAAAGATGGTCTTGGACCTGACCAGTTGTGTTTTTGGGGGCTGGACCTATGGACTCACCACCTCTCCTCTCTGTCCTTCCATGTGAGTCAGTTCTTTGTGTTGGAGGTGTACCACAACGACAGGACTCCACTGACCTCAGACCAGCTGTATGTCCAGCTGGAGAAGATCGTGGACTCCTCGCAGCAGAGCAGCCAGGAGCCTGTGGGCATCCTCACCACCCAGCACCGCAACGCCTGGGGCCAGGCCTACCTCCACCTCATCAAGGGTGAGCACCACTCTGTGTGCATGAAAAGGCTGAGCACAATGCAGGGGACTGCACATGTATTGGAGGATACATGTGCTAGTCTGGGCTAGCACATGAAATCATTGAATCATGAATTCACAATGGCTACATTTTCTATTAGAGAAAATAGCTATTAATATGGTCCTCAGCAGTTTGTGACCTTGGAAAAGACAAACTCTTGTGGTAGTTTTCCCGAAGAGTAATATGATTGAAAGGTTTTACGTTTATGTTTTGTTTATGATTATTTATTTAGCACCGCAGTGTTTGTTTCCCACAGGAATTTGAGTTCAGAATCAGAATCAGAGAACTGTGAAGTTCTCTTAACATCCATGCTTGCTGTGTGTGCATGTAATGGCTGTGTCCAGATAAGACCAAAGAGTCAGTGCTGTGTAATGTAATGTAGTGTGTGCATGTGCGTGTCCGTGCGCGTGCGTGTGCGTGTGCGTGTGCGTGTGTGTGTGTGTGTGTGTCCGTCCAGATAAGACTAATAAAGAGTCAGTGCTGTGGATCCAGAGGAGCATCTTCACGCTGTGTCTGGACACGCCCACGCCTCTCACCTCACCAGAGACGTACCGCAGTTGCGCCGCTGGACAGATGCTGCACGGGGGGGGCAGTCGCTGGAATAGCGGAAACCGCTGGTTTGACAAGACACTGCAGGTGAGCTCACAGGCATCTCTCTCTCTCTCTCTCTCTTTCTCTCTCTCTCTCTCACACTCACACACACACACACACACACACACACACACACTGTATGCATATACGTCTTGACAGAGTCAAAATCAGACGGACAAACCTGTCTTTATTATCACACGACAACTCAACACACACATGCTGCCAGCCGGTGAAATATAGTCTCTGCTTTTAACCCATCCAGGCTTGTCCTTCCTTCGGGGGGCAGGCCAGGAGGGGCGGTGCGCAGCTTTCTTCAGTGTAAAGCGCCCAGGGACCAACTTCAAACGTTGTCTTCACTGACGATGATCTTCTGCATGTTTTTAGTGGGGGTTCATACCAATGTTGTATGAAGGAACCCCATGCGAGCACGTGGAGAACATGCAAACTCCACACAGAAAGGCCGTTTTGATGAGATAGCCCACCTGGGCCGTAGGCACTGCATGGGGGGGGAGGGCGACGACGACGACACCCACAGACCCACAGCATCCCAGGTAGGAAATTAAACCCAGGACCTAGCTTTGAGTTGCCACCGTGCCCCCCAATTTTATTAATTTTTTTGAGACAAAGGTGGAATATATTCAATATAATAATATAATATGGGCTAAAACTTCTAGTAAAACTGAGTAATTGCATGTTTTATGCTTCCGCCAGCGATAGCCAGGCCGGAGGCATTATGGATTTGGGTTATCCGTACGTCCGTCCCATGTTCGTTAATGCAATATCTGAGGAACGCCTTGATGGAATTTCATCAAATTTGCCTCAGACGTCGACTTGGACTCAAGGATGAACTGATTAGATTTTGGTGGTCAAAGTTCAAGGTCACTGTGACCTCACGACCGCTCGTTTCATGCTTGTTAACGCGATCTCTCAGGAACGCCTTGACGGAATTTCATCAAATTTGCCTCAAACCTCCACTTGGACTCAAGGATGAACGGATTCGATTTATACATAAATTATCGACATTCAGTATTATGTTGTGCTACCAGTCACATAAGGTGCCTATATGCTTGCAAGAGATATTGTGCCCGGGATCCCATGCAAGGGGTCTATGCCAAACCAGCTGGCTGAGTCACCCATCGCCCACAGCCTCAACAAGGTAGGCTAGAAACAGGTCCCAAATGGCCGAGAATTTCTTAAGTGAGTTTGTCCAAAGGAACCTTAGTCTCTCCATCCGTATAACAGAGGTCATATCTGTCAGCCACAATTGAAAAGAGGGTGAAGAGGGGGACTTCCATTCCTTCAGGATGAGTTTCTTCAGTTGTATTATTATTATTATTATTGTATTTCAGTTTATTATTGGAGAAGACGGAACGTGGGGTGTGAACTACGAGCACGCCCCTGCTGAAGGCCCACCCATAGTAGCCTTGATTGACCACGTTGTAGAATACACGTAAGTAGACCAAAACAGTACTTGAAAAATATATTTATATATTATGGAACACTGTTGTTGTTCCATCTCACGCAGTCATGTGATGTCTTTTCTCTGTGCTGATTGGTGGGAGCAGGAAGACGCCGGAGCTTGTGCACACTCCCACGGTGCCTCTGGCCGTGCCCAGGAAGCTGCACTTCAACATCACACCTGAAATAAAGCAGGACATCGAGGAGGCCAAGCACCACATGGATACGTGAGTTGTAGGGCGTTCACCACTACGCCATTTTAGTCGTTGTCAGACTATGCTGCACAGTGTTGACGAGTGCTTTTGATAGTTGACTAGTCTGTGAAACCCTTGCTGAGTGGTGATATTTTGGATAGGATTGAATGAAAACGGAATAAAAGCTATTGTATTATAGAGAAGCACTGATGTAGGGGTGGAACAAGGAACTGTGGTAACCTGAAGATCAGATGCAAGCTTGTGCCTTAATGGCGACTGTCTTGAGCCAAAGGGTTGCACTTGAAAACACCACAACACAGGCTAGTTGGTCATTTCAAGATACTTCACGCATTTCTACAAACATCCATAAATTGCTTGTCTTCCTCCCGCTCTGCACACCCTGCACACCGTCCCACCAAGCCTGGTGGCAGAGCTGGACCTGAAGGTGATGGTGTTCCAGCACTTTGGGAAGAACCTGCCCAAGGCCCACAAGATGAGCCCCGATGCCTTCATCCAGATGGGCCTACAGCTGGCCTACTACAGGTGACGCCGTCTGCCAACACGTTTATACATATTGTGCTTCTACTGTGTTCACTCCTCCACCAGCACCAGTGCTTTCCACTGTTCAGCTACTGTCTCCTCTCTCCTCAGGTTGCACCGGCGGTGTGGTTCCACATATGAAAGTGGCTCTTTGCGTATGTTCAGACTGGGCCGCACAGAAACCATCCGCTCAGCCTCCGTCGACTCTGCCAACTTCGTCAAGGCTTTTGATGACCCCAGCAAACAGGTCTGATCAATTCTAAAAATTGAATTGTTTAGAGTTTTAAGTATGTTGAGGCAATAATACTAATAAAATCACAAGAATATTTAGGGGCGGTGCAGCCACCTTGTGGCGGAATTGTGATTGTGTGATTTCATATTCGTTCAAACTTGGTTTTGGGGGGGGAAATGAGAGCCCTAATATTTACAGATACATTTACAATATATTTGAATCAGTCTTGTCTACTACTGCACACTTAGCTTTCCTGTTCCTGTTTAAATAATATCTCCAAGTGAATATATATATATTTTCTTTTACCAGAAGCTTTTTTTCTTTTTCTTTTTTAACCAGAGCGATGTTTACCCACTAGAAGTGATATGTAGTAGTAACATGCCTGTCTTCTTTCTGTTCTGGATAGAACTCAGAAAAAGTGGCTTTACTGGAGAAAGCTGTGAAAGCACACAGGTCATACACTGACAGGGTGAGTATACTATTCATAGCACCACTAAACATTTCACTTTAATAAGTGTTTATTTCCTTTATGAGAGTGAGCATCTTTCTCTCTCTCCCCCCATTTATTTGGACTAGAAATTATCGAACTTTGCACGCTCACTTCGCCATGCATTTCACGCGCAATGTGTGTCCCTGTCAATGTCCAAACCAAACCTCCACCCTCGCTGTCCCCCCCCAGGCGATCCGTGGCCAGGCCATAGACAGACACCTGCTGGGCCTGAAGCTGCAGGCTCTGGAGGAGCGCGTCCCTCTGCCTAGTGTCTTCACGGACTCCTCCTATGCTGTAGCCACACACTACAAACTGTCCACCAGCCAGGTAGGAGCCACGCTGACAACCATGACGTCAAGAGAAAGACCTTGGTAACACTTTTTATGAAGGTCATGTTTATAATGCATTATGAGCACATTCATAAGACATAATAATGCATTTATAAGGCTTTATAAAACTCTTTGTAAATGTTTATAATCATACATAACAACTTATAACAAGGTGTATAAAGTTCCAGGAGACAAAGGGGGGACTGGAGCACACTGATAGATTTGCAGCTTTTATTTGTGCAAAAAGCCTTTACATACTCCTCAAAAATGTGACTCAACGCAGCAGACGTGAACAGCGCAAGTATAATATAAGGTAGATGAGAGATAACAGGAGAGAGTGAAAGCATTGACCAAGCATATGCACTACATTCTCTCCTCGGGCTAACTTCTGTAAGCTATCCTGCCTTTTGCTGGCAAACCTTGAAAATAATGTGGAGAAGGCATCCAGATCTTCCATATTCCTATGACAGCTGAACCACTAGCTGTCACTTTCTGCCTTCAGTTCGGCTCCGCCCATGAAAACACGTCATCGCTGTTTGCAAACACACAAGGGGTCTATTGGGAGAAATCCGTGGAAGAAGAAGAGAGACCAATTTCTCCACCGCCTCAATAGAGCAGAATGCAATGCAACCACACAGTGATACTCAACTTGCGGCCCGGGGGCCAGATGCGGCCTGCGATAAGGTGCAGAGTGGCCCCCCAACCATTTTCTAATTCACAGTGAAAACTAACATTAAATAAAGTTTGACTGAACACCAGCTAAATTGTCAAATATCGTCGCCTGCTTGCCGCCCAACTACTTGTATGTACTTAATTAACTTAACTTAACTAACTATCCTGTGTGCACAAAATTGTCTCTGGCCCCAAAAGCCTATAATCCGCTAGATAAAGATTTATATTAATGTTTGTTTATTAACTGGCCCCTGGCCTCCTGTCATTTTGCAAAAGTGACCCCCGGGCAAAGCAAGTTGAGTATCCCTGCCTTACAGTATATAACCATAGCCCTTACAGTATATAACCATAGCCCTTACAGTATATAACCATAGCCCTTACAGTATATAACCATAGCCGTTACAGTATATAACCAGCACCCGTTCTCCTCCCGACCCCCCACCAGGTGCCGGCCAAGACGGACTGCATCATGTGCTTCGGCCCCGTGGTGCCGGACGGCTACGGCACCTGCTACAACCCCATGAGCGAGCACATCAACTTTGCTGTGTCGGCGTTCAACGGCTGCTCTGACACCAGCACAGACCGCATGGCCGGGGCCCTGACACAGGCTCTGTTGGACATGAGAACACTGCTGGAGACGACGCCAAGAGCCAAGCTGTGAGCTGTGCCAAGCTCAGCAGTTAAGTCACTTTGAGACAGGGGACCGAGGTGAATTACTGTTACAACACTGAGACACAGCTTTACAAAAACTCACAGATGACCATTAACAAAAGAGAGGTTTGATGTGTTTGATGTATGAGGTACTTATCGATAGTCAGTCTGGCAGCTCATTAACAATTAGCGGGTAGGCCTATCGAAATAAGAAGCATCGTTATCAGACTAAAATAACCATGGCTGATAGTGAGAGGGGCAAACGCAAACGGAAACCATACTGGACGCAGGAACAACTTTTACTTCTTGTCCAACTTGTGGATGAAAAGGACATCAGTATTAAAGGGAAATTTGGAGTTGGGATAACTTCAAAAGCCATACGAGAAGCATGGGGAAATATCGGCTTTCCCATTACTCCACCTTGCCCTATATGAACTCTTGATACATTGGGAGACAAAGACAGTAAAGTCTGTTTTGTTTTGCACCCTTTTCGCCAGCAGGAGGCGGTTGGAGGACCTATCTGCTGCTAGAGAAGACACAGTAGTCACCAACGTTACTCCTGGCTGCAGTGGACATTGGACAGTGGACTCTTTTGGACATTAGTCTCTTAAATAGGCATCTTTTTAATCTATATTTTAGCAATAAATTAATTTGTTTTGAACATAACTGTTGTCTGTGTATGTTGTTTTGGCCAGCACCACTTCCCAGTAGAATGCTATTGCATTTTATTCTTCAAGTCACTTCACACCCATGACATGTTGCCGATCTGATGTATGGGTGTCAAAACTGTTTGTTTACACATGGCCATTCTGGCTAGCCATGCTGTCAGAATGGACATTTGCACAAGGGAGAGATGAGAACTCCCCTACCCCCCCCCCCCTCTTCTGTGACTTTTTCTGTTTGTATTTTCTATTTTTTACACAACTGTAACCACCAGCTACAGTATAGTGCACATTTTTGTTGATCTATTGTAGTAATTTCCTATTGCAAATAAAGCCTTTGTAGCAATTCTGTCACTTATTCCATGAGAAAAACACTTGTATATCAGTACCTGTCATACAGATGGACAGCAGCTCGCTGTCAACATTAATACACTGAGCAGTGACCACATGTAAACAGAAATGATACAACACCTCACTTCAGGTTCAATGTTTTCTTATTTATACAACCGGAATCTTTGACACCTCATAGTTTCACAACAGTGTATATTCAATATTTCCTGAAACATGCCAAGTAAGATATTGAAGTAAGAGCACTTGAATGGAGATACAATAGAACGGCATTGTTAGTTGAATATGTGGTTAGTCCATAGATATGCACAGCATGTAGCATTTAAGAGTGTGCTATCAAAATATGTGTGGTGGTCTGTCTGGGAAAACCCTTCACATGTCGCAGCTATGATTTTTGAGTGATATTTGAGTGATTTGGTTACTTTTATATCCATAGTAGCCAACATAATGGGGAATAATTATTTTCAGAAAATTAAAAGGAAAGTATTTATTTTGATGGTTTGTGTGGAATGCCACTGTAGAAAATAAGACTATTGTGGAATGTTTAAAGCCATTTTACTTTTAGACACACAACAGATTCAAATACTCATAACGTTTTGATCTGAGAGAGCTATCTCAGTCATTCAAAAAGTTATATAGGAGAGTTTCTAATTGATGGAAATGTCAAAAAAATGAAAGTCAAATTTTCACCATGCGAAGGATTTTTGCAGGCCACCACACGTGTTCCAGCCTTGATATTGATTTGATATATCGTTCCGACAAACTTCCACTATAAGATAAATATTCCATCGGGTACCTTTGCAAAAGACTCACAAACATGAGAGGAGAAATGTGTGATGTGATGAAAAACAGTCATGCTAGATTGTGAGTTTGAGTAAATGTTCATAAATTACATGTTTGATAAGCCTTAGTTTGGCTGACAATACAGACCGAGACAATACAGGATTTGTTAAATGTTGGGAGATTTCCAGAAGAAGGCACACGTCAATGAAGCCGATGTAGTAAGGCATAAAACAGTCAACCTGGAACCAATCATCGCTTTGGGTTGTACTATGTGGAATAAAAATCAAAATATTTAAAAAAAGAAAATCAACAAAACACAGTTTATCTCAAATGTCTTCTGGATGCCAGTGACAACCCAAACCATTACAAATAATTCTATCAACATATTTATTTCCCTTATAAATCAGCCAAATATTAGGTTTGGTTAATAGCAGACCTGCTAAAATCTGGGTGACACGTGAGGACTAGATGACAGCACAGCTAGGTGACCATGCAGGAAGCTAGCCTGACACGTGAGGACTAGATGACAGCACAGCTGGGTGACCATGCAGGAAGCTAGCCTGGGAAACCATCCACTCACTTTAACTCACATTGTGTTTCATTCTGCGGGACCGTCTGGCCTACAGCTCAGGGCGGGTGTTTTCAGAAATTACAAAGTGGACGGGCCAATCAGGGACCTGCCTCGTAGTTGACATCGTAACAGGCCAATCAAAATAGTAATGGCTGCTCCCATGGCTCTGTGGCTCCCAGGGGCGTTTCTAGGATTTGAACACATTGGGGGCTTAGCCCACACCTCTCTAGGAAGGGTCCAGGGAATCCACCGGAGAGGTAAATGCACCATTTTAGACCATTTTGAGATGAACACTGAAAGCCTAGATCAGTGGTTCTCAAAGTTGGGTCCAGGGACCACCAGGGGTCCTTGAGAGGGTTCCAGGTGGTCCCCATAGCAAATGCATGGATTGTTAAACTTCAGCATTAGCCTATTTCCTTTAAAAGAAGATAACAGTCGGAGAATGTATAAAAATGATTGTATTGACTTTCACTGGTATCTAACTATTACAGAATACATCTGGATTTCTGGAAAATCATGTCAAACAAAACAATATAAATCATGTCAAACAAAACAATATAACACAAACAATACAATGTTCTCAGATTTGGGTCTTAAAGACAAAATCTCATCAAATGGAGAGAGATTATGATCTGGATGGAGGGCCATGGGCCAAAAATAAATAATGATGTTATGTGGAATTACATCACATTAACTTCCATAAAAGGTCAGTGTTGCTCCCGCGGCACGTTACTTCGTTCCGGATCGCTTTTCTTTTTATGAAATTGAATTTCTCCTATGAAATTATTAACATCAGCGATTGTCCGACCAACGTGAATCTGGTCGACCAAGATCACATCGACCAAACAATCAGCCCTACCGCCCACTAACATGACTATGGATGGCTTGGAGTCCAGACTGATATGTAGAGCCAAACAGAATGTGAGGTCACGTTCAGGATGGTTTTGACCAAGCTAGCAGGGTTAATGGAAAGATCTGATCCTAGGTGTGGAAGAGGCGAACACGCTGGGCGATGCTGCTCCTGCACAGAGGGCAGTTCTGCAGAGCCCCACTGCAGATCTGACAGCAGCACACATGACCGCATGGCAGGAAGATGACCTGAGACTGGAGAGAGAGAGAAACAGACAGACAGACAGACAGACAGGCAGAGACAGAGATGCAGTCAGACTGGAGACATGATTGGTTCCTACATGAGACTGCATAGGAGCAGCTAGGGCAGCTAGGGGGAGCAGTTTGGTCAAAAGAAAATAGGTCCTACATGAAACTGCTCACAACAAAGTCTGTGCATTATCTTGAGTAACCGGGTCATGATTTCTGGAAAGAGACATTGCGGTTGAGTTTTTCATATCTATCTATATATACATCTATCTATCTATCTATCTATCTATCTATCTATCTATCTATCTATCTATCTATCTATCTATCTATCTCTATATATATCTATATCTATATATATACATATATATATATATATTTATTTGTTTATTTATTTTGTGTGCTTCGAGCACTACAAGCTCCAGTTCCATTGTATTGAAGAGAAGGCAGACATCTCTACGGCCCATATCTCCAAAACTGGTGCACCTAACATTTAGCAGGTCTGTGTGTGTGTGTGTGTGTGTGTGTGTGTGTGTGTGTGTGTGTGCACGCTCTATCCACAGCTCGCTGTGTCAATCTCTCTCCCCTCGTCATGCACCCACAGAAAGACGGAAATACCAAGATAAAACCTTTCCAATGCTTCTGTGTGCTTCAGACTGGTGCAGAATGGTTTTATTTTGAAAATATACGGCTGGAAGTTGTATTTTTCTTATCGCTTGCGCTTACGCGGGAGACAAAGCTACAGCTTCAGCAGCCACAAGTTCTGGCATGACGATGACATCGCTCACAAGATTTAAATGGATCATTGTGATTCAGACCACTGACCTATGCGCCTATTTGACATCCCACCTCAAGCAGTCATTTTGTGTCGAAAATGCAGGAAGTAACACGACATAAATTGCATATACAATCTATCTATGTATCTCGAATCTCGAAATTCGTTCCAACAGCCCTACAATACAGGGCCAGAATGAATGATATCGATACTTTTTATTATTAAATGCTGCTTATGTACTTTCATGATTTATGAGGTGAATGCATCATCAATAGGCTAAATCTGAATTGTAAAAAAAGTTTTTTTTTAATCATCACTATTGTTACTGTCCAGCAATATTCTATGACTCTATATAATCTAATTATGCAATTTGTTTTATTTTATTATATGCACATTGCGTCATGCTAATAAAGCTGCTTAACCCATTGACACCTGATGCAGCATTTGTGTGTGTATCCCTTTAAGACCGCGTCTTAAAGGGATACACACATGAGGGATGAAGGTCTACTTGGAGTTAAGTCTTACCCCGGTCTCCATGCAGACCACACACTCGGAGCTCCCTGGGCCCTCCACAGGGCTGGGGGCCGAGGGCGTGACGGGGGTCCCTGGGGTGAGTGGCGGGCTGGGGGTCTCGGCGGCCAAGGCGTAGGGAGGTGACGGAGGGGTTGGAGCTGAGGCAGCGGCCTCGTCTTCCTCCAGCTGGAGCGCCTTACAGCTTCCTAGTGGAGCAGGAGAAATCAACAACTCAAGGTCACAGTGTCACATGTGAAACAACACAAAGTCTCTGAAAAATGTGCATATTCTCAGGTATTAACTACTGTAAAAACGGATTAATCATTAGTCTGCTGTAGAAACTGATTAATCATTAACACCCCTAACTGCTGTATAAACTGGAAGTGTGTGGGTGGACAGACCTTCAGGAGGGTGTTGCCTGGCCCAGTTGAGAAGAGCTTTCTGGACCCCCATCTCATTGATGCCCAGCTGGGAACAGATAAGTTATCTCAGTTAGCTCATTTACATATATTCATCTATTCATAATATTCATAATTTTGTCACAAATAGCAAACCAATCTTAAAACTATGGAATGCCATCCCTATCAATATCCAAGAGCGCGGTCTATCAATTTGAGAGCATGATTTATGGATTTCACAGTGAGATTTTTCCACTCAAACCCCGCCCTGGCACTCAAATAGCCTCTGCTAGCGCTTAGATTTGATCTGCTTGTGCTCAATCTCGGTGCTTGCACTCAAATGTATTGTTTTGCTTGGACAGATTTCCTCAAGGTCAAACTGCTTCTGTGCGCTTGTCAAACCTCTGCTCTTGGATTTCTTCTCTGGCTCAGATTTTTTGTGCAAAATTTCGACAGAGCGCAGAGAAGAAATACAAGAGCAAAACTTGACACTGGTTTTGCCCAAAATTTGAAAATTTTGCCCTTGAATTTCTTCTCTGCTCTCGGATTTTTTGTGCAAAAACCCTGTGAAAATGTACAGTCAAAAATTACAGTCATGTAATACAGACATTAACTAATTCGGTGCAATAAACAACAACATGTAAATTGGTGAAGAAGTCTGTGTACATACCTTGTTGAGGTCTGAGGCGTTCATGTGCTGAAGGGCCTCTGTTGTTATTCGGTGGTGAGCCAGGATGGGCAGGTAGTGCTGAGCGGACACCTTACACAGCAGGTTCACCAACGCTTTCTCCACACCTGCCTCCTAAGATCAGGTGAGAGGAGAGCGACATGATGATGGCTCCCAGAGAGCACCTGCTTCCTAAGATCGACACTGGTACTAGCCAACCCCTAGGAATGAGCCTTGGTCTTATGATCACTGATCAAACTAGTAGCCCAGCCTGTGACAGTACCTGCATGCGCAGTGAGAGGGGCTTGGCATCCAGCAGCCTCTGGTACTGGATCATCCAGTAGTTCTGCTGCGTCGACTCCGACTTCAGCTCCATCTCCGCCTGGAGAGCAAGCATACACACACGCACACACACAAAAAAAAAACATGTTTGGCTTTATTTTCACTACTGTAGCACCAGTCTTGATCGCTGTGGGTGTGTCCTTTCTTCCTAAATACATTAAATCATTGGTATGGGAGATTTAATCATCATGGGAGGACTTTTTTTACTTTTTTATTTTTTACTGGGAGTATCGGGATTTCCCCCCTGAAAATCTGGAATTTTCTGGGCTATCGGGAACATTTTCTTGAAAAATCTGGAATTTCCTGGGCTCCTCACCAGAACCTGGCGGAGCTCCATCTCTCTCTGGTCCTTCTGCTTCAGCAGCTGCTGCAACATGTCGCTGAGAGCACAGCGCTGCTCCACCAGAGACTCCTGCACACACACACACACACACACACATACGCAAACACATTCACAAGAGTGACACTGTACACTGAGCACTGGACAGTGTAAGAATACCTGTTTCCATGTAAAAAAAAAAAAGGTCATATTTCAAGATGAAAATATACCACTTAGACCTTGAACTCGAAGCACAAGTAAAGATATGTCCACTGCCCCCCCTCCCACCCCCCCATATTGAAGTGTAGCACAGATCCACAGACATCTACAGTCTACATTAAAGTCCCTGGAAACCAAGCATAAATATATGCTTTGAGTTTGTCACCCCACAGAAAAATGTGTTATTAGGCAACTTTGAAGTACATTTGAAGCTGCCAAGTATATAAAATGAGGTTTCAAAATCATGAAAAACTATGCAACTTTCTTCGCCCGCAACCTTGACATTTGACCACCAAAATCTAATCAGTTCATCTTTGACTCCAAGTGGATGTTTGAGCCAAATGTGACGGAATTCAGTCAAGGCGTTCCTGAGATATCACGTTAACGAACATCGGACGGACGTACATATGGGGAGATTGGAAAAAATCACTCTTTTCCCGCTTTTAATCTTTTGTTTTTGCTCAGAGTGAAATGTTTTACGGTCACTCATGATTCAGTAGCTGGCTGGTTGGCTTGGTTTCAGGCTTAAAACTCTTTATATAAAGGATTGTTTTATACATCTCTGGAGAAAATGAATGGGGAGTTCTCTGATGGGAGCTGAGAAAAAGTGGGCGGTCACTGTTGAGCTCTATGGAAGAATGGTTCATATATTATATATTCAATATAGGACTAAAGGTGCTCTGAGGCTTAAAAGGTGTAACGTTACTAAATTAGTTTCATGAGCTACTGTAGAGGTTGGTCCTGTTCTACCGCTTTGTATGAGTACATCTGTTTGAGTTTACTTTTACAGAAAAACTTGAATCAGTCAACTCTGGCATCAAATTGTCAACAGTAGTAGGGACAAATGAAAGACCTTTTGACAGAACACAGATGTGTGCGTCAGTCAATTATTTTTGGAATGGTGGGAACATATTCATGGACACTCATTATTACAGCCGCTACCCTTGATTCAAATAATTCAATATCCTTTTATTTGAGGTTATTATTTTTCACCACCCTCTTGTGTCGTGTGAAATGTTTGCAATGGTGAGATGACATGGAGAGAGCCAAGGAAAAGGCAAAGTAATCAGTAGAAAGGAGGAGAAAACAAAGGAAGGGAAGGCGGGAGGAGGGGACACCCACCTGCAGGTTCTCAGCGTCCAGATTGCGTCTCTTAACCTCCAGCTTAGTCAGTTGCATTAATTCACCCTCTATGAGCTTGATCTGGAGACAATGGAGATAAAGGAAATGTGAAGCTAGCAGGGCGCCAGGGAGATGACAGCTGAGCGGGGAATGATCTGATCAAAATGATCTTCTGCCCGCAGAGAAATATCCTTCACGCCAACATTTTGGGAGATACGCCTATTTACCATCTTTTCAATAGTAAGACGAGAAGATAAGACACCCTTCTCCTCTCTGTGCATGTAGCAGAAAAATAGCAAGCACTAGTTAACTTGGCACAATGAATTGTAGTCACTGGTACTGGCTAGCTAGCCTACCCCTGCTATGAGCAAAAATGTTAAAACCTGGCAGAATCTCTATAGATTATGTCTCCACAAACCCTGAAATGCCAAGTTGACTCGAAAAGACGTCATTGACACCCTGTTTTTAGCTGAAATCTGCACTGTAGCCAGGTGCTACAGTCAAGTACCATTGACTACCATTCATTGTGCTAAGCTAACGAGTGCTTGCTATTTTTCCACTACGTGCACAGCGAAGAGAAGGGCACCCATGTTCTCGTCTTACTAGTGGGAATAGCTTGTTTTCAGGTGACGCCTTCACGTCAAGGGGCAAGAAGACCAATGACCATTGGCCTGTTTGCAAACCATGTGATCATGCTGGAGGCCAACCAGCAGCAGGCTACGTAGGAAACGATAGGAAAGCATGAGCAAAATTGGACAAGTTGCTTCTATTTATAGAGGCAAAGCGACCGCCTACTTCCTGCTTCAGCACTGTACCAGAGATTTTCATCCGCCATTTATTTTCCCATAGACATATCGTAAAATGCGTATAAAATAGTTTTACTGGTTCAAACCCAACGGTACAGATATATTTAGAAACAGGAGCGATCGCATAACATTTCACTGGGACCAAAACGCAAAAAAAAAAAAAGGGTTTAAAGATTTTTTTTTTCCTATGTTGTATTTTTAAGTTTTGGTTCGAGTGAAATGTTCTATGGTCTCTCCCGATTATAGCGTTAGCTGAACCGTTTGGTTCAACGAAGTACAACTATTTTATACGCATTTTACGAAATGTCTATGGGAAAATAAATGGCGGATGAAAATCTCTGGTACAGTGCTGAAGCAGGAAGTGACGTTCCACTTTGCCTCTCTATTGTATATGGATCATATCCTATGTTTTGCAATCTTCTGGTGATACCTACAGCGTGCAGCGGCAACCAACCCTCTTGCATACTCGCTTTCCTCCATTCTCCATAGTATATATAATCCTTTTTGGCCATTCTCCATAGTAGCTCTGGGACAGCTGCCCTCCAGCAACATCAGCGTAATCACATGGTTGCAAACAAACTATTATTACGAATCTCCCAAAATGTCGGCTTATTCCTTTAAATAATAAATCAAAGAGGCATGTAAAATGTGGAGGAGGCAGATGAAGCAACTGGTCCTGGAAGTGGTAGGCAATGGAAATGGATGCTGCCCCCTTGTGGCGGCTGGTGTATGAGTGTGGTTCTGGTGACACTTTTCCTTTGTGGTGCTTTTTAGAAACCTATTACTGCCACTAACGGATGTAACTTCCAGGTGCAGCTACTTCTACTCTCACTTACAATGTCAGAATATAAGCGATGTGATGTATAGTTTTTGAGATATTAACATTTGTTTGATTTAAAAAACACGATTTCAGACGGACAAGCCCGTCTTTATTGTCACACGATTACACATCAACACATGCACGGAGGGCCACAACAAACACACACATGCTGACGGTGGCCGGTGAAATTTGTCCTCTGCATTTAACCCATCCTGGCTTGTCCTTTCCTCCGGGGGGCAGGCCAGGAGCAGTGGTCGCTTTTCTCGTACAGCGCCCGGGGACCAACTTCGGATGTTGTCGTCACTGGTCGGATGACGATGACGATCTGATCTTCTGCACACATCTTTTCAGCTTTAACTCATACTATATAGTTTCTGCTGCAGTGGCACCCGGAAGTACTTTTTGTCGTCATGATGTCACGCTGATTCGTCCGATAGATTTTCACGTGCTAGCTGGTGTCAACAGACGGACCTGTTTGTGGATGTAGCTCCTCCCCCCCACAGACACACCTGTTTGTGGATGTAGCCCCTCCCACCCACAGACAGACCTGTTTGTGGATGTAGCCCCTCCCCCCCACAGACAGACCTGTTTGCGGATGTAGCCCCTCCCCCCCACAGACAGACCTGTTTGTGGATGTAGCCCCTCCCCCCCACAGACACACCTGTTTGCGGATGTAGCCCCTCCCCCCCACAGACACACCTGTTTGCGGATGTAGCCCCTCCCCCCCACAGACACACCTGTTTGCGGATGTAGCCGTGTACGCTGTCCTTCTGCAGTTGCAGGGCCTGGAAGGCTGCTTTCTGTATCTCCTCCTGCAGATGACAGTGACAGCATGTGACCAGGCTCATTTATTTTATTCTCATGAGCTATTTCTCTTCATGTGGGTGGGGGGTGGGGGGGATTGGTGGTGGTGGGGGTAATCCAGACTTTCAACAATCTTAGTTCATTCCTTGAAAACTACTATCAGAAGTCAACAAGCTAGTTTGTTGTATGAGGAAAGCTAGCAATGTGAAAAAGTGTGTGTACTGTATTAAAAAAAACAATCACTAGTATCTCCATGAACCTTGACTTCTTACCGGAACCAGGGTTCCCCACCCCACACACACACACACACACACACACTAGGGATGTGCGCTGGTGCACTGGTCGGTTAAACTTTTAAATATCCGGGCATCTGGGTAGTGTACCGGTAGAGTCCCTACCACTACACTACGATGTGCGCATACTTAAAAAAATCTAAATAAACAATAACAGCCGCTCTTGGAGCAGATTCTGCCTCTCCAGCAGAACTTCCAGAGCTCCGTTGTGACGTAAAACGTGTCAGAACGGAGCACTTTGGCAGAGGAGGAAATGGGAGATCTCCATGAGGAAAACAGAGAGAGAAGGTAAACACTGCGCATGTGCTTACAGTCTATTACCCAGATTATTAATGATACAAAGTGGGTTGATTACCGGTAAAGCCATCCTTTAAATACACACAATATTTTTTTGGACAATGGTTTAACGGCCTTATCAATTACATTTTGACTGTTTTCTTAGACTAGTCTAAATTTAAACTTTTCTTTCTTTGACAGGGAACACACACAGGTTTACAAGACACATCTATGAGGTACCTCCTGCAGGATGTGGGCGATGGCTTTGGACTTGTCTAACACCTGGAGTGAGAGCACCTCATCAAACCTCCTGTCCAAACTCTCCATACTACACACACACACACACACACACACACACACACACACACACACACACACACACACACACACACACACACACACACACACACACACACACACACACACACACACACACACACACACACACACACACACACACACACAGAGGGAGAGAAGAGGAGTTTAGCCCAACATTAACATCATCCAGCCAACTTTTGTTGTGTAACATATGTGTCTTGGCCCTGTTCACATCTGGTATTAACATGTGGTGTCTTGGCCCTGTTCAGATCTGGTATTAACATGTGTCTTGGCCCTGTTCAGATCTGGTATAAACATGTGTCTTGGCCCTGTTCAGATCTGGTATTAACATGTGTCTTGGCCCTGTTCAGATCTGGTATTAACATGTGTCTTCGCCCTGTTGAGATCTGGTATAAACATGTGTCTTCGCCCTGTTCAGATCTGGTATAAACATGTGTCTTGGCCCTGTTCAGATCTGGTATAAACATGTGTCTTGGCCCTGTTGAGATCTGGTATAAACATGTGTCTTCGCCCTGTTCAGATCTGGTATTAACATGTGTCTTGGCCCTGTTCAGATCTGGTATTAACTAGGGGTGTCACAATATATCGTCCCACGAAATTTCGCGATAGTAAAACGTCACGATATGTATCGTTGAGATGAAATCTCATATCGCAAAAAAAAAAAAAAAAAATCAAAAAATAGACTAAGAAACGTCTTTGTTTGTTGAAGTTCAATGTGTGGAAAGTAGTTCAGTTGAACAAGTCTCTGAAGAGACACATGAGAAGTTATACAGGAGAGAAACCATTCAGTTGAGTTTCTGGCAAAACTGTTTACTTGACAGGAAAAACTGAAGATGCATAAAAAATAGATTAAGAAAAGTCTTGTTGTTTGAGTTTGAAGAAAAACTGAAGATGCATAATGAGAATTTATACTGCTGAGAAACCTTTTAGTTCAAAGTAAATCTAAGTGACGGTGTAACTCATTCTATTTCAAGATAAGCCTTATCTCCAATCTCATGTTTTTTCTAGTTGTTATTGTAATAACAATTTCCCACAACAGCATGTTTTGTATTTGTGCATTTCAAATAAAATACTACTTTTCCAGTAATATATTGTCATTATTCAAGTTAAAAAAAATATTGTTAAAATCGTATCGTATCGTATCGTTATCGTGAACCCAGTATCGTGATACGTATCGTATCGTGAACTGAGTGTATCGTGACACCCCTAGTATTAACATGTGTCTTCGCCCTGTTCAGATCTGGTATTAGCATGTGTCTTGGCCCTGTTCAGATCTGGTATTAACATGTGTCTTGGCCCTGTTCAGATCTGGTATAAACATGTGTCTTGGCCCTGTTCAGATCTGGTATAAACATGTGTCTTGGCCCTGTTGAGATCTGGTATAAACATGTGTCTTGGCCCTGTTCAGATCTGGTATAAACATGTGTCTTGGCCCTGTTCAAACCTGGTATTAACATGTGTCTTGGCCCTGTTCAGATCTGGTATAAACATGTGTCTTGGCCCTGTTCAAACCTGGTATTAACATGTGTCTTTTGAGTTATCTGATCGCAAGTCACAAGATCACAAGGACAGCTCTAGTAAGGTCACTTCACACTAGCGATGCCACGGTGTGGAGATTTAATAAACACGTGACAACACCAGTGTTAGTGGTGACACCGTATAAATATAGATTTTTTTAAAGAGCTCCTCAGCTGTCATCAGGGTCTGAATTTGTCATTTAACTGCTCTCAGTCCGACGCAGCCATCAAGGTATAGTCACCAATACAAGCATGGTAGGGATGTCAGATTAACCAGCGAGAATAGTTTGGAGCAGTTATGCTCGTCGGTCTATAGATTAATTTTCATACAGTGCTTACAGTTTTAAACGTAAACATTTTTGCGGAGATGGGGACAGAGTGTCATGGCGGCGACTGCTTCCAGTATTTTCCATCTGAGCACAGACAAAGAGTTTAACAAGAGAGAACAGACACACAGAGAACAACGCTGCTGTCATGGTGTGCTGCTGCAGTGGAATAATGGGTGGAACAAGCTTTAGGCTTCGGTTCTTCATCAAGTTCTTTGGCGCAAATGATGACGTGCGTTGATACAGCACGCGCACACGTCCACTTTCATAGAACATCAATGGTTGTGCAGCTACAGTATGAAAGGGTCTACAGTATGCCATATCCTCCATATATAACCAAGATACAGTGTCTTCACCGTCGCTCTCCGTGCAGTAGAGCTAAAGTCGTCAAGTTAGTTAGTATCGCCATAGATGGAGGCAAATGGTACAGTCGTTCAAAAACCACCAAAAATACACATCTAACAGCGCCAAAAAGCTCTTTGTGCTTCGGGTACTCGCCATGCGATGAAATATCAATCCAAAAAACTAAGAAACGCTCTTTACAGGCAAACAAGGAAGTAACTCGTGTGAGGATTTACTCCGAAAATGACGTTTCACGTAACTATGGATTCATATTTCATGGCGTGGCGAGCACCCGAAGCACAACAAGCTTTTTGGCACTGTTTGGTGATTTTGAACGACTGTACCATTTGCCTCCATTCTAACTAATTTGACGACTGTAGCTCACTGTATACTGCGCAGAGAGTGACGGTGAAGACACGGGGTATCTTGATGATGTATGGAGGATATGGCAAATGAGTGAAACTCCCGAAAAGTTGGCATATCCCTTTAAGTAAACAGACTGTGTGTGTGTGTGTGTGTGTGTGTGTGTGTTCATGTTCAACCTTCTGCAGGCCTCGGAGACCAGGCTCTGCCTGCGGAAGTCGCTGGCCTCCTGGAGGAGGGTCATGGCACAGGTATCTGACAGCACCTTCTGCATGGCCACTAGAGGGAGAGAGAGAGGACAGGAAGGTAGGTAGGGCAAAGGAACATAAATTGTCAGATTTTCGAATGGACCTTGGTGTGGTAGGAGGGGCTTCAAACAACAAAAACAGCCTCAGCTCATGTGTGGTTTTGAATACCACTACTACAGCCATCTCTCTCTTCCTGAGTAATTGTTGCTTACCTGCCACCTCTCTCTTCCTGAGTGAAGTGGCTTCTTCCTGTGTGATGGCAGTCAGCTGCTCCATATGGATCCTGTGGGAAGGACAACTGTCACCATGAAAATGAGTCGGCGGGGTAGTGCAATGGTAGATTCCCTGCCTACCAACACGAGGGTCGCAGGTTCAAGTCCCTGTGTTACCTCTGGCGTGGTCGGATTAAGGGTATGAGTCCTCATCACTGCAGTACATACATCCTGCCGGTGAAACTGGAAACTGGGATTGGCCACGTATAATCGGGGAGAAAACATGTGGGAAATCCGGAAGGGGAAAAAAGCACGGTAACATCTAAAAACAAAAGCACACTTCTTTTTTGGGGGGGATGGGGGCAATGCATTATTTAAAATTAGAACTACATTATTCACCACACTGATGTAGGGACATCAACTAATCTAGTAAGGGAATCAGAAAGTACAGGAATACCCCAGTAGATTGCACGCACACACAGTGTGTGTGTGTGTGTGTGTGTGTGTGTGTGTGTGTGTGTATTCCACAGGTGTATTCCTCTCTTGTCTCTGGTTTTCCATTAGGTTCCATTAGATTGTTAAGTGGAGTGCACTGGGATGAGTACTGCGGTGTCTCGCTGTAATGGGATCATTATGGGAGGAGAGGAGAGTGCTCTAATGTGATGGATTCTCTGTCTACTCACCGATCTGCCTCCATGGCCTGGAGGAACTCTGCGCTTTTCTTCTGCCTGCAGAGAAAGACAGACACACACACAGACAGACACAGACAGACAGACAGACAGACAGACAGACAGACAGACAGACAGAGAGACAGACAGACAGACAGTCAATCAGACAGACAGACAGACAGACAGTCAGTCAGACAGACACACAGACAGTCAGTCAGACAGACAGACAGACAGACAGACAGACAGACAGTCAGACAGACAGACACACACACAGACAGTCAGTCAGACAGACAGACAGACACACAGACAGTCAGTCAGACAGACAGACAGTCAGTCAGTCAGACAGACAGACAGTCAGACAGACACACAGACAGTCAGACAGACATACACAGACAGTCAGACAGACAGTCAGTCAGACAGACAGACACACAGACAGACAGACAGACAGACAGACAGTCAGACATACACAGACAGTCAGACAGACAGACAGACAGACATACAGACATACAGAGACAGACAGACAGAAAGATAGACACACAGACAGACAGACAGTCAGACAGACAGAGATACACAGACAGACAGACAGACAGACAGACATACACACACACAGACAGACAGACAGACAGATGCGTTTAGTAGGCTACTCGCTTTGATCAGCGAGTGAGGACAGCCTGACGATAAGAGAAGCCGCGCACACACTCGTCTCTCCACTGTGATGAGTATTATTTCCCAATGCCCAGTGCCCACACACGTTCTATGCTGCATTGTTTTCTCATCAAGGCAATGTCGAGGTATGCAGATAGGAGCATGCATGTTGTCTGTGTTTCAATAACGAATGCGTCCAAAGTTTGCCCAGAATGACGCGCCTGTTGAATGCCGAACAAACGGGCTATAGGCATATTCCCGCTGCAAAGTCGATCTCTTAATGAGAACATTGGAATGAAGATCGACTAAAGCTATAAAGAGTAGACTACTAGAGGAATGAGAAACGCATTCGACACATTTATTTAGGAACCAATTATTAGAGAGAGGCCCCGCTGCCTCTCTCTCTCTATCTGCAGCAGCAGTACAGTCCGTAGCACACGTAATGATAGCCTGTTAAACCAGCCCGTCACGTGAACTCACATTTCATTTGGTTCTGCGTGACGGTCTGGGGGGGTTTAGCAGAAGCTGCAGAGCAGGAGGGCCAATCAGCGACTTGCCTGTGATTGACAGCGCAAGTTGGCCAATCAGGAACACCACTAGCACTGCACTAACAAAACAATAATGGCCGCCTCCTTGCCTGATCGTCTGGAGGAGTAATGTCAGCGTTTGTCTAGTTTATACAGCCATAAAGTGCAGTTATTGCAGAAATAGTTTCAATAACAACAATTAAACAAGTACAGGAGTATCACCACAACCGCAGAGTTTCTCGGCGGAAAAGATGTTTTTGCCATTCTCCCGAGTGGATTTGGGTTTGATTGGATCCGACGCTGATTGGCTGAAGGAGTTGTCTGTCAAGGCAACTACGCCCGCCCATGCTCCCGCCCCTGCTAAAGACTAGGTGAAGAGTTGGGGCCAGACCGTCACGCAGAACCAAATTAAATGTGAGTTCACGTGACGGGCTGGTTTACCAGGCTAACGTAATGATGCCCCACCCCCGCCGTCCCCCCGCTCGCTACGGACCTTTTCCCCATGTTTAGAAACAACAATCCCTCATGTCTAGAAGGGTAAGACTGGTAAATACCCGGGCCTGAGTTACCAGTCATGGTCCAGACTTGATTTGTGGAAATGGCTTTTTTGCTCATGGGTTTCACACACGTTCTGTAATAAAACATCTAAAAGCTAAAATCGTATCAGTTGGGGGTCCCTGGGACAAAATCTTATCAAATGGGGGTACGTGGTCTAATTTGTGTCAGGTTAGGGGTCCTGGATGTGAAAAGGTTTGAGAACCACTGGTCTAGTTGACAGCTAAAACCTTCCCAAACCCTCCACTAACCCAGGGCTGCCCAACCTGCTCTCCTCTCCACTCCCCTCTCCTCCTCCTCTCCCATCCTCTGTTCTCTCCTTCCTCTTTCCTCTAATTCTCCTTCTTCTCCTCCTCTCCTGTTTTCCTTCCTCTCTCCTCTCCCCTCTCCCTCCTCCCCTCTCACCGGCTGTTGTCCAGTAGCAGGCTGCTGATGCGACTGCTGATGTCGTTCTCGGCCTGGCGGACTCGGCCCAGCACCATCAGCCTGTCTGCCTCCTGAGCCCTCTGCTGCTGGGAGACGCCCTGCTCCAGACGCTCCTGCTCCTGAACAGCACAGCACAGAGGAGGGGAGGGGAAGAACGTTAATGTAACAATAAAGCTGTGATATATTTAGGTGTAGACATCTGTGTAGCTCTAAATAAAATATCACCCAAATTCACATCTTTTGTTTGTGACAACCAGGGGTTAAATTGAGCTGCCTGGTGCCATCAACTAAAAGGGAACTCAGACAGCTATAGATTTATTATGAAACATATACAATTATGTCACTATTCTAACTGTTTAAACCTCAAAATGACGTGCCAAAGGGCCCAAAACACTTAAAGAAAATAATTTTCAATCCCCCCCCCCCCCCCCCTCCGGTGCTCTACGGATGAATGGACTATTCCTATGCTTTGATGTAATTTTATACATTCAGAGACTATTTTGCATGGCTATGAATACAGGCGTGCCTTGAGATTTTCGTCGCTCATCCTATGGGCCGGATTGGACTCTTTGGCAGGCCTGTTCTGGCCCCCGGGCCTTATGTTTGACACCCCTGGTTTAAATGTATATCTGTCCTTGTTTGTTTTAACTTGTGCATACATTTTCTTCCTGTGTGAGTACCTTGAGTCAAACTC
>NC_139629.1:14856357-15051357 GCF_964638095.1 Poromitra crassiceps | reverse complement strand
ACAAAATATAGAGGCTTGAATGTGTGAACACTTATATGCATATATATATATATATATATATATATATATATATATATATATATATATATATTAGGGGTGTCAAAATGAATCGTATAATCGATGCATCGCGATGCGGATGTGTGAATCGAATCGAATCGTTGATAGATGAATCGTTGAATGGTTTATGTTTAAATTTCTGTTGACATTCAGATTTTAAAGCACTTTCTAAGTAAAAAAGGGAGTTGATATTTATCTTACTGCTTGTATTAATTGATGAAAAAGTAGCCATGTGCAGTAATAATATAGAAAATTGAGAATTTGATACTTGGAGCTGCAATACTTTGAGCTGTATCGAGATGCATCGTGATGCATCGTGGAATCGAATCGAAGACCGATGAATCGGAATCGAATCGAATCATGAGGCCAGTGAAGATTCACAGCCCTAATATATACATATATATATGTATATGTATATATATATACATATATATATATATGGGCCGGGAGAACCACAGTGCCGACTCTCCATGCACTGATGTTCTGGTCCCTGCGGAGTAGTTCCACAGCAGCGGATTGGGGTTTCTTGGACCCGTCCTCTAGCAACATTGCAGACGAAGATTAAGTAGTCAGATCCGTGAGTGGCTGCTGCTGGCATACAAGCCGAGGAGTAATTAGCCTCAGCTGGGTCACCTGGGCGAGTGTGTATGATGTTGTGAGACCCGAAACACCCAACGACCCCAGGTTACATCACTGATGATGTATCCCAGTTGCATTTAGAAGATGTAGTGTGCAATATGTCGGGTTAGGGCATATTGCACAGCGAAGCCTGGCCTCCCCTTTGCCAGGCACATCTATCAGATGTATGATTGCACTATATATATATACATATATAATATTCTTGCACAACATATATAAATAAATAAAAAATATATATAAAAGCTTTCAATGGCCCATGTCTATTTATGTCCATTTTCAAAATCGTTCAAGGCCTTGATTTCTTTTTACGTCAAATTCACAAACTTTCAACGATTTCAAGGACCCGTGGGAGGAGCTAGACTCTCACCGTCACAGAGGAAGCGCTGGATGCTCTCCGTACCCTCTGCACACACACATGCAGGCGGATAGGACATCATGGCAGCATCCAGTGTGAAGCTCTATCAGCACGCACACACACACACACACACACACACACACACACACACACACACACACACACACACACACACACACACACACACACACACAATGTCATGTGAGACACACACAATTTTAGCCTTACAGTCAGTTTTAATTAGGGTTGGGTACCGAAACTTTACCGGACCAAATTGCCATGCAGATTTAGGTGGCTCAAATAGGTGCCCTACCCGAGCTGCCGAGTGAAATATCGCCCTCCAGTGTTCCGAAACCGGCGCTGGACGCACCTTCACTGACATTACAACATCATCGTTTGGAGCACGCTGCTTCAAATCCTCTTTAAAGGGATATGCCAACATTTTTGGAGATTTGCCTATTTGCCATATTGTGGATAGTAAAAGTAGAATGTAGTTGCCTTTATCTTCACTGGGCGTCCATTAGAAACTGCGGTATAGCCCTCACTGCTACTTAGCTTAGCACTACAATGGTAGTCTCTGGCAGGGGTTCCCAACCTTTTTTGTGCCAAGGACCGGTAGATACATGGGGAAAAAAGTTGCGGACCGGTTGTCAATTTTAATGGTTTTAGTTACATATATATTTACTCACCAGGTGACGACAAAGGGTAAATAACAGCCTTTTGTTTTGTACTGTATGTAGCCTATACAGTATTTATGTTTTTGTTTTAACTACAAACATAAATAAACGTCAACTTGAAACTATGTTTCAACTACCACACACAGCCTATAATATTATAGCCTATGTTTATTAAAAAATAATAATAATAATAAAAAAAAATTGGACCGGCTCGCGGCCCGGTACCGATCCGCGGCCCGGTGGTTGGGGACCACTGGTCTATGGTACCGCTGCCTACCCCCATTCAGTCACCCAAAATACACATTCCAACAGCGCCAGAAACACATGTTGTGACTCGTGTACTCACCACGCAATGAAATAATAATCCAAAGTTACAGGAAACGGTTATTTTCAAAGTAAACCCATAGCGAGAACTAATCAAGAGGGTTCCCTTCCTCTGTAACTAAGGTTACTTCCTCTTTTGCCTGAGGCGCATGCGTGCACATGCGCACGGTGGTAGGCAGACCATAGACTGCTATTGTAGTACTAAGCTAACTAGCAGTGAGGGGTCAAATGCACTTTCTAATGCACGCACAGAGGAGAGAAAAGCATCTACATTATAGTTATACTGTCGGGAATATGGCAAATAGGCTAATCTCCAAAAATGTTGGCGTATCCCTTTAAAGGTGCCATCTTGTGTAAAACAGGATTTCATTGCTTCTTTGATTACCGTATAAAGGACTTGGACGTGCTACAGTATAAACATCGTGGAAGCCTCAGATAAAACCACACCAGTCATGTAAGGAAAAAGTGCCTCCAAATGAGCCGCTTTGACTTCCGTGATTTCGTGACATCACAAAGTAACACTCATTTCATTTGCCCGCTTAAGCTGTGTTCACACCGAGATATTTATTTTTCTCTCTGTCGCTCGATTCAACCCTTTGGAATCGCTCGGTCGCTGTGTTTAAATCGCTCGTCAACAGGCACAAGAATTGACGGACATCTGGGGGCTATGAAGTTACGCAATGCCATGATGTTTGTCCACTACGAGCCACCGTAGTTGTTTACAAGCTAAGCCTATCAGCGTGCTCCTAACGCAAGCTCTATACCTGTAGTACAGACTTCACTTCATGTCAGCTGTCAGCCTGTCAATCAGCTGTCAATGCGGTTTGTTGCCACACAATAAACCAGCGGTTTGTTCCAAGCCAGTGTGATCCTTGACTCACTCTCACACGGCAGCCAATCAGCGTTGAACAGCGAGCGACTGATGCCAGCGAAATTTCCCTCGAGTTGGGATATTTCATCTCGGGTGACGAGCGAATTTTTGCCCTATGGCTCTGTCTCTGTCGCTCGGACGCCAAGCGATTTTTCTCCCGGGCGAATATACGCTCAATCACTCGTTTGCATTGACTTTATATGTAAACTCGATGCCAGCGAAAAACTTTAACAGGTCGGTGTGAACGCACCTTTACAGCGCCGCCCCGCCAAACTGAATGTGGACCAAACCTTGTTGTCTCTAGCAGCATCGCCGTGTAGACTGGAAACAGAAGTATTGTTTTTGCACCAGTATTGGAAAAATACTAAACAATACCCATCCCTAGTTTTAATCCTCAAACCTGCATACGCGCACGCACACACACACACACACACACACACACACACACACACACCTCCAGGGTACGGATGTAGGCCAGGGCTTTGGGGAGTGTCTGGATGGTGTTGTCGCTCAGGTCCAACGTCCGCAGGCTGCTCATAGAGCCCACTGAGGGGGGCAGCTCACTGAGACCGTTACCTGTTAAACACACAGCACTTTATACTCACAGGTGGGAGGTAACTAAGTACAAATACTTTGTTACTGTACTTAAGTAGGATTTCCAGGTATCTGTACTTTCTTAAAGGAACACTCCGCCCATTTTCAACCAGATTTGTATCATTAGAACATCAGTAGTATATCAGAAAACTGTCAACTGTTTTGAAGTCTGTCATTTAATTTGACAGTTATTGAGTGTTAAAGTGTGGACCAGTGACATCACTGGTCCACACTAACTCAAATTAATAACTCATTAACTCAAATCAACTCTCAATAACTGTCAAACTATTCATCATTCATCTAGTTTGACAGTTATTGAGAGTTGATTTGAGTTAATGAGTTATTAATTTGAGTTAGTGTGGACCAGTGATGTCACTGGTCCACACTTTAACACTCAATAACTGTCAAATTAAATGACAGACTTCAAAACCGTTTACAGTTTTCTGATATACTACTGATGTTCTAATGATACAAAGCTGGTTGAAAATGGGCGGAGTGTTCCTTTAACATAAAAGAACAAAAATACAAAAAACACATTCTAGTACACATACACTCAAACATAGTGAGTGTATGAACACAACACTTTCGTTCCATGACTATCCCTAACCTGTCCCTGGCCATTAAACTCAACTCAACAACTTTTTTTTTTTTTTTACAAACAAACCTAAACCTTAACCTAAACTACTAAATACTACAAACACACAAATACAATGTACACTATGTACTCTAATCAAAACGCTCCACAAATCTCTCTCTCTCTATTCAACAATTCTCCACACTCCATAGGCCCAGCGTGGTGTGCAGGCACTTTTATAAACTTTGGCTGGGCGGGGCCTAGGCACGAGAGATGGGCGGGCTGGGTTTGGCGACGTCACTGATCGAGCTACATCACTGATCAAGAGCTTTGCCAAGAGAAAGAGGGAAATTTGAGTCTCATTTCACTTCAGTAAGTTACAATGCTGCAAATAGCTTTTATTTATAATTATCAGCTATCAAGTATAGTGCACTCAGTACACTGCAAAAAATAAAAAATAAATTAAATAAATAAAAACATACACTGCAAAAAACATTTTTACCCCTTCCCAGCCGTCCCCTTTATGTTTTTGTATTGTACTTCATTGCTTGTCATGTAATGTGTATTGTTGTCTTGGACCCCAGGAAGACTAGCTGTCGTCTAGGTGTCAGCTAATGGGCATCATTTTAATAAACAAATAAATAAACACACACACAGCAAGCAGCATACCCTTGACATTGAGTGTCTGCAGAAGCCGTAGGTCTCCGATGGAGTGGGGCAGGGCCTTGAGGTGGTTCCTCTCCAGATTCAGGACCTGACGGGCAGGGTTGGGGAGTAACCATAGCAACAGAATACATGTATTTAAAATACAAAATATGAGTAAGTGTATTCTGTTACAGTTACAGTTTAAATCGGTGGTATTCTGAATACAGTTACGGTCTTTAAAAAGAATGACTTGAGGGGCTACTTTATTTGTTTTGTTTGCTCTAAAATTCATGAGGCAACAGATAAAAAAAAATTGTGTGTGTCTGCGTGCATCTGCCACACACCACAAGAGAATGGCAATGTCAGAGGAGACACACAGCCAGGACTCTGTCAGGAATGTATTTTTGATATAGAAATATAAAGAACATTTTACTTACAAACATGCTGAAGGTCACAACATTATATCAGTGTGCATGGTACAGACTAGTGACCCAGACAAACGGCCTCCACAAGACGATTTTGAGGTAACGCTATACCAAAAGTCAGTAATCTATGGAATATTTTACCAATCACATTTTAGGGGCATGTATTCTGTAGTGGAATACATTTTAAAAGTTAGGGGGTGGCCACACTGATCCGTGGGGCCTGTCCATCTGCGTTCATTTCTCTGTTCACTTCCATTCATTTTCAAGACATCGGTCCATCTGTCCGTGGAGCACTGATGAATAGAGCCCGACCGATATATCGGTTTGCCGATATTATCGGCCGATATTGGCCGATTACCGATATATATCATATCGGCCGATATGGTGCGCCGATATTGCAGATTTTTATTTATTTTTGTTACAGACAGCATGTGTATATTTGATATTTTTTCTTAACTATTTGTTCTATTGTGTTTTTGTATTTCTAGTTATTTATAATTATTAAATTCCTAGTTAAGTTTACAGTTTCATTGCATTGAGTTTATTAATAAGCTGTAAAATATCCTGCCTACATTACATATTTCAATTCATGTCAACTCATATCTTTGTCAAGTGTTTGATATTTGAGGGTTGCTGATTTGGTGCCTCCTCTGGTCATTAAGGGCGCCTGTTCAGAGGGAGGGGAACTCGTTGGAATAGCGTGATCCTCCCACATTGCTATGTCCTACCGGTGAAGCTTCCCCTGTCAGGTGAAAAGAAGCGGCTGGCTAACTGCCCATGTCTCGGAGGAAGCATGGAGCCAGTTTTCGGCTCTCCCCAGATCGACAGAGGGTGGAGCAGCAACCAGGATAAATAAATTAAAAATTAGCACTAATGGGGGATAAAAATTTGATTTAAAAAAAAGAAGAAAAAAAAGAAGAGAAAAAAGAATATCGGCCGATATATCGATATCGGAATTTTTTTACTCCCTAATATCGGTATCAGCATCGGCCTCAAAAATCCAGTATCAGTCGGGCTCTACTGATGAAGTATACATTACGTATCCAGCAAATTTTCATACGTTTTGATGGACAGTTCAAGAGGGCTGAACTTTTTTCTGGATGGACGTATCAGATGGACCGATGGTCGGATAGTCACCGTTCGTTTAGCCAATCAGAGTCGAGGAGGCGTTCTCAGAACTCAGCCATTTCACTGAGCGGGTTGTCTGCATCGATATAACGTAATGTTATTTTACCATTATAAATATCAACAACTAGCCAACAGATATCAAAGCTGGTGGGCTTCATGGAAACAGCATGACTCAAACTGGCCGACCATTACATCAATCAGGTCATTCAGTGGCATTTTATTGCCACATAAGTAACGTAGCGCACAGAGCTAAGAGCTAGCTAACTTCTTTCTTAGCTTTCTTCTTCTCTCAGTTTATAGGCGGGTCGCTGACACCTTCAAGATGCTTATCGCCACCTGCTGTACAATTAGGTTACTTGTACATGTAACAGACATACATCTATCAATTTTATAATTCTGTCCATTTTCTGCCACAGCCTAACCCTCCCAACACTGCTGACTGGAAACAACATGGCCGCCCGCACGCGGCTGATCAGTGGCATTCTTTTCCTTTTCCTCATCTGTGTTTTTTACCTGCAGTGACGCCAGTGTCCCAATGTCCTCTGGGAGGGAGGTGAGCTTATTCTCATGCAGATCCAACACCTTGGGGGACAGACAGGAGAGTTTAATGGTGAGAGAGACAACAGCTTGGGGGACAGACAGGAGGGATTAACAGTGAGAGAGACAACACCTTGGGAGCAGACAGGAGGGATTAACAGTGAGAGAGACAACACCTTGGGAGCAGACAGGAGGGATTAACAGAGAGAGACAACACCTTGGGGGACAGACAGGAGGGGTTAACAGAGAGAGATAACACCTTGGGAGCAGACAGGAGGGATTAACAGTGAGAGAGACAACACCTTGGGGGACAGACAGGAGAGTTTAATGGTGAGAGAGACAACAGCTTGGGGGACAGACAGGGGGGGTTAACAGTGAGAGAGACAACACCTTGGGAGCAGACAGGAGGGATTAACAGAGAGAGACAACACCTTGGGGCACAGACAGGAGGGGTTAACAGAGAGAGACAACACCTTGGGAGCAGACAGGAGGGATTAACAGTGAGAGAGACAACACCTTGGGGGACAGACAGGAGGGATTAACAGAGAGAGACAACACCTTGGGGGACAGACAGGAGGGATTAACAGTGAGAGAGACAACACCTTGGGAGCAGACAGGAGGGATTAACAGTGAGAGAGACAACACTTTGGGGGACAGACAGGAGGGATTAACAGTGAGAGAGACAACACCTTGGGGGACAGACAGGAGGGATTAACAGAGAGAGACAACACTTTGAGGGACAGACAGGAGGGATTAACAGTGAGAGAGACAACACCTTGGGGGACAGACAGGAGGGATTAACAGTGAGAGAGACAACACCTTGGGGGACAGACAGGAGGGATTAACAGTGAGAGAGACAACACCTTGGGGGACAGACAGGAGGGGTTAACAGAGAGAGACAACACCTTGGGGGACAGTCAGGAGGAGATAACAGTGAGAGAGACAATGTAACCCACATGAAATAATGTGGTCACATTTTCTGTTAAATTTAATCTAATATGCTATTTTGAATTTGGTTTTATCTTTGAGTAATTGGTATTCAGCTAACAGTGATTTATCTAAGTCCACCAAGGCAGTAGAGGGCAGCACAGGACTTCAGGGTGCAGTCGTAAACTTGCCATTCTGGGGCAGCAAGACCGACCAGACGAACAGCAGCATATTCCCTCTGCTTCATCATTATACATATTTCTCCTGTTTCACAGGTTAGTGATGTGTACAAAGGTACAGAAGGTATAAATAATCGTAAGGGAAGCATTACCTCAAATTGTTAATTTCTCACCCTGGCATTATCCCATTGTGTCTGGATGAGCCTACCTTTAAAGTGCCTAGAGCCCGGATATCAAATCCTTTGGGCAGCAGAGACTTCAGATCATTGCTGTGGAGGATGAGGACCTAGGTGAACAAGAAAGGACAGAGATATGATTGGTTGTGGACTGCTTAACCTGGGCACACATAAACATACATGCAGAATGTGTGATTATTAGTATTAACACATTCACTGCCAGCCGTTTTTCAATACTGTAGTTAGCTTCTGCCAGAGGGTTTTTTTGAGGATTCTGGCTCATTTTACAAGAGCCGAGGATTCTTTTCTGCTTGGACTTTGTGAACACAAAGTTCACAAAAGTACTAATAGAATGTGTGCTTTCTCTGTCTAAAAGAGTTAGTTTGTAGAGTTAGTAGTTATGTAGATATTAGCCGTTGAGTACAGCATGGTTTCAGAGATTTTCAGAGAGTTTTGAGATAAATGGATTTTTAGAACCACCTCACGTGCCTGTGATTATGGGTGCCCTTGGGCAAGTCTGTATACTGCATTGTGTTTGTGTGTGTGTGTGTGTGTGTGTGTGTGTGTGTGTGTGTGTGTGTGTGTGTGTGTCTCCAAACTCCTCCCTCCTTAGGTGTGTCTCTGGTGGCTTTGCAGTGTTTTGTCACAGGCGAGTTTCTGTTGCCTCACAGATCCCAAAAAAAGAGAGGGGAATCGCAGGAGCGGGGAAGAGGAGAGGAGAGGCGAGGGGGGGGTTAGACACGGGAGAGAAATTCCTTCGCGATCCCCTTCTTCCAATCTTGAGGCGTACTCCGCTCTGCTGCTGCTGCTGCTGCTCGTCTGTGCTGCTGCTGCTGGCGGCGCGGCCGCTCTCGGGCGAGTCTGGATTACTGTAAAACGGGCTCGTTCGTTTCTTGGGGTGTCGGTTGAGAGCTTTGATGAAGCTTTTGCGATTCTGGTCTTATTTATGCTCAAAGGTACTCGAGTGTGTGTGTGTGTGTGTGTGTGTGTGTGTGTGTGTGTGTGTGTAGGGTTGCCAACAGTCCCGTATTAGCCGGGACATCCCGTATTTGGGTCAAAAGAGACGCCACTTGTCCCGTTTTTAAGGGAAGAGGCATATATATTGCGACCTGTCTGTCTGTCCCCCCCCCCCCCCCCGTTGGTCCGACCGTCCCGTATTGCTGGGATGGAATGTTGGCAGCCCTATGTGTGTGTGTGTGTGTGTGTGTGTGTGTGTGTGTGTGTGTGTGTGTGTGTGTGTGTGTGTGTGTGTGTGTGTGTGAAATCGAAAGCGTTTTCGCCAAGCCATTTCCTTGAGAATGGCTTCCTCCCGCGGCTGTTTTTGGTTGGCTTTCTCTCTGTCGGGAGAGCACTGTCGCCACTTAGTTGGTCGGTAAAATAGATTATACACATTCAATACCTCCAATATTTTTATAGGAGACGTGGGGGGCATTGATCCACGTAGCACCGTCAAAAAAAATATATATTTTTTGACGTCTCAACTCGTCATTGGCAGTGAACCGTTGGATTGTGTTTGACGAGTCAACTCGCCATTGGCAGTGAACGTGTTAATACAAATATAAATTCCATCAATCCTTGCAAGGTTCAGCAAACATCTGAAGGGATTTGTTTGTCATGATTGGCAAATTTAAACCACATGCAATGGGTCATCTCAAACCACATACAGCAACAGTCACCACTGTATTTCTGCCGCTCTACTCTATGGAGCTTGCCCGAACAGATCGCAATCGGATCGCAATGTGGACACCGGAGACACATTAATACCAGGTGTAAATGCAATCAGATTAATGTGGTCAAGCACTATCCGATTGCAATCTGATCACAGAAAACGTGATCAACCTGAAAGGTGCACATTCTGGCTCTGCTTTGTCCTCACCTTCTTCTGCAGCACCTTGCAGATGGAAAGTGCACAGGAGGGAACCTGTTGGGAGGAGTTTCCACACAACATCAATATATTATATAAGGTGTTACACAAACGATGGCTACATCTGTATTCTGTACAAGTCAACATCCACACACCACAGGTCAAGACACTGGCCCTATACCAGTGGTCCCCAAGTGGGGGCACCTGGAATTCAAGTGTGGTCGTGTCCCAGAAATGAGAATCACAGTGATACAGGATGGAATTTAACAGTCAAAAAGATTAATAATGAGCCATCTTGAGATCAAAAGCAGGGGCCACAAGTCAAGGAAGTCATCTTGAATGAAGGTATTTACATATATCTTTGAAAAGAGATGCACCCCACCCCTGTGCACCCATGAATGCATACAGGTTTACATGCCGATGGACAGCCAAAGATATTTATAGACAGGGCACACAATGAGATTACATCTGTTTTGATGTATTGGCTGAAGACAGCCCACACTAGACTCAACCTATCTGTTATCAGGGAGGAGGGAGGGGGGAAGAGAGCCTGCTGCCGTGGAGAAACTGAACAGGTTGAGATGCGATCTAAAAGTTTAAAAGTCGATCACCCCCTGCTGCTTTCCTGGGTAACAGAACAAATGTTTATAGGTACTTTTGATGTTAAAAAAAATAATAATAAGAAAAAAAACGCTATTAGATTGGCCCAAAAAGCCACTAATATCCACAAACTACTGGCTTTTTCTTGGGTCTAAAAGTGACCAAGCCGTTCAGTTTAGCCGATAGAGCAGCCCTCGAAGTGACCCAGGTGATTAATGCAGCAGCTGTGAACCGCACGCGATATAAATGTTGGGGGTGGTGGGTTGGGGGCATGGAGAAATTGAAAGAGTTGGGATGCAATCTAAAAGTTTAAAAGCCGATCACCTCCTGCTTTCCTGGGTAACATTTTTTTTTATTTTTTATAAGTGGTACTTTTGATGTAGGGGGAGAAAAAAAAAGCTATCACTTACCTCTAACAGTTCACAAGCAGAGATGTCCAGGATGTCATCAGCACCTGCCTCCTTAGACTGCCAAACAACCACCATTTACAGTCAGTTTACCTTAGTGTGTCACACTCTCTCACACACACACACACACACACACACACACACACACACACACACACACACACACACACACACACACACACACACACACACACACACACACACACACACACACACACACACACGATATCTTACCAAACACAGCTGATACTCCAGCCTCTTCTTGGAGTCCTCGCTGGGTTTTCTCTTTCTAAAGAACAGAGGCATTCCTGTAGGGAAGGAAGGTTAACGTTAGCAAATACAGTCAGCGCTACATCCAAGAATATAGGTACCAAGAGCTGACTGACATTACGAGGCGTTTTTCATAACAGCACTGCCGCCATTTTGGCCTGAAAAACTCATCCTTGCGCCAATGGGACAACAGCAGAACGTTCATCATAACCATGACAGCCAATCAGATCGCGGATTTGCTGTGCGCTGATGTCGCAATGGAACAACCTAGCCATGACAGTTCTTGGGCTACATCACAAATCTAGACTAGACATGATTACACTCTGCGCATTTACACGCTGTGTAACTTTTACGTTAGCTATCATTCTGCCAGCATAATGTTAAAGCATGGATAATAGCAATAGCAACAGCGATCCAATAACAGCTACAATATGTCCGGCTAGCGGTTAGTACAGTTAGCAGGCGTTGTCACTGGCCTTCAGTCCTGTACGCAGGTGACCCCATCAAAAGAGGGGAGTTCCGTAAACAAGGTGAATTATGCTGATAACACCGTACCGAGCGAGTCAGCGGTCAGGAGCAGGTCAAACAGGCTGTCAGATGAGTTCCTCTGCCTCCTTTTGGTGTAAAGTTACATGAAGATTCAGCGATGTATTCCCGTTATAAACATGCACACAAACCATTCCACACAAACACACAGTTGTCAGCTGATTCACGCCCACTCATTCTTCTTCTTTTTTTCAGATTTATTCGCGGTTGGCAAACAACGAATTGGTGCATTACCGCCACCAACTGGTATGGAGTGTGGATCAGAATCTAGCACTGTCTAGACTCTCACTCTACGACTCTAGTATTTACAAAATGAAAATAAAATAAAAAAGTAATAATAAAAATAACATCCTCATATCCTCTCAATCAAATGAGTTGTTCTAAGATGCTCACATATCGATAACACTTTTCTCCGCCTGAGTTCCTTTGTAAAAACACTACACCCCTGATTACAATTGATGGCAACTGTGCAATTCTCTATAGTTAAGCACAGGTAATGAAAATAGCTGACCATTTGTGCAGTGCTTACAGTATTTGGTTATGAGGAATTGCATTGGGTGCATTAGCGATTTGTCCACAAGGGGTCACCATCACACTGCACAAATGTTTGTCAGAAATCACAAAATAGCTACATGCAGCCCCTACCTTGCAAGGCAGAAAATAATACATGCCTCCATATGGAAATGATAATTTTGACAACAAAGTTTCATTTCGTTTTAGTCATAGTCTTTTCAATAAAATGCCATTTAGTCTTAGTCATCTGAAATGTTTTCGCTTTAGTCTAGTTGACTAAATATCATAAGATTTTACTCGACTAAATCTACCATAGATTTAGATTTTAGATCTAAAATCTAACAGGCTTAGTTAAAGTGTAATGCATTATGTAAATGTTTCTCTAGAATTTCCAAACTCATTGGAAAGATCTAGGCTATATGGAATGGTATTAAGGTATGAACGTCCAATACAGACACTATACATTTTAATGTTTAACATCTTCTTCTTCTTCTCTTCTGATTGGATCTCTTCCCAATTCGTCCCTCCCTAACATGAATTACGTCTAGTTTTTAAAATGTCAATAGATTTCCTCATAGTTTTTGTCATCACAACTCTGTTTATATTTAGTTATATCTAGTTTTCAATATTAACACAGTGAGCTAACAAATCTAATAAAAAATGACACCCCATCAGCACAGAGATGATAGCAGGTTATTGTTCCATTGACATTTCGTAAAATGCTTATGAAAATAGTCTTACTTGGTCAAACCAAGCAATTCAACTATATTTAGAATCAGGGGAGTCTATAACATTTCACTTGGACCAAAACATAGGCTACAAAAACATAATGGATTTTTTTAATCTGCCATATTTTTTTAGTTTTGCTTTGACTTCAATGTCTCTCCTGATTCTAATTAGCTGCTTGGTAAAAGCAGCCCTCTAACTCTGTTGTTCTCAAACTTCTTCACGTCACAGACCCTAAAAAACTGACAAATGTGGCCACAGAGGCACAGACCCCCATTTGATAAGATGTCACAGGGTTATTTACAGGGAACTAATTCAGTTCATTGTAACACAAGAATGACATGTATTTGAATTTAAATATTAATCAGAGGAAACAAGGTGAAGAAATTTAGAATGTCAAGAAAAAATACACATTCATATGCCTGCACAATAGGCTAAGTAGGCCTAAATAACTATTATACGGTTTGCAATTGTAACATTTAATATAATAAAGTAAGATCTCACACATAACCTTTTGATTCTATAGCGAAAACTTCTGGCTCGCCTGGGAGCTGTATTTTTTTCGGATGATGGCGAATGATTTCTTGACATTCTTTGTGCAAATAAACAATAAACAAAAATAAATAAACAATAAACACTTACTCTGGAGATGATCTCCCACTTGTGCTCTTCTCCCTACTTATACTCCCACCACTTATAAAGCCTCACTCAGCCAGGCGGGAATGCAACATAAAGGATGCCAACTGCCATAAAACACCACAGAAGAAGGATTTATTTCATCACTGATGACATCCCAATTGCTCAAGTGACATCACTGATAACATCACAATTGCTCGAGTGACATCACTGATGATATCACAAATGCTCAAGTGACATCACTGATGACATCACTGATACATGACAATCGTGACATCACAATCGTGGCACACACGGCGTCCGCCCACTTATGTTTCCTGTTAGGACCACCGCAAGGCATCAGTCTGCCAGAAAGCCATTAGAAGAAGAAGAAAAATACTTTCAGGAAAGACCAACAGAAGAGGAGAGGGGATCAAGTTTTACAGAATGTAGGGAAACAGTGGATGGATAAATTCAGAAGGAGGCGGTAATGCAACATAAAGGATGCCAACTGCCATAAAACACCACAGAGGAAGAAGACCTTCAGGATTCATTTGCCCAAGATCTTCATGCTGCAGATGCCATCTATCTGTACCAAAAAACAAATACCTCAGACCTTTGATGAAGAACATGGTTGTCCAAAGAAAAAGAGCAGACAGCTATTTAGAACAGAATGATGATGAGCAAATTGCACTTGGAGACCTAACTGTGAAAATTGAACAATACTTTGAAGTGGTGATCAAATAATCATTACAGAAATCAATGGCAAACCAGAAGTGGTTATATTGAAGCCGAAGGCCTCAAATATTTTGAATGCATTTTTGCATACATCTACGAAGGACAATAGTGATGTTGATGAAGAAAAAGTGTGTCTTGTGAAAACCGCTGCCAGATTGGTAAAGACTGACATCAAGATTCCCAGAGATGCATTATCCCTCAAAATATATCATCTGCCAAAGGAAACATGGAAGCCCTTCTGCTTCTCCTTCTATTAGTTTATTTGACAGGGACAATGCATATCAGAAAAACATGCCAGAATTAACCAAAAAGGCTAGTTTTCATCTGTAGCCCCTGGATCACAGATACAAGAAATACAAAGGTACACATGTCACATACACAGAATAAATACAATCATCTGAAATATTGCATACATGTCACACACACACACACACACACACACACACACACACACACACACACAAAAACAGGCAGTCATCGGAATTAGTGGCTACATAATTGATTGCTAATGAGCCAAGTTTTCAAATGGGTGGAGAATGAGCTGTAGGAGGAGCAGTTACGGATGTATTGTGGTAATGAATTCCAGTCATGGGATGCCTTAACTGAGAAAGTTGACTGGCTGAAAGTGCTACGTCTGAAAGGAATTGTGCAGTCTCCTCATTTGGTGGCTCTGGTGGTTTGGCTTGACTGTGGCAGTGGTGTGATGAAGGTGCTAAGTGGAGGAGGTGCTCCTCAAATAAGTGTTTGCTGGCAAGAACTGTGAGTTAAACATAGCTGCAATAGGACAGGACATGCGGGCAGGAAGGGCAAGGGTTCTCATCACGTCATTACAGATAGGACTTACAAATGCATCACCAATTTGGATCTAGATTTTTGGTGGAAACACTTGGCAACCTTGGATTCTGTTCCTCATATCAGGAGGTGAAAAAGTTGAGTCAAGTGCAGCTGCTTCTCAAGGAACATACCTCCCTGGCAATGTTGAAGGCCACTTCATTCAGTACATTGCTGATAATCTTGACCATAACATCAGAACCATTGATGGCCACAACACATGACATGGTATGGGCCTTATAGCTGGAGTTACACCAGAGAGCCAAACCAATACCTTTGATAGCTGTGACATCATAGCAGCAGTTGGACACATCAATATCCACATGTGGAAATCAGAGACCCCTGGCCTTTCATCCATGTCCTATGGGAGGATTGAGAATGCCACAGGTGGGTGATTCTCATGAACATGGTACAACGCATAGCAAAACTCAAAGATATCAAGAAGATATCAAGTAGGATCTAATTTCACCATTCAAATTGAAATTATACCCACTAGGCATCTTGCGCGTTACGCGAGCTCGACTGCCTTGCAGCTTGCCGAGCTGGCCCTGCAGCTCGCATAAGCAGGTTGGCCGCTACGCGGCCTCGCCCTGGCTGCTCCTTGATGGCATACTTCAGGGATGCTGGATCACCTGTCCTGGAGCTGGCAACATACAGCTGTCCATGGCTGAAGACTGAAGCCAGACTCCCACTTCTTTCAGTGTCTGCCCCTGGGACTTGATTTTGCTCTTATGACATCACTGATGATGTCACAACTGCTTTTATGACATCACTGATGACATCACAACCTCTTATGACATCACTGATGATGTCACAATTTATGACATCACTGATGACATCATCACTGAGACTGTGTGTGTGTGTGTGTGTGTGAGTGAGTGAATTTATGACATCACTGATGATGTCATCAGTGGGACAGACAGACAAACAGACAAACAAACAGAGCCCTAGCTCCCCAGATAGATAGATTTGCTCATTTTTTATGTATTTCCAGACACTTTTAGAGACACTGTGAGGGAATAAATTCATTACCGTAACACATTTTTAATTGGAAATATGAAACAACAAACTTTTTTTTTTCAATGGCAAGCACTTCAATATCCTCAAGGGTAGTGTAGCACCCAAAATGTGTATGATTAACAAATACGAAGTTGTAGCCAACATTGTGAGAAATGCCATGTTGTATTACAACTACATACTTCTACATGAGAAAATAAAGATATCTTCTACTTAGAGACTCAACAACCATTTCTGCGGATTCCTTGCCCCCAAAAATGTGGAAATAGACACCAGATTTGTAATTCTAGGTCTAGTTGGAATCAAGATATGGCCAAAATTTTAATAATGGCAGCCATTTTGAAGAAATGTCATTTTAACATACTTCCACTAATGGGATTTTCTGGGATTTTTTACTATAGTGTTTCAGGCATCAATATAAACATAAAAATGTGAAAATAAATTCTGTTGCAATTAGTTTAAGGTCAAACCTGATTTTCCCTAGACTATAAAGCTTATTGCTTGGAAGTTGGTTTGACCAAGTAAAACTATTTTTATAGCCCAAGCATTTTACGAAATGTCTATGGAAAAATGAATGTTGTATGCGTATACCGATACCGGAAGAGTGCGTGACTTTGGCAACGAGGCAAAACTTTTCCTCCAAAACTTCCGCAGCCATCCATCATCCTGGCAAGAGCCACGCCCCTTCCTGACGTCAGAAGAGGAGCGAGTTGACTTGGAAGAAGCCCCGCCCCCCCCACCCCCAAAAAAAAAAAAAAAAAAAAAAAAAAAAAGAAGCCCCGCCCCCGCTTCCCACAAACAGCCGACGCCGCCTGGATGCTCTGTGCGCTGGAGAAGAGGAGCGGCTGTGAACAGGGACTGATCCGACAGAGGAGCCGCACAGCCTGGGTGAGCTGTGGGAGGAGGTCGGTGTGAACCAGCTCCAGGAGCAGAGCAGCAACCAGGAAAGGAGGCGCAACCCGCCCAAACTGCACTGATTTAGCTCCCGCCCGGACACACCAGCAGAAACGGACTGTCACTTCCTGACGTCTTCCAGGTGAGCGGAATGCATGGCTACCCTGCGTGCTGCATGTGTTCAGCTGAACCCATGGCACACCAACCAAACATTATCCAACAACTGCCATTGGCAGTTTGATTCATGTGCCATGGGTAAAGCATTGAACACGTGGAATCTCTTCAAACATATCCAAACAAGGACAGAGTAGACAGCCATGACACACCAAAACAAACATGTGTGTGGGCTTAAACAGGCAAAAACTAAAGAAGCTACTGAAAGTTAATGCCCGCTGCTCTCCCATTGCTTCTATCTGGTGTTTGTTTTTGTTGCTTGCAGCAGTCAGATTTAGCATGTCCTGTGGCTTCCCCTCATCTTCACTGTAAGTTATGGATACTATAGTGCAGTGCCCGTTCGCCCGTTCTGTTGGCTCTCTCAAGCCAGTCTGTCTCTTCCAAATCTTCGAATGCTCCAGAGACCGTGTAGCTACTTCAGCCCATTACAATTTGGATTGGAGGGGGTTGTCATAAAAACAAAAACAAAAGCTTCAGACAGAAGGAAATTCGATGGTATTCAACCAATCAACCAATGATTGTTCATGTTCATGAAAATGAATGGGGGGGAATCTATTAAAGGTTAAAATAAGAAAATAAAATCTTAAATAGCTCTACTTTCCAACAGCCATCACTGATATAGAGTGTTTGGTCAATAACATGGGTCCTCCGCTTTGCAGTATACAGAAAAGAAAGGCAGACAGGTAGGCAGCCAGACAAGCAGGCAGGCAGGCAGAGAAACAGGGCGACACAGACAGACAGACTGACTGACTGAATGACAGGCAGGCAGGCAGACAGACAGACAAGCAGAGATTCCTGGAATTAGTATAGAGAGATGAGACATTTCTTTGCATGGCTTTCCGCCAGCGGAGGGAGATCTTTTGGTAATTTGACTGCATCTCTATTCTCTACTGCACAGAGCACCTATGGGATCTGTGCCCTTGGTGTTAATTACAACGAGAAGCGGTTTAATGAAAGTGCCGCTGTGATGGCCCACAGCACATTATTTAGAGAGAATCGCCTATAACAAAATAATGCCGACTGACCGTTTTTGTCTGCTACTGCAGTCTGAATGGTGCTGTGGTGCACCTTGCTGCTATGAGCTGGGCTTCTCTGTTTGTTCATTATAAACGGGTTGTGCCAAATAGTGATTGCCGTCAGATTGCAGATATACTGGTAAAAAGGACTGGATTTGTTATAATCGAGGTCCTAGATTAGAATCCTTTCTAGGGCACAGAGCAGGTCAAATCATTAAATAAATAATTAAGTCTTAAGCATAATTATTACAAAAGAGACCATTTATTTTCTTTAGCCTATATATAAGCTAGGGCTGGGCGATATAGCTAAAAAGTATATCGATACAAAATATTTCATATCAGTCGATATCAATAATTATTGATCATTTTTAACACATTGAGTGCCAAGGACGTCTGTGCACGTCCTAAAAAAAAGTAACGAGGAGTGCCAAGGACGTCTGTGCACGTCCTAAAATCATAATTCATATTATTCCATAATTCTGCTGTTTAAGGTCGTACCTAGCCAGTGAGCATGAATCCCTTCAAGGGATCACACGGCGCCACCTTAAACATCGTCACGGGAGCTGCGCCACCCACCTCAGATCCTTTACTTTGTACAGGAGACAGCAGGGAAAGACGTGATCAAAGTGGAAACCGATGCATGCTTCAGCCAGAGCCGTATTGATTGCTCTGTCTGCAGCGGAGCGGACAGTTGGCTCGGCTGCATCCGTGCCCACAACTGAGCTCTTCTGCTTATATCTATCTTCTATCTATCTGTTTCTCCACATGATTCCCTGCCAGAAAGCCAGCACCCGAAGCCGAACGGCCAAGCCCTTTTCGTTCAGTCGCGTTTGGCACTTCCTTGTTGCGCGCTGGGATCTGTCCGGGGCAAAAACGGAGTCTGTGAAACAGACTCTGTGCGTGTGGGGAGGAGCCCGCAGCTCGGGGGTGGAGGGGGGGGGGGGGGGAGGGGGGTGGGGGGAGCAGGCTGCACAGAAACCACACCACGCCACCACATCAGAAAACACCAGCCAGAGTCAGTGAATGTGCTCGAAATTAGAGTGCAAAAGGTATTCATAAAAGTGACTATATCTTGGAAAGTAAAAAAAAACGACAGAAAACCCTTGAAAGTGCACTTTTTTCAGAGGGTGTCATTTCATAATGGAACTGTCTAGAAACAAAATTTCTTCTTTGGAAGAAGCAGGAGTGTTCAACGTTTCATTAAAGTCCAGCCGTTTCAATATAGCCCTAATAGAAAAAAATCTATAGCTGTTTTCATCTGAATGGAAGTGAATCTGGCACAGGCTGCAGACAATTTTACTGAAGCGCTGTGGCACTCAATGTGTTAATGACCTGTTTTTATTAATAAAAAATAAAATTTGAGTTCACGTGACCGGCTGGTTTACCAGGCTAGACAATAACATGAGACAACCCGTTCTCACTCCGAGCGCGTAGCATATTGACACTTTGTCCCGTCCCTTGTGCGTCACTTGCTACTAACATGGTACCCTTGAGCGACCCATGAAACGACTTGGGCTTTCCGACTAAACTCAATGCAAACCCATGGAAGTAATCTTTGACGCTTATGGCAACTGCTCCCCCATTAGCCTAACTGCTCCCCAATATGCTAGCAGCAGACAATAACATGAGACAGCAGACGATAACATGAGACAGCAGACGATAACATGATGCAGCAGACAATAACATGAGACAGCAGACAATAACATGAGACAGCAGACGATAACATGATGCAGCAGACAATAACATGATGCAGCAGATAATAACATGAGACAGCAGACAATAACATGAGACAGCAGACGATAACATGATGCAGCAGACGATAACATGATGCAGCAGATAATAACATGAGACAGCAGACAATAACATGAGACAGCAGACAATAACATGATGCAGCAGACAATAACATGAGACAGCAGACAATAACATGATGCAGCAGACAATAACATGATGAAGCAGACAATAACATGATGCAGCAGACAACATGATGCAGCAGACAATAACATGAGACAGCAGACAATAACATGAGACAGCAGACAATAACATGAGACAGCAGACGATAACATGAGACAGCAGACAATAACATGATGCAGCAGACGATAACATGAGACAGCAGACAATAACATGATGCAGCAGACAATAACATGATGCAGCAGACAATAACATGATGCAGCAGACAATAACATGATGCAGCAGACAATAACATGAGACAGCAGACAATAACATGATGCAGCAGACAATAACATGATGCAGCAGACAATAACATGATGCAGCAGACAATAACATGAGACAGCAGACAATAACATGATGCAGCAGACAATAACCTGATGCAGCAGACAATAACATGATGAAGCAGACAATAACATGATGCAGCAGACAATAACATGATGCAGCAGACAATAACATGAGACAGCAGACGATAACATGAGACACCAGACGATAACATGAGACAGCAGACAATAACATGATGCAGCAGACAATAACATGATGCAGCAGACAATAACATGATGCAGCAGACAATAACATGATGCAGCAGACAATAACATGATGCAGCAGACAATAACATGATGCAGCAGACAATAACATGATACAGCAGACAATAACATGATGCAGCAGACAATAACATGATGCAGCAGACAATAACATGATGCAGCAGACAATAACATGAGACAGCAGACAATAACATGAGACAGCAGACAATAACATGATGCAGCAGACAATAACATGATGCAGCAGACAATAACATGATGCAGCAGACAATAACATGATGCAGCAGACAATAACATGAGACAGCAGACAATAACATGATGCAGCAGACAATAACATGATGCAGCAGACAATAACATGATGCAGCAGACAATAACATGAGACAGCAGACAATAACATGAGACAGCAGACAATAACATGATGCAGCAGACAATAACATGAGACAGCAGACAATAACATGAGACAGCAGACAATAACATGAGACAGCAGACAATAACATGATGCAGCAGACAATAACATGAGACAGCAGACAATAACATGAGACAGCAGACAATAACATGATGCAGCAGACAATAACATGAGACAGCAGACAATAACATGAGACAGCAGACAATAACATGAGACAGCAGACAATAACATGATGCAGCAGACAATAACATGAGACAGCAGACAATAACATGAGACAGCAGACAATAACATGAGACAGCAGACAATAACATGATGCAGCAGACAATAACATGAGACAGCAGACAATAACATGAGACAGCAGACGATAACATGATGCAGCAGACAATAACATGAGACAGCATGAAACTGTGTTGGCCTTGTGGCAAACAAACCATGATTTGCTGAGTTGACCTGAAAGTGCACACGATCCATCAGTCTGTCCGGACTGCAATGGAACGATGTTTCCCCTCATTAGCTGCTGTTTTTAACGACGGGGCCATCCATCAGGCTATTAGCAGAGCAGAACTAAGTAGGCACTTGTTTTGGGTGATAATTCATGTAGTATCAAAAGTCAATGAGAGAGAGAGAGAGAATCTTATCAATCAAAGCAGTGGGGATTTGAATGGGGTGACTTGATGGACATCCCAATGTTGACGCTAGGGATGCACCAATCCACTTTTTTCACTTCCGATCCGATTCCGATACCTGAATTTGGATATCTGCCGATACCGATATTATGCCGATACCAATATTTTTCTTGAATATACTGTATAGGCAAAGAATTGGCCAATAATTATTTTTTTTAAATATACCTTGCAAAAAGCAGACAAAATTAAGAAAATATACAAGGCAAAGAAGGATACTATTATACATGGGCAAATTACGGCCAGCGCCCCTTGTGCGGCCCGCGCTGGAATTGCGGGCCGCAACGATTCCGATCCGTGAATTAGTGCCAATATCGGCACCCGATACCAATATTGGATCGGATCGGCCCCATCCCTAGTTGACGCCTGTAGTCTTTGATGTTTAAAAATGGAGGCTAGCAGCCTCTAATGTGAGGGAAGGGACACAGTCAGACAGAAGGAAAGGTCTAAATGCTATTCACCTTATGTTCAGACCATTGACAGTAAATATAATGGACCACCTTAGCTATATGTTTTTGACACGGCAAAATGAAGCTGATTTCCCGATATTGTTTGATTTCGTTTGATTGGATGAATGGATTTTCCTGTTGCATTGTGGGAAATCTGTTCAAACCTGGAGCCGGGAAAACAGGAAAGGGCGTGAGCGTGGACGGGACTCGGGGGAGGGTTTCCTCCGCCACGGCATCCATCTTGTTCATGTTATTTTCCCTGCTAGCCGTTAGCTTGGCTAACAAATGTTGCTAACGTTAGTTGCTATTGCTAGCCTTGCTCCATTGCTCTCACAGTGAATACAGTAGCCCGAAGAAAAACCAGAGTATTATTTCCTCCAGACCTCGCGCGGCGTCACCAGCCTCCCGCTTGCATCTTCCACAAAATCGAGGTAATCTTATTTTCTAATGTAACGCTAATTGCATAGCATGACATTAACGCTAGCTACATGTCCATTTGTCATTACAGGAGGACGTTAGACTCGAGTAGCATAAGTTAACGTTATACAACGTAACAGTATTGCATGCTGCACAGATTCGGACGTAGACTGAAAACAAACGCAGTTCTGTTTACCTAGGTTACCTCTTTGAGATGAGGCAGACTCAAAGCATACTCATATGATCTACCAGCTATAGCGTTATATATCTAGCTAACGTTAGATGAGGGGGAACAAGGGTTCAACTCCTCTGGATAGTTTATCCACCTCTGCATTTACAGTATTTACCAATCGCACGTAGTGTTGGGTAAGCAAACGTTAACGTTATACAGTGATTAACAGTGTCTAATTCGTTTCTTCCAGGGGTAGCCGCCGTCCAGTACCAGATGGGACACGCACAACAGAGGATCATGATTTGTGAAGATCAAAGCTATAATATTCTGTTCTCCTGAGATTAACGCTAAACTACACAACAGAGGATCATGATTTGTGAAGATCAAAGCTATAATATTCTGTTCTCCTGAGATTAACGCTAAACTACACAACAGAGGATCATGATTTGTGAAGATCAAAGCTATAATATTCTGTTCTCCTGAGATTACCGCTAAACTACACGTTACTGCTGATCAGTTGTTTCAACATAGGAAATTGCAATAACACACAAGCCAAATGCTGACATGAGAGATTTGCTTTGAACAATTGTAGCTAGTATCTGCCAGTGAACGGAGAATATTGTTATATTTGCTTGTTTTAATGCTTTTGTCAATAAACATTGTCAACAAAGATAGCCTTGTTGTATATTATCATGTATAAGATTGTTGATGTCGAGTGAACACAAACTATGAACCGAAGATTGGACCAGAGGACAGGACGACGGAGAAACTTAACCGACCAGCAGTCTGAGTCTGCTTCAATCAACGAATGCTTTATATTTATTGAAATGAAATATGGTGATATCTGGTGGTCTGAAATTACTCTCTCTAGCTAGGCTAACTGGCTCATATTATGTCATATTATTGTAATGTCTGAATCAGCGTTTCATAACTTTATAATAGCCTTACGTTTATAGCCTGGATGACGTTAGCTAATGCTACCCATCCTTCCATTGGTGTTACACGTTATAATTTTAACTGAGCTTTGCGGAATTACCTCATTGTGTATCAGCTTTAAATGTCCAATATATACAGCATTAAACAAACGACCAGCAGCATTCAAATGTGCAAAAACGTTATATTTATTGAAATGTGATAATGTCACAAGTCACATTACATAACGATATAGCGTTAGGTGTTCTTTTGATCAACAGACCTTTACTTTTAATCTCTGGCTACGTTGCTAGCTAGTTAGCCGCAGATCAGCTCTGAAGCCCCAACTTGTATGGTCGCTGCCCGTCCACTAAAACCCGATTTCGATATAGCGTTTAGGTGTTCTTTTGATCAACATACCTCATAACGGGGATCTATACTGTTACGTGTGTCTACTAAAATCATTAAAAGATCATAAAGGTAACGCTGTTATTGGTATTTTACTTTTAATCTCTGGCTACGTTGCTAGCTAGCTAGCTAGCCTGCCTTGGCAACTGGTTGGGATCATCTGGTTTCCTGTGGCTGGTGTCAATCAAGGAAAATCCCGCCCCCAAAGTTACAATTTTTATCGGCTCTTTTACTCGAAATGGGACCATAATTTAGAAAACGGAGCCCAGGAGAGCATGAAAAAGACTTGAAATTGTTTATTCAGACCATAAGCTCATTCGGAAAATGTTTATTTAAGACACAGAACGAGAGAGAAGTCGGCTCATTTTTACATTGGAGCCAATGTACGTGTCGTCACTTCCGGACCTGACGTGCGCCCCCCTGCGGACTTTCGAATTGATGGAATTTCAGGACTGGCCTCATACATTCCCTAATTCTGTTGCCCACTGGTTCAGACGCAGAGGTGGGCCAAATTCTTCCGGGTTGTTTTAACACTTACGGCGGTCACGGTGCGAAATATAAAAGAACGTCAAATGAAGAGAGTTGTTTTTGTAGCGGACAGTGCAGGGGGTAAAACAAAGAACGTAGCCTAAGACTTTGAGCTCGGTACACAGCAAGCAAGCGGAGTATCCACTGTTAGCCAGGTCAGATAACGTTATCGTCGACAATGAAAGCTTCAGATGGTTTTCTCTCCTCCGAGTGCAGCTCGAGCCACTTACGTCTATAAGACCCGCAGACGTTAACGTAATTCCCTGGAATGCAAGAATTAACGAGCCAGTTACATGGCATTGCATTCTTAGACATTGCCGTTTGCTTTTATTTGGTATGTTGCATACAATTGGCTAAATTATTAGTTAATTCAGAGTTAGATGATATTGGAGCAGCCAGCCATTTTCTTTTTCTTTTTCTTTTGCCGGAAGTCGTCACACGACCACAGTACCGGGTCAAATGGGCGTGGCTACATAAGGTGAATAGAGTTTCAAAGTGGGACAAAGTGTTGAAGGGATTTTTGTGTGTGATCTGCATCAAGTCAGATGGTTCAGTCAAAACTAAAGAAGCTGATTGGCCTGAAGCAGAGGACAGTGAATCTGTAAAGAAAAGGGTACTAGCCATTGTCGTTGAAAGGAGCACTTTTTCTCCTCTTTCGCCATGTCACCTGCGCTCTCACTGCAGCCTTCATCACTCTCAGAATCTGAGATTCTCATGGGTTCTTCTTCTTCTCCTCCTCCACCAACCTCATCTCCAGCAGCCTCCTTTGTCTGCTCTTCTTGACGCTTTTTGTGTGTGTAAAATAATCAACTATATTACCGCTTCATCATGTCTGCATCTTTGGAACACAGAGACAAAATTGTTTGGCGCGCTTCATTCAGTGAGCAGGCAGGCAAGGGAGAGAGAGGGAAGGAGAGAGAGACCGACCAACTGAGCCCAGAAAGTCACTTTTTATTAACCACAACCATTAACGTACTAACATAATCGTGCCTGGAGTGGTGGGAGGGGGGGGGGGATTATCATGCACTCGCACCAATGCGACCCGGTGACATTTTTTACTTGCACCCTCAAGAAAAAAGGTTGCATATGCGACCATCTTGGTCGCAGTCTGGAGCCCTGCACATGTGCACATGGCATTTCAGTGATCTGTTCAGACATGGAGCAGCCAAACTGGTTTGTCAGGCAACCGCTGGCAAAAGGGCCGGAGGCCCTGACTTGTTGACATATTGCAGGAAGGAGGACATGTTTGCATTCTATCGTCTTCCTCAATCTTGAAAGAGAAGAAAAAGGCGCGGCCGTTCTTGGTCACATGACATGCGTGCTGATAACGACAAGCCAAAGACAGAGGGAGACACGTTGACTTCTCGGATTCAACCAGAAATTCCACTCACTTTATTTGACAAGGTTGGAGGCTAACGGTGGTCCTCCCATCAGGAGTTTAAGGGTGGTCCTCCCATCAGGAGTTTAAGGGTGGTCCTCCCATCAGGAGTTTAAGGGTGGTCCTCCCATCAGGAGTTTAAGGGTGGTCCTCCCATCAGGAGTTTAAGGGTTGTCCTCCTATCAGGAGTCTAAAGGGGGAATTATGCTCACCCTGCCGTGAAGGGCGCGTGGGTGGAGCGAGGGGCGGGCGCGTCAAATTACGTAAATTTGTTGGGCGTGGTTATTCGCTAGCTCCGTCGGGCACTCGCGCGGTGCGACATTTTTTTCCTCACAGCGTGAGCAGCGCACGGCTTCTCTCCAAACATGTCCGCTTTCGAGCCACTGAGCCCTGAACACTGAGCTGTGTTTTCGCCACATTTCTTGACCCATGTGGTAGGCTATAAACTTAGATTTGCAACTGTTCGTTTTTAGTCATTTCACCAAGTAAATGTGTTGTGTTGAGAGCATTATTGAGAGAGATTAAAAGCAGCACAGAGTAGTAGGCTATCAGGGCTGAGAAGTAAAAATGGCTTTCAGTAAAAACAAGTTTGGTGAGTCCTTCATGTGCTGATGTGCGGTCGTTTGAGAGTGAAAGCGCACTCAGTACTGCACAGCGTTTCATTGAGACTTTTCACGGGCTGTTCTCACCATTGTACAATACATGCTGATCACTTTCTGAGTATAATGGCATCACCCCCAGCGCGAGGTCTACACGGTGACTCACGGAGACTCGCGGGGCCCCACCCCCACGGAGCTTTGCTCGAGTATAAGAGCACCTTAAGGGTGGTCCTCCCATCAGGAGTTTAAGGGTGGTCCTCCCATCAGGAGTTTAAGGGTGGTCCTCCCATCAGGAGTTTTGGGGCCGATCACCAATCGCTGAATTATTTATTTATTTATTTACTATTCTTACACGCATTGTATAATTAGAATTAAGAGATTATAAATATCATGAATTGACAACGGTTTATTTATTGGCAGGCAATATGTCCAGCGTATTCCACTCCAGGCTAGGGATGGGCACCAATAATCGAAAAATCGATGATTGATCGACGCTGATACACTACGTTACTGCATGCTGCAGATCTCTCTCTGGGTCCGGGACACTTTCCCCTCAGCCAGTTGGGGTCGGAAGTGAACCGTTCACTTGGCCAGTGATTGGCCAGTGGTGGATTCAGTCTTCCCCAATCAGTAACGCCTTTACGATCAGACGACAGGGGAGGCCCAGCCCATTTTTCGAACCGCTCTCTCATTGGTGCTACGACCTGTCACTCATTCAGTTTCAGACCCGCCCTCAAACCCCAGAAGTGACTGTGAAGTGGCACAGACTCATTTATGTAGGATGCGGAGCGCAGTGATTCAATGTAATATTTGAGGCTGGGGAGAGACTACTACCCCTATAGCCAGATAAACTTACAAACACATAATAAGAACTAGAAATATGACTTGTGAGTCACAGTCACTACCCCTATAGCGGATATATCGGTCTGGCTCTATTGTAAAATACTGCTGTTCACTGACATTTTAACGATGTTTCATTTGTGGATTAAAGAAACGTACTCCCTTCATTCAAGATGAAAAACTCATTCATGAATCACCCATCAATATGAGCCGAGCTAGCTGCCCTGCATGAGGCTCTTAGCCCAGGGCTTCTTACATGCTCTCCTCCACTTGATTGGAGCCAGGTGTCTCCTGTGCAGAGACAGAGAAGGCTATTGGGGCAGCCTAGTGTCCTCTAGAGAGAGAGTGGCGTCAGCGGAGGACCAAAATGCGAGACTCATTAGCCAATGAACAGCCAGGAATGGGTCTCTCGCGCTACTTTTGCATGCTAAAATAAAGCTGATAATGTACAATTTGATTCAAGGGGGAAAAAACCCTTTCAGAGTACAACACTGTAGCTCAGGAGGTAGAGCGGGTCGTCCACTAATCGCTTTGGATAAAAGAGGTCGGTGGTTTGATTCCCACCTCCTCCAGTTTGCATGTCGAAGTGTCCTTGGGCAAGATACTGAACCCCAAATTGCTTCTGATGGTGTGCCAGCACCCTGCGTGGTAGCCTGCCGCCATAGATGTACGAATGGGTGAATGTACCTACTGACTGTAAAGCGCTTTGGATAAAAGCGCTATATAAATGCAGGCCATTTACCATTTACCATTTACAAACTGTCTATTTTGCTGCAACTCAACAGTGCTGCTTCATCCAGGACCTTACTTCCTGGAACTCTTGAGAGTAAAAAACTGGTCCATTGGGGTGAATGGAGATGTCGGGACTATTCTATCTAAATGGCTCTGGGGCAGCCTACTTAACTGCAGACTAGGACCAGCAGCAAACTCAAATCATCTTGTGGGAGGGGTCTTGCTAAAGTCAAACATGCCCTTGCTGAAATAAGACGCTCCAGAGGACAAATTGGAAAGTGAAAATCTGCCCCTGTAATTATTTGTCGTTGTTGGCCCTAATAGAGAGCCGCAGGAACGAGTCCGGAAATCATCGATGCTAACAGTCCTGGTTCTTCACTGTTTTCGCCTATGGGAGTTTTGAATGGGTTTTTGGCGCGATCCTTCTAATAATCTCTCTGGGCAACGCTGGCTTAATCAAACGCGAACCAGTGTTTAGTAATATCATCTTCACACACGAGGACCACTTTTATGAGTTTTGAAGCTTTTACGTGCCGTTAAAAGGGCGGCTAGCTAGCAAACGGCTAAATGAGACTACACTGTTGGAGTCGATGGGGATATATACTAGGGATGCACCGATATGAAAATTTTGGCCGATGCCGATAACCGATATTAACATTGCTGTTATGGCCGATAACCGATATTTACCGATGTCGATATGATCTGTATAAAACCACATTTTTATGATCATCACATTTTGTACATACTGAAAAACACATGTTAACACTGAATTTGAAAAAGTTATGCATTTCTTTATTTGCAAAGCCTTTGGAAAAGCCCATAAATCATAGATTTACTGCATTATTTCATATCAATGTGAAGAATTTGGCTGATAATGATAACCGATATTAACATTGCAACATCTGACCGATACCGATATGACCGATATGTAAAAAAATCGGCCGATACTGGCCGATACCGATATGATTGCCGATATATCGTGCATCCCTAATATATACGTCAATAACGTCACCACTTCAAAGGACGAACACGGAAATTCTCTTTCCCTCACCTGGTTCAGCCCGTTCAGCCTGGGGTAATCAGTGCACACATCAACAACAGTCCAGGTTGAGTGCTGACGTGACGTGGAAGCCTATGCGACAGTGTGTAGTTCTGGATTAGCTTAGCTCAAGCTTTTTACTTCTAGGGCTCGCATTTACGCTACAAAACTCATGAAAGTGGTCCTCATGTGTGAAGATTATCCGACTGAACTCTGGTTCGTGTTTGATTAATCTTGCATTGCCCAGAGACCGTATTTGAAGCATCGCGGCAAAAACCCATTCAAAAATCCCATAGACAGAAACAGTAAAGAACCAGGAAGTCCGGGACTTCCGCGTTCTGACTACAAAAATACGTCATCCCTGCGGCTCTCTATTATAAACCGTGGAAGCAGGTGAAAAGGCAGTGTTGCTGACTCACCGCTGAGAGCACACGCTGATATGGTTCTACTTAGTGTGATTCTAAAGCTATATTATTGCCAGCTGTGCACGAAATTACTTCCATTTTGTAATGGAAAAATGGGGGCTTGAGATAATGTAGATATGGCCTGATTGCACATGTGAAATGCTGTTTCTACTAGGGGTGGTGGGGGTGGGTCTAATACAGAGCGTCCCACATGAACACTGACCTATAGAAGAAAAAAAAAAAAATGGACGACACGACACACCCCTACACAACACGACACACCCCCTACACAACGTACTGGCTGGACAACAGAGAGGCTCTGTCAGCTTCCATGCAGAAAAAACCGTTACAAGAGTTATTTCGTGCCCACCGCAATAGCCATATACAATAACTCCCATACATGCAGAGAGAGGAGACTCCTCTCCCTCACTCTCCCTCCTCCCCTCCTATAAAGTCACTATTAATTAAACTCACATTGCTTATAGGGGTGGGAATCATGTTTGATCACGATGCGATCCGATCTGGGAAAAAAGCTGATAATATACAATTTGATTCTTTAAATGTCTTACTACCCTTTCAAAGTACATCACAAACGGTCCATTCTGCTACAACTCTACAGCACTGCTCAATCCAGAACCTTCATTCTGGGAACTGCTGCGAGGCTGCAATCCGTTGCCATTGCGGTAAACAAGTGCAAACCTTTTAGACCATGGTGCCACCTTTCCATCTTATGAGCCCAGCGGGGCCTCTGGGCCAGCGCCGCTGTAGAACCTGGTCCATTGGAGTTTCCTGTTTTCTGCATTAATCGCTGGTCATTCACCCATGCTCTTCTCTCTTCTTCTCTGTAGGGGGCGGTGATGGTGAACAGCCGGGTGGAGGCGGTGCTGGGCTCTGGGAGCGGGGCTTTGGGCAGGGCGTGCGCCGGGTGTGGCGGGCGTATTGCGGACCGCTTTCTGCTCTTCTCTATGGAGCGATACTGGCACACCCACTGCCTCCGCTGCTCCTGCTGCCACGCCCGGCTGGGCGAGCACAGCTCCACCTGCTACAGCAAGCAAGGCATGATCCTCTGCAAGGACGACTACCTCAGGTGAGCTCACCTCACACACGCCCCCTTCAGGTCACCTCACACACGCCCCCTTCAGGTCACCTCACACACGCCCCCTTCAGGTCAGCTCACACACGCCCCCTTCAGGTCAGCTCACACGCGGTGAGCTGACCTGACCTTACGCGGTGTGAGGTTTGGAACCTGACCATGGATTGCAGATAGGGAGGAGCAGTCTGGTGTATTGCCCTGTAGGCGAGGACCAGTGTCTTGAATTTGATGCGTGCCACAATGCGAAGCCAGCAAGGGACTGGAAGAGGGGAGTGACGTGAGAGAATGTAGGTTGGTTGAACACCAGACGGGCTGCAGCGTTCTGAATGAGCTGTAACGGTCTCAGTGTTTCCCACAGGATTTTGAGAATTTGGGATGGGGGACCGCAGACCCCCTAGGGGGGTGCGGGGGCATGCCCCCCCGCCAATTTTTTTTAAACATTTTAAAGTAAAATGCATGAATTTGGTGTACTTTGAGAAAGCTTAAGAGCAAAATTAAAAGGCTAGATCTATGAAGAACATGTCATCATTACTGTGCTGTGGGTTTACAATGACAAACTAAATTTCTCCCTATAGGTCAGGGATACTCAACTTGCTTTGCCACTTTCATGAAATGATAGAAGGCGAGGGGCCAGTTAATAAACAAACAATATACATTTTTCTGTAGCGGATTGTAGGTTTTTGGGGTGTCAGCCGGAGTTTAGGCTGACAGTGTTGTGCACACCGGATAGTTAGGTTAAGTTAGTTAGGTTAAGTACATACATAAGTGCCTGGGTAGCGAGCAGATGGCGGTATTTGACAATTTAGCAGCTAAATCATAGATTATTGAAAGATATTCCAGACTGAAATGCTATAACAGAAGTATTGGCCAGAATGACATGAACATTTATTGGACACTTATTCAGCGGATATCTTGCATGTTGCGTTCAGGTGCACTGTAAAAAAAAAAAAAAAAATTTTTTTGTCAACATCTTATTGTGGCGGTCAAAATATTATTGTGGCGGCCCGCCACAAATTCCTTTATGTATGGGAAACACTGGGTCTGATGGAAGAGGCAGGTGGCCCAGCCAGAAGAACGTTGCAGTAGTGGAGATGGGAGAGGACAAGTGCCAGGACCAGGAGTTGTGTCATTTCCCTCGTGAGAAACGGACACATTTTGCAGATGTATTTGATAGATGTACAGGGAGAACCTACAGGAGAACCTATCATGATATTTGAGGGTATTTCTCGACAATATGACAAAATGCTAAAAAATATTTGATTATTAATTTCAAGGATATACTACAATTGCAACAAAATAACTGTTATATTTTTGTATGTGAGCTAAAACGTAACAGTTTGCCTTCAAATATTCAAATATGCCTTAAAATATTACTGTGGTTTGTTGTACATGCTATTTTGTAACCAAACCACTTCCATACGACTGAAGCCACTCCCATTTTTGGAAGTAACTCCTCCCCCATGGAGCAGCTTTCAGCCATGCTTGTCGTTGCTGTGCGACAACTCGGAATATTGCCATTATCACAATATGACAATATTAATTTTTGAATTGTAACAATATATCGATAACAATTACGATGTGGCACACCCCTATATTTAGATACGATACATATTGCAATATATTGCAATACTCTACATAATTTACAGAAAATTTTAAAATAGAGCTGAAAATACAACTTGCTTTGTACCACCCAGGTAGTGTAATAACATGTACATCACATTATATTAATAACTCAGTGGACAAATTGAGTCAGAACTTTTTAATTAAAAAAATGAATTCCAATTATAACAGTATTCACAAATTTGCACAGTTGCACACTGTTACTGAAAACACTGAAATAAAAAATAAAGTGCATAATTATTCTTAATGCACGGTGGCTAAGTGTGGTTAGTGCTGCGGCCTCACACCAAGAAGGTCCCGGGTTCGAACCCCGGTCCATCCCAGGTCCTTTCTGTGTGGAGTTTGCATGTGCTCCCCGTGTTCGTGTGGGTTTCCTCCCAGTTTCATTGCACAGGCCTGGTTAATGAGCTGTTGATGTTTGTGCCTCCAGGCTGTTCGGACACAGTGGCGCGTGCAGCGCCTGTGGACAGTCTATCCCTGCTAGTGAAATGGTGATGCGGGCACAAGGCAATGTGTACCACCTTAAGGTGAGTCTGACCATGCTGTCACATGACCATGCTGTCACATGACACCACCATTCACATCACCGTATAGTGCTGGGTAGTGTCCTCTAGAGCAGTGGTTCTCAACTGGTGTAGCCTCAGGACCCACTATTTTCCTTGTCATGAAGTCGCGACCCAAATTTCAGATTTTTTTTTAAACCACTCAAATTTATTGCACAAAAAATAGCACATTAATTTAATACACAATGCCTTCGTGCACTGTTATAAACCTCAAATGAACAAAAAAGTGCAATAGAAGTGCAACTAGGGCTAAAAACCAATTGAAATAAGGCAGACTTGAATTACAGGCCTATATGTTTTTAAATTTAAACAAGTCAAATTGGTCATGCTCAGAAAGTCTTATTTGAACTGTATGAAATATGAAATAAAAGGCAGACTTATCTTGAATTACATGCTTATATGTTTTTAAACAAGTTAATAATAATAATAATAATAAAACAAGTTAACCTGGTCATGCTAATCCAGTTTCAATAGTCTGAATTTAACTAATATGAAATAAAAAGGCAGACTTTTCTTGAATCACAGGCAGGCTATATGCTTTTTAGTTAAACTGGTCATAACTTTTAATTAAACTGGGGCCATGCTAATCCAGTTTCAATAATCTGAATTTAACTCAAATTAAATATTAAATTAAAAGGCAGACTTCTCTTGAATTACAGGCAGAGCATATGCTTCAGCTTGTTAAACAAGTAAAACTGGTCAGGCTAATCCAGTTTCAATAATCTGAATTTAACTCAAATGAAATATGAAAAAAAAAAAAAAAAAAATGGCCAATGTCCGCGACCCAATCAAAACGGCCCTGCGACCCAAAGGTCGTGACCCACCAGTTGAGAAACGCTGCTCTAGAGAGAGAGTGCCGTCAGCGGAGGACCAAAATGCGAGACTCATTAGCCAATGAATAGCCAGGAATGGGTCTCGCGCTACTTTTGCATGCTAAAATAAAGCTGATAATGTACAATTTGATTCAAGGGGGGAAAACCCTTTCAGAGTACAACACAAACTGTCTATTTTGCTGCAACTCGACAGCGCTGCTTAATCCAGGACCTTACTTCCTGGAACTCTTTAGAATAAAAAAACTGGTCCATTGGAGTGAATGGAGATGTCGGGACTCTTCTATCTACACGGCTCTGGGGCTGGGCAATTACAGTTTCCCAAACGTGTAAACACATTTCCAGAAACTGTGGCTCAATTTGTCAAAACACTACACACAAAAGTGAAAAGAGTTAACCACTTTGTCAAAACTCCACGAATCTCTTGCAAAATGACACACAGCACTCAAAACCATGTTCTCGCTTCTCAAAACGGATTATTTCCACCAAAACAATATACACAGCTATTATATGTTTATGTCTGACAGAGGATCAGTTACACACACTGGTGTGATCAATTTAAAACACTACCATCAAAATCGTATCAACACAGAAATTAATATACCGTAAATTCCGGACTATAAGCCGCGGCTTTTTTCCCGTTTTTTGGCCTTTTTTGGCCCCTGCGGCTTATATAACGGTGCGGCTTATCTATGGATTTTTTCAAAAAAAAAAAAAAAAAATCTCTCTTTTTTAGCACTCTTTCTAACTATAAATCCACTTCTGTTTTAATTTCCTCTCTTGCCCTCTTTTAACAACATAACATAACATAACATAACACAACACAGGTGGTGTTGTGTTATGTTGTTTTGTTGAAATGTTAATAAATGGGAGCTTCCTCAAACAGCCATCTCTTTCCCAACAATCCCCTCTGTGCATGAACCCTTACATATGGTAATTAAACATTAAAACACAATAAAAAAAAAAAAAAAAAAAAAACATTAAAACACCCGCGGCTTATAGTCCGGTGCGGTTTATATATGTAAAAAACAGTCAACTTTGCAGGTGCGGCTTATACTCCGGTGCGGCTTATAGTGCGGAATTTACGGTAATCAGAGACACAGTCAGCAATATTGTCCACATTATTGTCCTCGTCATAGAAAAGTGACCAGTCAGTGCATTCAAAGCAGCTCCTCGCATGCCTCATCTGACCATACTCACACAGATGGTGGATGCGGGCTGTCTGTGGACCAGCTGTCTGTGGACCAGCTGTCTGTGGACCAGCTGTCTGTGGACCAGCGACGTGTACATTGATGACAGCAACACCAGATTGGGGTCAGATTATCCTGCTGAACCCAAATTACCGCTCCCATACATTTTTGTTAACCACCTCGATCTCGAAAAGCCGGATCGCTGTCTACCATGCAAACATGGACTGGTGTATGACCCTGCTTGCCAGAGCAGGAGGATCCTGGTGCCTGGGAATGGTTGCACAGCTGTTGCCCCAGCAGTTTTGTGAGATCACAATGCTTGTTGGAGAGAACGGTCTTGAAGCGGGCAGTCAGAAGGAGCTTTCCGCCCATGTCAGTCTTGGAGATCTCTGTGTGCTGAATGCTGTGAATGAGAAGAGCTCCTTTTTGTTCACCTTGTTTTTTAGGAAGCCACTGTTCCATTCATGCTTCAGGACTGGAGTGCTGCCATCGATGGGCCGTTCCCACGCAGTTTCTTGGATGTGGCAAGAAGACCGCTTGGTCAGACTGAACAAGCATACCAGACAAACGATAGTGGCTCTCACGTATAACCCGATATTAATTAGGCTAATTCGCTAATGATGTGATGTCATCAGTGATGATGTCATCAGCGATGATGTCAAAAGTGATGTCATAAGGGCGCACACACAACGAGGCATCGTGACAAGACTGATCAGTGATGTCACACACACCCACACACAAGGAGGCATTGTGACAAGAATGATCAGTGATGTCATAGGGGGGCACACACACACACACACACACACACACACTGATGATGTCATCAGTGATATCATAATGGGGCACACAGACACACACAAGGAGGCATTGTGACATCACTGATGCAATAACATTTAGTGAGCAACACACACACACACACACACACACCTGTGCACGGCAATACACAATAGGCTACGAGCTACGGGCGACTACGCGCGCTCGATGCCTAGTATTGAAGTTATTCAAAACTGAAAATTTATTTTGTTTTGAATGGTAAGTGATAACCTCAGTGAATGGGTGGTAAGACCAAAACATAATGCAGTATATCAGGTATAGATGACCCTAATGGATGTCTGTCTTTCTATTTTCTATAGTGTTTTAGCTGTGCCACCTGTCGGAACCGCTTGGTACCTGGCGATCGCTTCCACTACATCAACGGGACAATCTTCTGCGAACACGACCGACCGGGGGGAGGCCTGCTCAGTGCTCACCCCACAGCAGGCATGATGTCTGACCAGAAGGTGAGAGGCCTGCTCAGTGCTCACCCCACAGCAGGCATGATGTCTGACCAGAAGGTGAGAGGGCTGCTCAGTGCTCACCCCACAGCAGGCATGATGTCTGACCAGAAGGTGAGAGGGCTGCTCAGTGCTCACCCCACAGCAGGCATGATGTCTGACCAGAAGGTAAGAGGGCTGCTCAGTGCTCACCCCACAGCAGGCATGATGTCTGACCAGAAGGTAAGAGGGCTGCTCAGTGCTCACCCCACAGCAGGCATGATGTCTGACCAGAAGGTAAGAGGGCTGCTCAGTGCTCACCCCACAGCAGGCATGATGTCTGACCAGAAGGTGAGAGGCCTGCTCAGTGCTCACCCCACAGCAGGCATGATGTCTGACCAGAAGGTGAGAGGGCTGCTCAGTGCTCACCCCACAGCAGGCATGATGTCTGACCAGAAGGTGAGAGGGCTGCTCAGTGCTCACCCCACAGCAGGCATGATGTCTGACCAGAAGGTAAGAGGGCTGCTCAGTGCTCACCCCACAGCAGGCATGATGTCTGACCAGAAGGTGAGAGGGCTGCTCAGTGCTCACCCCACAGCAGGCATGATGTCTGACCAGAAGGTAAGAGGCCTGCTCAGTGCTCACCCTACAGCAGGCATGATGTCTGACCAGAAGGTGAGAGGGCTGAGATGTGATGTGATGGACACAGCAGACATGGGGCCCTATCTTGGTACAGGCGATATCCCCTATTTGCGCACCTGTTTGCACGTGCCTTAAGGCAGGAAAGATAGTGGTCCGCCTTGCGCATTTGTCCAGGTGTTATGCCTAGTTTTACACTCTCGCCTGGCAGCAGCTAAACGCATCCCCACCTCACGGGAGCATATTGTAATGATTTATACAGAAATGTAACTGTTTGAAAGTGATATAATTGTCTGGGTAGACGTGACCTGAGTGACCTCCCTGATTTCTAAGTTAAAACAGACCCGAAATATGTTGTAATCTAAGATTAGATTAGATTAGATTAGAGTAGTTTAGGACAGGGCAGACCTGAATTAGGGCTATACAAATAGACTTGACTTGACTTGAGTTGACCTGACCAGACCAGACCAAACCAGACCAAAATCCCCATACAAAATTCCCATTGACTTCCCGACGAGGGGACCAGGAAGTACTAACATCCGGGTCTTAGGCAAGTCTTCGGGCTCATTCCTGTGGTACTCTTATTGACAGCTTCCATTCTCCTTGTGTGTTTTCAGGTCTGCTGAGGAAGAGGATGGGACAAATAACTGTGCCTTAATCGCCCCCCCCCCCCCACCTCCCCCTTCCCCCTCTGAGGCTGCTCCTCTGCTCTGAGGGTCAGATCTTCATCTCCTCTCACTCCTGGTTTTCGTCCTGGCTTTCTCCTATCATTCAAACTCCAGATATGTCTTCAGTCAGACTGTGAGGAGTCGAGATCTGAACATACACCGCTTCACTGGAGCGACGAGGACGCTGAAGACGCTTGGAATTTATTTATACTCTAGACTGATGTCTATTCTCAACCGTGGCAATAAGGAAGGACTGGCATCATCCAGGGCAAAACAGTTTTTTTTTTACTTTTCGTCCCATTCCAGCGATTCCAATGGAATTATCCTTTACCTTTACCCAGCCAGGGCTGTTGAGGGAACAGAGCAGGAGGCAGCACTCAGGACCTGCTCCCACTCAGCGGGAACGACTCCGGAGACATCGTCCAAAACTCACACAGAGACCACACACACACACACGCTCACACACGCACACAAACACACACACACACACACATACACACACACGTATGTGCACACATACGTATGTGCACACATGGCTTTTTCTTTTTTTTTTTTTTTTTTTTCTTTTTTGGGGGTGGGGGGGAGTGTGAGACCATGGGACATGGGATGTTTCCTTCCACTCTCCTTGAACCAGCTTTGGGGGGACATCAATACAGACACTCAGAGTATTTCTCTGTGTAATGAATGAAAGACTTTGGGTACGCTTTCTATGATGGTCATGTCTATAATGCATTATAAGCACATCCGTAAGACATTATAATGCATTTATAAGGCTTTATAAAAGTCTTTATGAATGTTTGTAATTATGCATGACAACTTATAACAAGGTTTATAAAGTATTATAAGTGGCAGATATATTGTATTATAATGCTGCATTCCATTTAAACTGGGAGCTGAGGACTTCACGGTTCAAAGGTCATGAACTGTGCCTCACCACCCCCCCCCCCTCAAAAATCCAAGATGGCTGCTCTGCCCTTCAATAGTTGAGTTGTAAATACTGTTTATTAGCACTTCTGTCTTATTTGACACGCAAATTTAAAAAAATTGTCTCATTAAATCAGTCGTACACAATGGGTTCAGAAAATACTGCTCATAAGTCCTCATAACTGTGTTATAGTATCATACAATTGCTAATGACCTTATAGTGCTGTCACTTTATAATACTTAAAGACCTTGTTATATAAGATGCCATGCATGATTATAAACATTTATAAAGAGTTTTATGTGCATTATAATGTCTTATGATTGTGCTCATAGTGCATTATAGATATGACCTTCAAAGAAAGTGTTACCAAGACTTCAGTATATTCATTAGTCCCCAGATTCTTTTGTACAACAACCGGAGGCATTTCTTTGTACTTTATTTCAATGTACTTTATCTGGATTTGTTTGGTTGTTTGTTGTTTTGTCTTGTTTTTCAGGTGATGGTGCTACAGTAGTTCCAGGGATGACGAATATATTTAGGGTTGGATCAGATACACTATGTATTTGTAATTGTGTTTGGAAAGATGATTCTGCCAGCGAGAGTTCGAACACGACGATAATGATTTGGCGGCAGTGAGGTATGTGTACAGTACTCTGTGTTTATTTGCAGCTCAATGTTTATTAACGCTTGATGTTTGTCAAGTTGAAGCCAAGTATCTTATGAGAGAGTCTAGGGAGAACGGGATGATAAAAAGTAAGAAGTGTACATACATCTTTTTTTATCCTATCCTATTGTATTGTGTGTGCTATATGGTTCAGTAATGTCTTCTGTGTTGCCTTTTTGTATGTTTTTTCCTCAAACAAGGCTTAATTTTATTGGTCTAAAACATCTATATGGAGAGAAAATAAGTCTCAAAATAAATCTAATCATACATTTTGCCAGTCCATTATGTTTCATATGTAATAATGAGTGTCTTTCCAGTCACTTATGTTTGCTATGTAACACGCATGTGATTGAATGTAGTTGGCTAGTGGAGTGTTACAAATAGCCGTTTAATACCCAAAAGTAACATGTACATTTAAAGACAAATACTCAGGGCTCTCAGACAAACACGGCTGATTAGCCACCGGAATGGGGTTTGAAAAGGCCTGAGATGGGCCCGTTACAGAAGCAATTAAAGTGGGAGGCGCCGGGAGCTCGGGCTTTAGCTCCGCTCCAGTATTGGATCCTAATGAGGTCTAATCTGTGAGACCGTCTAATTAAAAGGGGGGTGCTTTCCTGTGGGCACCAGGCAGGCAGCAGCCTGCGCTCTCTATAGCAGTTTAGTCTGGGGGAAAGGGCAAGTTAAAGACTAGTGTTTAGTCTGGGGGAAGGGCAAGTTAAAGACTAGTGTTTAGTCTGGGGGGAAGGGCAAGTTAAAGACTAGTGTTTAGTCTGGGGGGAAGGGCAAGTTAAAGACTAGTGTTTAGTCTGGGGGAAAGGGCAAGTTAAAGACTAGTGTTTAGTCTGGGGGGAAGGGCAAGTTAAAGACTAGTGTTTAGTCTGGGGGGAAGGGCAAGTTAAAGACTAGTGTTTAGTCTGGGGGAAAGGGCAAGTTAAAGACTAGTGTTTAGTCTGGGGGAAAGGGCAAGTTAAAGACTAGTGTTTAGTCTGGGGGGAAGGGCAAGTTAAAGACTAGTGTTTAGTCTGGGGGAAAGGGCAAGTTAAAGACTAGTGTTTAGTCTGGGGGAAAGGGCAAGTTAAAGACTAGTGTTTAGTCTGGGGGAAAGGGCAAGTTAAAGACCCTAGTGTTTAGTCTGGGGAAAGGGCAAGTTAAAGACTAGTGTTTAGTCTGGGGGAAAGGGCAAGTTAAAGACCCTAGTGTTTAGTCTGGGGAAAGGGCAAGTTAAAGACTAGTGTTTAGTCTGGGGGGAAGGGCAAGTTAAAGACTAGTGTTTAGTCTGGGGGGAAGGGCAAGTTAAAGACTAGTGTTTAGTCTGGGGGGAAGGGCAAGTTAAAGACTAGTGTTTAGTCTGGGGGGAAGGGCAAGTTAAAGACTAGTGTTTAGTCTGGGGGAAGGGCAAGTTAAAGACCCTAGTGTTTAGTCTGGGGGGAAGGGCAAGTTAAAGACTAGTGTTTAGTCTGGGGGAAAGGGCAAGTTAAGACTAGTGATTAGTCTGGGGGAAAGGGCAAGTTAAAGACTAGTGTTTACTCTGGGGGAAAGGGCAAGTTAAAGACTAGGGTTTAGTCTGGGGGAAAGGGCAAGTTAAAGACTAGTGTTTAGTCTGGGTTGAAAGGGCAAGTTAAAGACTAGTGTTTAGTCTGGGGGAAAGGGCAAGGAAGGCTTTGCCGATTTTCAACCCACTTTGTATCATTATAATCTGGGTAATATAAGCAGATGGACAGTGCTTACCTTCTCTATATGGTTTCCATATGGAGAAATATCTTCCGTTTCTCTGCCTGCAGAAACTCTGCCCCCGCTAGCTGCAAGTCGTTAAGGCTCTCGATGTGATTCTCCGTGCATGTGTGCATACAGAAAGAAATAAACAGTAACAGCTGCCCCCGCAGCCGCCTCGAGCAACATCTGTTCCCTTCCGTGTCCAGAATGACGCATCACGCATAACGCGGCATTCTGATACGCAAGTGCCTGGAATAAACCCTCAGCGGTTAAAGACTCTATAGCTGTTTAGTCTAGGCCGGGGGAAGGGCAAGTTAAAGACTCTATAGCTGTTTAGTCTAGGCCGGGGGAAGGGCAAGTTAAAGACTCTATAGCTGTTTAGTCTAGGCCGGGGGAAGGGCAAGTTAAAGACTCTATAGCTGTTTAGTCTAGGCCGGGGGAAGGGCAAGTTAAAGATTCTATAGCTGTTTAGTCTGTTTCAAAAGTCATAAAAGTGGTCCTCGTTTGTGAAGATTATCCTGCTGAGCACAAATTACCTTACCACTCCCATAAACTTTTGTTTACCACACATTTCACGCATTTAACCGAAATACCCATTCTAAAATCCCATAGCATTTTCCCCTCATGAACCAACATGGCGGCGATTTCTGGTTAAGCCTACACAAATATGTCATCCCTGCGGTACTCTATAGCTGAATCAATTGGTTTGACCAAGCAAAACTCTTTTTATAAGGATTTTACGAAATGTCTGTGGAAAAATAAATGGTGGATGAAATCCCTTGGTTTCTATGCGTAAACCGGAAGAGGGCGTGACTTTGGCACTATATATGTCATGAAAATGTTCTCCTCCTTTCTCCAACTACTCAAACTTTAAAATTTGACCTATTTTTTGCTCTTCTCCGCTGGTTTTCCATGATTGCTTTTTGGCAGAGCTTTCACTTTGAAGCTGTTTTTTAACAAGCTACGGTAATTAAAGCAGTCTTTTTATAGGTACATTTGGCACGAAAATCGCCCTGCCTTCTCCTGCCCTTCTATTTTTAGGACGTCTCTCCCCACGTGTTGTTTTGTGGTTCTACAGAGAGAAATTAAAGGCTAAAGCGCAAATTATGCTCGAGCGAAATCGGCGGCGCTGACTGCGCCGAGGGGGTCGCCGCAGCTGGGCGTCCTCTCGGCGTAGGGGGCGTGCAGCTCCTCGAAAATGTGACTCCGCGGCGTCAACGCGGACGTGACGTGACCAGCACGAGAGCTGTGATTGGCCGTTGCCTTGGGCCGCGCACATATCCCCTGATGTACTTATTGTGAGGAATGAGGAAATGCCATTTCCTCATTTAACAGTGCTTGTCTCTAATCTAGCAAAGTCTTCTGCAGGCTCACTGAAATGAGTTTGGAAATAGAGGGACAATAAAATGTCCCCCCACCGACATGATTGCAAGTTCTTGGTAAACGACACGATAACGTCATATGTAACGGACATAAGTGTACCACAAGCCACCTAGTGTTTTGGACGTGTACCGCAGCCAACGCGCCGAGTTACGTTCGAGTATGCACAGTCTCGCCGTCGCCGCTCGGCGGCGGCAAGGCTCCAAGTCGAGGCTGCGCAGAACCTTGTCAGTGCTTTTAAAAGTGAAAGGTGAAGGAGGGACGGAGGGCAGCCAGCTGTGACTTTTCAAATTAATGTTCCCATAGAACTCTCATAGGGTTAGTCCAATTAGCTGCACATTGAAAATATGAACGTTTTGATGGCGGTGTTATAAGCATAACGTTACTGTTATGCTGGAACATTGTTTGACTGTTCAGTTTGGTCAACTCCAGGCATTAGACGGTACCGTATAATACAGGGGAAGCAGGGTAGTTCCTGGCTCACGCTAACGTGAATATCCTTATCCATTTCCCCACAGCCAATGCAAGCCAAAACACGACCAAACATGCCACAGCAACGTCCAATGATTCATCCAGAATCGTTTTTGGGCATCTTGAGGCTGATCCGACCGATAAATTGTCCAGGTTGCCGTTTTCAAGTGACTTTTATGAGTTAACGTTACAAAGCAACCAACACAATGTTGCCAGGCAGCTGCTTGTGCGCGTGCCATCATGGTGCCTGCGCGCCAGCTCGTTCACACGCTGCCTGCAGTTACTCTTAACGGCCACCGGTTTCAGTAATAGTTAGAACTAGGTACTGGGTATATAGCGTACCTGATGTTAAGTGGTAATTGGCTTTTATTGGTACTGGGTATATATAATAATAATAATAATAATAATGATTGGATTTATATAGCGCCTTTCCAAGTGCTCAAAGCGCTTCACAGAATCATTATTCTTCGAGGTTCGAAAGCGTGGCAGCCACACATCGGCGCTCAACGGCCCCTCCGACCACCATCATTCATGTCTACATTCATACCAATCATACGAGGCAAGGAGGGTTAAGTGTCTTGCCCAAGGACACAACGACAGCAGCTGGGAGGGAGTGGGGATCGAACCGCCAACCCTTGCGTCATTGGCCGACGCACTCTACCTCCTGAGCTAAAGCCGCCCGGCATATATACCTGATGTTAAGTGGTAATTGGCTTGTATTGGTACTGGGTATATATCTGATAAGTGCTTATGTCCATACATGCATGCACTGCAGTGATAAGCTCACCCATCAGTGACCAATATGAAATAGATACTGTATGCTGTGAGCTTAACTGGGTAAGATGGGAGCGGGAGGCAGGTTTTTTTATGGGTGAGAAGCGGGGTGGAGGGGGTGGTTGGGATAGCAATTTCATCCAATCAGAGCGCTTTGAATAATTAAACTGATCAACTTAATTAGCTCAATTAAGTTGATTTGACCACGGAACATTGCCATATGGCGCAAGGAAACAAAAGAGGGGGGAACTAATTAAAAGTAAAATAATGAGGATTTTAATTAACTGGTTCCCCAGACGTCAGCAAGCGGGGATGTTGAGTTGTAATTAAAAAGTCCTGTAGTGCTGGCAACATTCTCTCCCTCCCTGTTTTACTAACAGCAAAGGTTCCATCCATCTAATTAAATCTGTAAATGAATTAGCAACATCGACGGTCCCTGCATGATTTCTACACCACAACTTCTCAATCATTCTCGTAATTCTGTAATAATGATGAGAAGAATCGTAATAACTAGAGCACTTTTCTCGACAAAGACCCACAAACACACTCACTCGCACACACATTCAAACAGATAAACACCTCTCGCACACACCCAAACACACACCTTTACGTATTCCAATGCATTCATATCTGATACAATGTCGGAGGGCTTTACAAATGCGTCCAAAGCTTGGGATAGAGCAGTGTATGGTTGTCAGAAAAACATTGTCATATATATCAACGTTCTACACGTCATAGAGTCTGCTATTGAAATAGTATGGTGGGCAGTAAGGGTGTTGTGGTCGGGGGCCATGTTCGATCCCCAGTCATGGTCACAGCGTTTCCAAAGACTACATTTCAACTGTGCGTCACATTTAACGTTTTTGTTAACGTTGGAATGGTAGCAAGGGTTTGAAATTGACATCACTGATGACATCATCACTGGGAAATAGATAATAGAAAAGACTATGTTTTGGGAGTGATTGACAGGTCAGGGTTACAGGTTCGCCTGTCCAGTGATCGCACAGCTTGCCAATCACGAACCAATAGCAGGCGGAGCTGCGGCTCTGGGAAACCCCTCGTCTCGTGCCGTCGCGCGTGAGCTGCACAAGGAGCCCAAGAATCAAGTGACACACAGGCCACTTCAACCATGGATGTGCTTCAACACAGGAGTCCAAAAACAACGGTAGGCTACGTCCATGGGTAAGAGTAGGTCTTGTATAGGAACAACAGAATGTCATCTTCCCATCCCTGTGGGTCTAGAGGGGGAAATACATTTACACACACTCTGCCTTCACAGCCCGCTCTCACTCCGGCCATGTAGATAGAACGCACGCTGGTAGACTTGTGATATGATACACCGCACCGCACCGTTAAACCATCTGTCGCACCTTGGCCGTATTATGGAACGACTCTGGAGCTGGTGTAGGCTTTGAGGGGTCTCCAAGGTAGGAAGACCCCCGGAAGGTCTTCTTACCTTGGAGACCCGAACCCTAATGCTGAATTCACACTATGCGCTCCAAGCACAAATTGGCGCTCGCTTGTTAAGTGTGAACTGTCCACAGACGCGAGCAAATGTGAACGTCAACCTTTCCGAACCTCATAGACAACACACGGGCGAGGATACACTCCAGGCATAGTTGATGACGCAAGTGCACTCTGTTCCGTTCCCGAGTGCGGAAGAAATGTTGTAATGTGAAAGCTGACCAGCGGGGGAGAGGGGAGGGGGGACAATCGTGCCTGGGGGGCGGAACGGAACGAAAGCAATCGTTCCCAGTGAGAAAGCAGCCTTAGGGCCTGTGTCCACCTAGCGTCTTTTTCCGACGTTAAACGCTGGGAGTGCGCTGGGGAACGCTGATCCCAGCGCACAATATACAAGGAAGCAGTCTGCAAGTATAGCTGACAGCTAGCAAGCTAACAACACAGGTAGGCTACGCTATTAAAAGCAGTAGGCACAACACTCAAATATTAAGTGTCTAGCCAATCTGCTCCCACAATTGAGCCGTTCTGTCTCTGTTGCGATAGTTTTTCCATATGATTAGTTACCAGAAAAGGAGCAGCCGACACCAGCGTCTTTCTGAAAAGTTAAAATATTTTCAGCTGGAAGCGCTGGGAGTTGGGCGCACAAAAACGCTGAAAATAGACGCTGGGCGCTGCACACTTTCTATAGACGTCCGTGTGCGCTCGCATACGCGCTCCCCCCATTGGAAACAACTGAAAAAAGACGCTGGACCTGAGGAAAAGACGCTAGGTGGACACAGGCCCTGAGTCCAGTGTTTTTTGTTGAGCCTCTCCTGTAAAGAACAGCAATGATGGTGGGTGATGATCTTGCATATTGTGGCAATAAAAGGGATTCTGATTCTGATCTATTTGACTCTAAATGGGCCATAATTTACAAAATGAACATCATGCTTTATTGAAGAAGACGTGTATTTTAGATGCGATTGAGACCATAAACTCATTAGGAAAATGTTTATTGAGGTTATAAATCAAGTGAGAAGTTGGGTCACTTTCCCATTAGTCTCGCTGGCCAGCCTCCTCTGAGTCTGGCGCTGCAGGTCTCCATAACTGGGATAAACCCTCCCCTGCTCTACTCTGCTCTCCCATTGGAGGCGTCGGTTTCAGACGCTGCCGGATTTCCTGTCAATCCGTCATTGGCTCCATGTCATTGGCACCATGTCAATCAGACTGGCTTCCGCTCCCTCCTCCCTGTGTGTTGCTGTAAATAGTCCCCTGCCGCTAACTAGCTAGCAAGCTAACGGCAGAAACCTACACGCTAGCTCGTTGCTACACGCTGAAAACGGCAAGTTGGATTGTTTGAAACTATTTCCAAGGGCACTGCCGCCAAGCGCCGCCCATCGCAATCCCACTATGGAGACCTGCGGCGCCAGACTCCTCGGACTGAAGGAGAGAGGAGGCTGGCAAGCGAGACTACTTTCCCATTGACTTCTATACAATCGCACTTGTTTTTGCAGCCAGTGGCGTTGCCCCCTGCAGGCCATAAGAAATAATGCAGATTTAAGGCACTTCCGCATTGGCTCCATTTTTCATGAACTGAGCTACCCCCTTGGCTCAAACGTAGGCTTATTTCTACAGTGCATATAGAGGTTGTGAGGGGGGGAGTGTGAAAAGAGGGCAGAGTGACGAGAGAGAAGGGGCAGCGGACATGGGGAGCCTGGTTCAATCTAATCAAGTTCACATATGGACCAAAACTGTGTGTGTGTGCAGCTTGGTAGCAGGGGACTGACCGAGGAAAGGACATACTGAAGGACGCAGGGAAATTGACACAAATATATTTTGTTCTGTCGATCTGTCCTTCTAAGTCTTTTCCACCAGTGTGTTAGTAGAGGACAGCTGAGCACGCTGTATGAGCCAGGGCTAGGGTGCCCAGATGCCAGCAAACTAATGTGGGACAAAGAGATGTTTGTGTGGGACACCTTACCAATGCTGAGTAGGGCTGCAACTCAGGATTATTTTCATTATCGATTAATCTGTAGATTATTTTTGATTAATCAATTAGTCATTTTGTCTATGTTGGTCGGTGTGTATGTCTGTAGGATTGTTGTGTGTCGCTCGGTGTGTGTGTGTGTGTGTGCGTGTTGGTCATGTGTGTGTAGGTTTGTTCTATGACGTGTGTGTGTGTGTAGGTTTGCAGTGTGCTTGTCAGTGTGTGAGTTGAGCTCCATGCTGTAAATTGCATCTGTTCCTAATTACAGAGTGCTAATGAAAGTCTGTATTCCTGGCGGGCCTACTGAGAACCAGCTTGGCACCCGGCCTGTGTCACCCAGAAGACTGATAACATATACATAGACACACACATCGTCACTATCAGGTGGAAACCTCATATCTCAAAAAAAGTATTTTTCAGAAGGAAGAAAAAACATTCCCATTTTAACAGTGTAATAATTAGTAATAACAACATTAAATATAGCCACGATGACGGGGTCCAATCAGAAGTAGTAGTAGTAGTAGCAGTAATCGTATTATTAGTAGTAGTGGTGGTAGTATTAGTAGCAGCAGCAGCAGTAGTAGTAGTAGTAGTAGTAGTAGTAGTAGTAATACTAACTACTACTAACTACTAGTAATAGTAACTACTAGTAGTAGCAGTAGTAATATGTGTAGTAGTAGTGGTAGCAGACTAGCAGTAGTAGCAGTAGAACTGATGACATCACTCACTGGTGACATCACAATTGCTTGAGTGATATCACTGATGACATCATCATTGAGCTTGATTTACACCACTGGTGACATCAACAATTGTATACATAAGACCACATAGGGCCAAATGTTATAGAGTATAATAACTCTTGAGGGAGTGAACCAGAACCAGCTTCTCCCCCTGGGCTGAAATCTCTCTTCACAGAGGACCCCTTCACTCAGTTGCTCAGGAGGGATGAGGAGCGGAGGAACATGGAGATGATCGAGGCACAACAGCAAGATTGAGGAGGTGTGAGAAACACTGGAAACGTGAAAGAAGAAGAAGAAGAACCAGGTCTAGAGTGAGACCATCCAACTGTGAGAGGCAGCAATGTGCCGCAACTGTCCCACTCGATTTGGTGCAGAACAAGCAGCCCGCACTGCTCCACACCGCAAAATAATGTATTTTACCGGACAAATCTGAAACCTACCGGTCACATTTCAATATCAGAATGTGTACAAACACAATATCATGTAAATACAGCGCTGTACAGTGCAGAAGCGTCATGCCCATTGTAACTGATTTTTGAGAGGTAAAAAAAATAAAAAATAAACATAGGCTATAATATTATAGGCTGTGTATGGTAGTTGAAACATAGTTTCAAGTTTACGTTTATGCATGTTTGTAGTTAAAACAAAAACATAAATACTGTATAGGCTACATACAGTACAACACAAAAGGCTGTTATTTACCCTTTGTCGCCACCTGGTGAGTAAATATATATAACCAAAACCATTAAAATTGACAACTGGTCCGCAACTTTCTTTCCCATGTATCTACCAGTCCTTGGCACAAAAAAGGTTGGGAACCCCTGCTCTAGAGGAAAGATTTCTACCTTCTGAAAAGGCAATACCAGCCAAAATAAACATTGTGTTACATTGCTTTGAAACATGTGGTCTCCCTTTTTTGTCAAGTCCATTGAGCCTGGGCAGTGGCAATGTACTTAGTCTGATGATTATGGATCTTTCCAGGAGGCTGAGCATTTTGGAAAATAGCCTTATGGTTACACCTGCTCAGTCTGTTAATTTAAAATGAGATATTCCTCTAAATCTGGCATTGACGAGTTATTTTGTATGTTACATAGCCTACTTATTGGCTAAATAGCTCAGGCGGCCTGATGCGCAGGCTACCCAGAACCCGCTGGGTCCTGCAGGCTGGCCTGCCCCACGGGTGGTCTGGGTTGACAAATTAGGAAAACATTGCAAAGCAGCTTTATTAAATAACTTACAGCAGCGAAACAGGCCGACTAACGCCTTATTAAAGACGTGAACTCTCTCACACACACACACACACATGCATGCACACACACGCACACACAGACAGACAGACAAGGCTGTGAGTGTGACAAAGAAGACGTGCTGTGATTGATATTGGAGGATTACGCACGGGCGCAGAGGCAAAGCCTGGCAGTAAAGAAACACTTTGAGTTATATGCTCTCAAAACAAACATTTTGGAAGGATTCAGCTGTTATTTTCCTGCCAAGATGACCGTGTGGTGATAGAACAGATTCATATCAATGTCACACAGCCTGGACTGGGCTGGTGTTTCCCTCCCAAACTTTTTTTTAAAACACAAGGCCCTTCCTGGAGCCTGCACCAACATGTCTGTAACCCTACACTCCTGCCCTCTCGCTGCTCCGCCTGCTGCCCCCTCAAATCTCCTGATAGTCCAGATACAATATCGCTAATATCCCTAATTGCCTCATTAAGTTGACATAGAAGCCGGGGCGTTAAGCCAACAAGCCCAGGAACCTAATTAGACACCTTAAAATAAAGGCAAGGGCACTTTATGGAGGGGCAGGGGCAGTTTGGGGAATGTTTTAATGAGCACACACTGCTGCTGCTGCTCAGAATAGCAGGAGTCATTTGTTGACGCAGCCAACTCTATCAGACACACACACACACACACACACGCATGCATGCACACGTCTCACACACACACACACATGCATGCACACGTCTCACACACACACACATACACATGCATGCACACGTCACACACACACACACACGTATGTACATGTCACACACACTCACACACACCCACATCCTGCTTTTACAAAGCAGTCCTGGGTCCTTAGTCATTTTGCAGGTCTATCTTTGTTTTACATTCAAATTAGTATTGCAATATAAAAGTAGATTCAGTCTCCCAAACAGACCCAGTGTGGGACAGATCCAGTGAGTGCAGGCAGCAGGGAGAGACAGATCTAGTGAATGCAGGCAGCAGGGAGAGACAGATCTAGTGAGTGCAGGCAGCAGGGAGAGACAGATCTAGTGAGTGCAGGCAGCAGGGAGAGACAGATCTAGTGAGTGCAGGCAGCAGGGAGAGACAGATCCAGTGAGTGCAGGCAGCACTCCTGCCCGGCCCGGCGCTTTCCATGTTTGCACACAACCAACCCAACGCTTTAATTTGAGCAATCTGTTACAAGTGACATTTTAGGTAGGACATGTATTCAGTAATCTGTAGTGGCACAATTTTTCTCTTGGGTTTAAGAAAAATAAGATTTTAAGGCTGAATATGAGATTAAACGACTCATTAAAATTGATGTTTTTTTTGCAGTGTACCAATCCCAATGCCTAACTCTCCCTCTGCACACACTATGACGCACACACACACACACACACACACACACACACGCACGCACGTGCATATGGACTCGTACACCCTCACACAAATGCTATGAAGTCACGTAGGGAGCGGGGTGGAGACAGAGGGAGCCCCCTGCAGATGCGGGGGTGTAATTGCATTAGCCGCTCAGTAGGGAGAGGATGAACTCGGGTTGCTCTGAAATGAACACAGTCAGGGGCCACATCAGGCCATTAGTGGCCCTCCAGCCATTTTCCCCTCTGCTTCATTTCACTCCTCAGGGCGGATGTCATCCTCTGAGAGAGTGAGCGAGAGAGAAAAGGAGAGAGAGAAAGAGCAGTAAAGAGAGAGGGAGAGAGCGAGAGGGGGCAAAGGAGAGAGGGAGAGAGAGGGAGAAGGAGAGAGAGCGAGCTGCTGGGAGCTAATGGCAGCCATACGTTAACTGATGGCGGCTTCACCTGGCTGGACGTCTTTCTGCAGTGTTCCAGAGGAAGTGCAGCGGTGAGACTGGAGCCGACACGGGTGAACCTCCACCTGTATCTACAGCAGGGTTGGGTACTGAAATCTGTACTTTTAAAGGATAAATGTCATGTCATGTGTGAAATCCCACAACTAAACATGTTACAATGTTTCAATCAAAGGCAAAGAAAATGACGCAGATACGATGTTTTATAGTGGGATTTTACCCTGCCCGCCCCATTCACTTGAATAGCATTGGCCCCAATGCAAAATTCTAACGTGATGTGAGTGATTTCTTACCCTTTTTTTAGGGTCCCATCCCTCCGTTCCTCCCATCCCTCCGTTCCTCCCCTCCCTCCGTTCCTCCCATCCCTCCCCTCTCTGCCTCTGTCTGTGGAGTCCTGTGGAGAGCTGAGTGATGAAAGCAGGGGAGAGGAGTCAGCCATGGGCCTGTTTTGTTTGAGGCACTTAAACTCCCACTGCTGTGGATGGAAAAACACGGGGGACGCAGCTCATCAATCAGACAGCAGACACTCTGGAGCTGTCAAATTCCTGGAGTGCTCTTTGTGTGTGTGTGTGTGTGTGTGTGTGTGTGTGTGTGTGTGTGTGTGTGTGTGTGTGTGTGTGTGTGTGTGTGTGTGTGTGTGTGTGTGAAGTCAAAATTGGGGACACACACCCAACTAAAGATTGGGGACAGTGGGTACAATTGGGGACAAAAGCCATGTCCCCACTGGCAGGTGGCCGCCCAGTCTTTCTGGCTCTTTAAAGCGTTTGGTTGGTTGTGTGCAAACATGGAAAGCGTCGGGCCGGGCAGGAGGCCGCTCAGTCTTTCTGGCTCTTTAAGTAAGTTCAGTTCTAAATACTTTTGGAATACTTAAAATCGTCTTGCTGAGCCCATTTGTCTGGCTCACTCTGGTTCAAATCCCGCACGACTCGAGGTCATATTTTCGCCAAACTCTGAGACCGGGCTGTTATTCACACGACCGCTAGAGTCGAAAAACGTGATTTCAGGTCGTATTCAGCTGCTTGTACAAACGACGTCGTGGGTCATATCCAGTTGGAGGCCAGGCTGGTATTATGAAGGCCATCAGTCACCCTCTAGTTTATAATAGTCAAGAGTATCTATAATAAGACTGACACCCGAACTTATAATTCACTATAAGTCACACCTGTAATGTTTTGTGACTGTTGATATAGTGCATCAGAATGATGCGTGTTTATGTGTAGTCATAAAGCATTATGACTTGTCAAGATGGAGATTGTTTTTGCAGTGTAGGTCTTATGCTCACGATTTGCACTTAATCAATCATCGCGCCGCCTTAATGACACCCTGCTGCTTCCCTAATGTCTTCTGGCAGAGGCGGGCCGCCGCTGGCACGAAGCTCACGCAGGCACGCATATGGCCGCCTCCAGTGAGTGACAGGACCCTTTTCGTGCGTGGTGCCCCCCGCGCTGGATGCCATCAGCCACATACAGCTGCCAAGGGCTAGGATGGAGGGGAAGGGGGGGGAAGAGAGGGGAAAGACATGGAGAGAGTCTCTCTCGCCTGCCGGCCAAAAGTGAATTTGTCAGGATGGAACGACGTGCGTGGGATATGTCAAGAAAGGCTTTCCATGCTGGAAAAACACCCCCTGGCCAAATATAGTGTGAAATCAATTTCATTATCTTGTCTCAAAATAGCATTTGGAATTGGATGCTGTGTTGAATTAGCTGTGTTTCCTGCAAACACGAGTGACACCTTGCTGTTTGTGTTTATACTGGCAAAGTTATTAGGACTCTAAAAGTAGTGATTCTCAACCCTTTTTATATCATGGTCAGAACCAATTTAGTCCACATGTGATGAGACAGTGTCTCTCTGAGCCAAATCTGAGAATACACACGCACGCACGCACGCACACACGCACGCACGCACGGTGGGTGGGCGGTGCCTTTTAAGGTTTAATCTTATCCTTGGAACTTAACCTGCTCTGGACCAGGTTAGCCATGCAGCATAAGTTGCCATGGAAATCTATCTCAGTAAGAAGTGAACTAGCGTCATAGTAGCACAGCAAACCCAGGGTTAAACCTGAAGTTACCTCGCTAAGCTACTAATCTTGCTTCGTGGTCTAGGCCTCTGGAAGTCTAAAGACAGCTAAAGTCCCGCACCTTCCGATCGGGGCCAACATGCACCAGCGTTTGAAAAAATATGAGTGGTGGTGAACGGCTGAGAGACAATCTTTTTTTTTTATCCGGTTTGAATTGTGCCATTAGGGACACATATTTTGTCAATGTAAAAGATAACTTTGCAAGTCAATAAAGTCACAGTTTGTTGTAAAACTGTTGCACTATAAGTTAATCAGAAAGACTACACACAACCAGTTGCATAAGTGACATCTCTCCCGCCAGGCTGTGTTGGTGTGACATATAATGTGTGAGATGAGAAATGTAGTTGATTGAGCGGTTTCATACAAAACTAAATGTTACGTTGCAGTTTTACGACAAAAGATGGCTTTCTTGACATGCAAAGTTATCTTTTCAATTGACAAACCTCATATGTGTACTTCATGGGCCTTTTTTACCAGCAGCTAATTTGTGTCTAAAAGGCAGGAAGTAACACAGGTGCCAGCAATCATTAATGAGGGTGTCCAACTTCCAATCGATTTAGATGTTCCAGTGCCGGGGGCCCTCGTTAATGTTTTGCTTGCACCTGTGTAACTTCCTGCCTTTTAGACACAAAATGGCTGAGGTGAAAAAGGCTAATGGCACAATCCCCCCCCCCCCCCCCCCCCCCCCTACTTCCTGTGCTGAAGCAGGAAGTAGGTGTGACTTTGGCTCTGTATTTGCATGCAGGCAGAGGCCCATCTGTCCACCGGAGCGCTTCTAATTTATGTTAGCTGTTGTCGTCCCCCACCACCCCCAGCCCTTTCAGTAGAGCTGACAGCAGAGTAGCTCTGGAACTAAAAGAGCAATCCATCATCTGCATTAGACCTGCAGTTTGACACCGGCATCACAGGCATGAGCTGATCCAGGTGACATAGGCTATTATGTGCACTTAACAGATGCATATAGACAAATGAGTCTACAAACCCACTGTTGATGGTCAAATGTTGTCATTGCTGCAGAGACAGTAGAATGGGCTAATTAAGGCTCTCTGTTTCATTACATCGTGCGTTCATGCGCTCTTACATACATCGTATTTACGAGTTGTGAGCACATGAACGGCCCTTCCATGTCATATTTATGAATGGGAATTTCAGAGATTTCGATGCTCGATGTTTCCTTATTATTACAGTAAGACGTCACAGGTGTTATCGGCCCAGATGGCTCTTTTTTTCCTCCATATTTCTGCCCTGGGGGCATGTTTTAATTTTCTTTTAGTTTTTTGGGGTATTTTCATAAGAATCTTGAGTCCTAACTATAAATTATATAATATTTGTGTTACCTGCACCACGCACGCTCTTTAAATCAGTGGTTCTCAAATGGGGTCCGGGGACCCCCTGGTGTCCTTGAGGGGGTTCCAGGGGGTCCCCAGCCAAAAGGGGGGTAATATATTTGTGCTATAATTCCATTCCATTCATTCAACACAATTACTATTTTGGTCATGGGTTTTATACACTTTCTGTAATAAAACATCTAAAAGCATCAATCTTATTATCATATGGGGGACCGTGGGACAAAATCCTATCAAATGTGGGTCCATGGTCTAATCTTTGTCGGTTTAGGGGTCCTTCATGTGAAAACATTTGAGAACCACTGCTTTAAATAACTGCATTGTTGAAACAAAAAAAAATCAGTAGGTGGCGGTAATGCACCAAAAGCTGTTTGCCAACCGCCATAAAACACTAGAAGAAGAGGAATAACAAGAAGAAGAAGAAGAAGGAAGAAGAACGATGCAGCGAGAGAAAACTAGCAGTAACGCCAACGCCACCGGTGGGGCTGAAAAGTAAGAACATTACACTATATATTTATCAAGCGTGTGTGTTTTCGTTCATGTAATCATTTAGTCACCTGTTCTGTATACAGCCGTTGTTTCACGCAAATGTCTTGGGGTCGAATGAAGTCTCACAAGTGTCTTGTGTTTAGGCCCGACCGGGAGGCCGCCATCATGTCCAAATACTACGACGGAGTGGAGTTTCCTTTCTGCGACGAGTTCTCCAAGTACGAGAAACTGGCCAAGATAGGCCAGGGCACGTTTGGGTGAGGAGCTGGTTGAAAACTTGAATGCGTGTTATGTGTTGGTGCAACTAGCAGGTCGGGGTTCACTGTAGCTAGGCTAGCTAACATTAGCATAGTTGACAGCGAGGAATAGTTAGTTAGCTAACGACATCCTCTCATCTCTATCGCATCACATAACGTTACCGTAAGTAACCTAAATCATAGAGCTCATAGACTCAATGACCTCAATATTGTAACGGGCTGGATTTATGTCCTACTATACTTGTTTATGTCTGACTGTCTCTGTGTGTTATGCTGATCTGTGCATGTGGGTTATCTGTTCACCTTACCCCGCTATGCGACCATCGACGCATTTCCAATCAAACAATCGTGCCGCTCTCACGTCTAGATATAAAAATGAACCCTTACCTGAGCCAAAAACTTGACGTGAAGACACTATCCGATGGCCAAACATCCTCTTCTTTTAAATAGATATAGTTGCCGCTTCCAAATTGTTGCATAAAATCCACTTTTCTGTCTTTGAAAAACCGAAAATCAGTCATCTGGAGCAACCCGGAAATACGACTCCCTGTTTACTCACTAATGCCCCCTACACTTCCGGTTGCTCCAGATGAGTGATTTTTGGTTTTTCAAAGACAGAAAAGTGGATTTTATGCAACAATTTGGAAGCGGTAAGTATTGAACCCAAGATTACCACAATGTTTACCTTTCAGTACACACCATTGGATAGAGCAGGGGTAATCTGCTCTGTAGGGGATGTTCACACATAGGCCTGCATAAGCGTATGGCGTATGCCCCTCATACTTTCTTCTTTTCTCTAAATGTGGATGCTCAAAATCTGCTACTCAGTCATAATGTAATGATATTTACAGACATATTTAGCTTAAGAGCTCGCCAATCTTTTGTGTTTTAACCTTTATTTTATTCACGGGAGTCTCTTGTGTTCTAATGCTGTCCATTGTCTTCTACAGGGAAGTGTTCAAAGCAAAGCACAGAACGACTCTGAAGAAGGTGGCCCTGAAGAAGGTTTTGATGGAAAATGAGAAAGAAGGAGTAAGAGACCATTCAGAGATGCTCGTGTGAAAGTGCACACAGTCTTTGTGCATGAGTACGCCTGTGTGCTTTCTCAAAATTAGACTTTGCTTTAAGTTTCTACACACCAACAAACAAAAATCAGTATTGGACGCTTTAAAAAAGAAATAACCCCTTTTCACAGCAACCATTTTGAGGTGGTAAAGCAGGACATAAAGCAGCTGTAACCAATCACAATAGAGAGCCGCAGGGATGATGTATTTTTGTAGTCAGAACGCGGAAGTCCCGTACTTCCTGGTTCTTCACTATTTCTGTCTATGGGATTTTTGAATGGGTTTTTGCCGCGATGCTTCAAATACGGTCTCTGGGCAACGCAAGATTAATCAAACGCGAACCAGAGTTCCGTCTGATAATCTTCACACATTAGGACCACTTTCATGAGTTTTGTAGCGTAAATGCGAGCCCTAGAAGTAAAAAGCTTGAGCTAAGCTAATCCAGAACTACACATTGTCGCATAGGCTTCCACGTCACGTCAGCACTCAACAAATAATAAAGCAAATAATTGTTTTTTCATTAGTGTGGGGCAAGTCAAGTAATTGAAATTATTTAACTTAGATTAATTTATTACAAGTTAAATTCCTGAGAAGGCCTATTTCACCGCTGTGAATATGGTGATTTATTAAAACTAGGCCCCCTCTGGTAGAAATATGCAATTATTATTTTTTAATTTGAGCCCTTTGACCAGAGAAAATGGCTGTAGTTTTCCCCATGTCACTCTTAACACATTCAGTGCCAAGGACGTCTGTGGACGTCCTAAAAAAAAGTAACGAGGAGTGCCAAGGACGTCTGTGGACGTCCTAAAATCATAATTCATATTATTCCATAATTCTGCTGTTTAAGGTCGTACCTAGCCAGTGAGCATGAATCCCTTCAAGGGATCACACGGCGCCACCTTAAACATCGTCACAGGAGCTGCTCCACCCACCTCAGATCCTTTACTTTGTACAGGAGACAGCGGAGAAAGTGGAAACCGATGCATGCTTTCTGCCAGAGCCGTATATATTGCTCTGTCTACAGCGGACAGTGGGCTCGGCTGCATCCGCGCTCACAACTGAGCTCTTATGCTTCTATCTATCTCCACACGATTTCCTAGAAAGCCAGCATCCGAAGCCGAACGGCCAAGCCTTTTCGTTCAGTCGCGTTTGCCAGCGCGCATCATTTCCTTCTTGATGGGCGCTGGGATCTGTCCGGGGCAAAAACGAGAAAACAAACTCTGTGCGTGTGGGAGGAGCCCGCAGCTCAGAGGTGGAGAGGGGAGAGGGGGGAGGGGGGAGGGGGGGGGGGGGGGGGGAGAGGGGTGTGTGGCACACAGGCTTCACAGAAACCACACCACACGCCACCACATCAGAAAACACCAGCCAGAGTCAGTGAATGTGCTCGAAATTAGAGTGCAAAAGGTATTCATAAAAGGGGCCATATCTTGGAAAGTAAAAAAAAACGACAGAAAACCCTTGAAAGTGCACTTTTTTGAGAGGCTGTAATTTCATAATGGAACTGTCTAGAAACAAAATTTCTTCTTTGGAAGAAGCAGGAGTGTTCAATGTTTCATTAAAGTCCAGCCCCGTTAATATAGCCATAATAGAAAAAATTCTATAGCTGTTTTCAACTGAATGGAAGTGAATCTGGCACAGGCTCCAGACAATTTTACTGAAGCGCTGTGGCACTGAATGTGTTAAGGGGGAATCATACTACAAAACCCAGAATGCATTGCGCACGTCAATGAAACTTGACACTCACAGTTGCCCGCAATACATCTCTTTACTTGGGGCATATTTTCATTTAGCTACAAAAGGTTTTCTTCATCGAGTCTGGATAAATCACACCCGTTTTCAAAGGATTATTAAACAAACCAGCGCGATGGAGTCACGTTACGTGGAGTTTGTGGACCAACTTTATCTGCTGAGGGGATGGCTCAGGATGTAGCATTAGCTGCAAGTTATTAAACGTAACGTTACAGGTCAAGTGAACACCGTCGCTGTTTGTTGTTCTGTATTCAGAGTTGGCAAAGTGAAGTCCATGTAATATTCTGTGACTGTCAGAAACTAGGTAATTCATCTAAGCACCGTGACGTTTGTGCAACGCGAGGCGGAGATTTCTCTGAATGATCACAGGGCAGCCACTCGCTTTATCACACTCTGTTGTGTGACTCAGCAACACAATGCCTCCTATTATAAAACAAGTTTTCTTCCAAATACTGATCTTTTAAACCTGCCGCAAGCGTAGTGACAGGACAGTGTGTCGCGGCTAGAAAGGAGTGTAAACACGCAACATCAAACACCTGGCGCTGCTTTGTCATTGTTAGAGACGGTAAAAAAAAACGATAGCAGCACTGAACGTCGTTATCAATACTCCTGGTACCGACCAATCAGGAACCGGTACCAAATAATACCGGTGCGGTGCTCGATACAGATCCCTACTTATACTAACTTAATGTTGTCTGTTATGCGGCCACACGTTTCTCTGTGTAGTCACTCATAGTTTGCCTTGTGGCTGTTTTGTTCCAGTTCCCGATCACAGCTCTGAGAGAGATCAAGATCCTCCAGTTGCTCAAACATGAGAATGTGGTCAACCTGATTGAGATCTGCAGAACCAAAGGTTGGTGTCCAACTCTCCGGTCTGTGCCTGCCTCTGCTACAGCACTCGCTTCATTTGTGTGTCATTTTACCAGCATTTGGCTGGTGGTTAGTGCTAATTTCTTATCATGTTTAAATACTTTCCACTTGTGAATATGTACATTTCTCACCAGTGTAATTCCTTCCTTTGTTCCTGTCTCCTTTCTCCCTCTCCCCTCTCTCCCTCTTCTCTCCCCTCTCCTCCACCAGCCACTCAGTTCAACAGATACAAAGGCAGTATCTACCTGGTGTTTGACTTCTGTGAGCACGACTTGGCCGGGCTACTGAGCAACGCCAACGTCAAATTCACCTTAGCCGAGATCAAGAAGGTGATGCAGATGCTGCTCAACGGACTGTACTACATCCACAGAAACAAGGTGAGGCCTTACCTCCACAGTGACCCCCCATAGAGAGCCGCAGTAACGAGTCCGGAAATCATTGATGCTAACAGTCCTGGTTCTTCACAGTTTTCGCCTATGGGAGTTTTGAATGGGTTTTTGGCGCGATGCTTCTAATAATCTCTCTGAGCAACGCTGGCTTAATCAAACGCGAACCAGTGTTTAGTAATATCATCTTCACACACGAGGACCACTTTTACGAGTTTTGAAGCTTTTACGTGCCGTTAAAATGACGGCTAGCTAGCAAACGGCTAAATGAGACTACACTTTTGAGTCGATGGGGATATATACGTCAATAACGTCACCACTTCAAAGGGCGAACACGGACATTATCTTTCCCTCACCTGGTTCAGCCCCATTCAGCCCGGGGTAATCAGTGCACACATCAACAACAGTCCAGGTTGAGTGCTGACGTGACGTGGAAGCCTATGCGACAGTGTGTAGTTCTGGATTAGCTTAGCTTGAGCATTTTACTTCTAGGGCTCGCATTTACGCTACAAAACTCATGAAAGTGGTCCTCATGTGTGAAGATTATCCGACGGAACTCTGGTTCGCGTTAGATTAATCTTGCGTTGCCCAGAGACTGTATTTGAAGCATCGCGGCAAAAACCCATTCAAAAGTCCCATAGAAACAGTGAAGAACCAGGAAGTTCGGGACTTCCGCATTCTGCCTACAAAAATACGTCATCCCTGCGGCTCTCTATTTCCTTGACATCAAGGACCCTAAAAAAAGAAGGATAAGACATCACTCACGTTCAGTAGAAGTGGCCCCAAAGACGTGGACGTGAGTGATGTCTTATCCTTCTTTTTTGGGATGATCTCAAAAGGACGACAAATAAGGTGCATGAAGTGCTTTGAATTTGGGTATGTTAAGTCACAACATCCTCTCCTCCCAACGGCCGTGCAGCAATCTCTGACACGGGATGACTGTTGCCAAGAAACTAATTCTGAAGGAATCCACCTTCTTTTCAGACCAATTCATTGAGGAAAGTTTTAGTTATCTGTGACCCGTTCCTGACCTATTTTGATGAGGCTAAAAATGACAATTGACTTACCCGGCCAATTTCTTTTGGACCACTTGTAGTGGATGCACAGTATTTTTTGTTTTTGTTTTGTAAGCATACGTCGAATTTAAAATGTTTAAGCATGTCTTAAAGTATGCACATGACATGTGCACCTATGTGCAGTGAATATGCCACTGTCTCTGACTTGTCTTATCACTCTACTGCCTTATTGCTTGTTGTGTCTCTTGTTGTTTTTGCACTCATATGCCCTGTTATATTTGTACTATGTTGTAAACGGAGTCCACAGCACAAGAATTTCACACGTGATACTTGTACTACGGAGTGACAATAAAAATCTTGAATCTTGAACATAAGCGTTTTACGTGACTGGTAGCACCACTTTGTAACATTGTAATGTTGTATGTATGTATATATGTTTGTTTGTTTTTGTCTTTTTTTTTACCTGTTCTTGTTTTTCATGTTCTGAAAATGTAAAATAAAATAAAAAAAGTAGAGTAAATGACTTGTGCCCCTCTCTTCTCTTGGACCAGATCCTCCACAGAGATATGAAGGCAGCCAACGTGCTGATCACCAGAGACGGTGTGCTGAAGCTGGCTGACTTCGGCTTGGCTCGAGCCTTCAGCCTGGCTAAAAACAGCCAGGGCAATCGCTACACCAACCGTGTGGTCACACTGTGGTACAGACCGCCAGAGCTGCTGCTAGGTAAGAGACCACTTCACATGTAGCCTGGCTCAGTCACCATCAACTCATTCTGGAACTGAAGACTGATCAAATAAAGAATTAAAATAGAATAGCTAAATAAACATCAGTAGCCAACATTTACTGTATGTTCAGTATAATTGCTGACCATTTACACTAAATAAAGAATGTAATAAAATAACAAAATCAAATGTCCTGAGATCTACTGTCAACAAAAAGCTTTGTGTATGTCACCTTTATGCTTCTAAAGGCATAAATGTGATTAACGTTTGTGAAGATTATCCTGCTGAACCCAAATTTGTGCTCCCATAAACTTTTGTTAACCACAGACCTTATTTGATGCATTTACCGTAAGTGAAATCCCCATTCTAAAACCCCATAGACTTTTCCACTGACGAGCCAAAATGGCGGCGATTTCTGGATAAACCTAAGACAAATACATCATCCCTGCGGTACTCTATGCAGGAAAAATGAATTAACTAATTTCTGCTATTGATTCAGAGTCAACGCCTCACTACAAATTCTATAATCAAACTCACCACAATGGCTGCCAGGTCCTTCTCCCATGCTGCACCCAAACTTCGGAACTCCCTTCATCCCCATATTCGTATACTGGACTCCATTACTGAATTCAAAATACATCTCTTTCAACTGGCCTATTCTCTCTAATCCCATTAACTGACCATAATTGCTGTTTTACTGATGTTTTATTACTGTTCATTGTTGTTTATTATATTACTATTGTGTATCATGTTGTATGCTTGCTGATTTATCGTTTTATTATGTGTTCTGTTGTTGTAAGGTGACCTTGAGTGTCGTGAAAGGCGCCATCAAATAAAATGTATTATTATTATTTATCCCGGAAAAGTTTTGAAATTTCATCCATGAAAACATGTGATGAAGCCTGTTGTATATTTTTTTGTCAGGCGAGCGAGACTACGGCCCCCCCATCGACCTGTGGGGGGCGGGCTGTATCATGGCAGAGATGTGGACCAGGAGTCCCATCATGCAGGGCAACACGGAGCAGCACCAGCTCACGCTCATCAGCCAGCTGTGCGGCTCCATCACCGCTGAGGTAAGATGGAAGCGGCTGCTGCACCTTTCCGCATTTGCAATTGCTCAACTGTGGTGTCACCCGAGATTTGGGTCTGGATCGAGCAGATCTTTTTTATGCCCCCGCCGGCGATAGCCAGCCCGGAGCGCGATATCTCAGGAATGCCTTGACGGAATTTAATCAAAATTGTCTCAAACATCGACTTGGACTCAAGGATGAACTGATTAGATTTCCGTGGTCAAAGGTCAAGGTCACTGTGACCTCACGAATGCCATTCCCAAGTTCGTTAAAGCGATATCTCAAGAACGGCTTGATGGAATTTCATCAAATTTGCCTCAAACATTAACTTGGCCTCAAGGATGAACTGATTACATTTTGGTGGTCAAACTTCAAGGTCACTGTGACCTCACGAATGCCATTCCCAAGTTGGTTAATGCAATATCTCAAGAATGGCTTGATAGAATTTCTTCTGATTTGGCTCAAACATCGACTTGGCCGCAAGGATGAACTCATTCCATTTTGGTTATCAAAGGTCAAGGTCATTGTGACCTCTCGAATGCCATTTTCAAGCTTGTTAACGCGATATCTCAGGAATGTCTTGATGGAATTTCTTCGAATTTGCCTCAAGCGTCCACTTGGACTCAAGGATGAACTGATTACATTTTGGTGGTCAAAGTTCAAGGTCACTGTGACCTCACACACCCAATTTCCAAGCTCTGTAATGCAACATCACAGGAGTGCCATTTCTTCCAATTTGCCTCAAATGGCGATTTGGACTCAAGAATGAACTAATGGCGGAGGCATAAGTCCGCTTTGCGGTCGTTCTAGTTTTTAATTTATACTCATCCCTAATTTGTGTCAATTCTTATATAAATGTAAACCGTGTCTTCCTTCTGCAAGGTGTGGCCCGGTGTGGACAAGAAGTACGAGCTGTACCAGAAAATGGAGTTGCCTAAAGGGCAGAAGCGTAAAGTGAAGGACCGTCTGAAAGCCTACGTCAAAGACCCGTACGCCCTGGACCTGATTGACAAGCTGCTGGTTCTGGACCCGTCGCAGCGCACGGACAGCGACGACGCGCTCAACCACGACTTTTTCTGGTCCGACCCCATGCCCTCCGACCTGAAGAACATGCTCTCCACCCACAACACCTCCATGTTCGAGTACCTGGCCCCACCCCGACGCAGAGGCCACATGCCCCAGCAGCAGCAGCCCAATCAGAACAGAAACCCGGCCACCACCAGTCAGACCGAGTTTGACCGTGTGTTTTAGCCCCAGGAGCAGGAAAGGCTCTCAATAGAGTACCGCAGGAATGAGTCCAGAAGAGCCGGACGTTCCTACATGAAAAGTCAATAGGATTTTTGTATGGGGCTTTTGGTTAAATGCTTGAAATAAGCTCTGTGGTTAGCAACAGTTTTTGAAATTGTGAACTTCCCATACAAAAATCCCAGCGACTTGTACACGTAGGAACCAGGAAGTGCATGGACTTCTGAGTAAGCCTACAAAAATGTCATCCCTGCGGTACACTGTTATGCTCAACGTTAAATATGGATACAGACGGAGCCTTGTGTCTGTACTCTGCCTTCATTTCATGCGTAATGCTGCACGTTTTCTGAAAGCTTACGGATACGGACGAAACGGAGCAGTACCACACACTCACACATTTGACTCTCTACTGCCCACTAGTGGGTGTATTGCTTATCATAACGAGGTGAAAGATCCATGGAAGTATGTGGGCACTGACGGTTCCATCGTTTGAAACGGACATGTTTATTTTGGTAGGAAAATGGAGCATAAATGAGCCATAAGGAAAGACGAATGGAGAGAGCTTGTCAACAGATCGTCTGTGGTGCCCCAACGACCCTCCGGGGGTTATGGGATAGGTGAAGGTGAAGGAAAGACGTGAGCCGTGGTCTCCTCAGACAGGTGGGGAGGGGACGTCTGTTCCTGCCTCACGCTGTGGTCTCCTCAGACAGGTGGGGAGGGGACGTCTGTTCCTGCCTCACGCTGTGGTCTCCTCAGACAGGTGGGGAGGGACGTCTGTTCCTGCCTCACGCTGTGGTCTCCTCAGACAGGTGGGGAGGGACGTCTGTTCCTGCCTCACGCTGTTTTGCTGCTCTCACAGTGTTCTACTAGAGCTTGGACTGAGGACTATTTCAATAGCCTATTCTTGCTTGGTGGCTTGTATGTGTGTCTGAAACTAGGGATGCAGGACATGGGACTTTTGATATGCAGATATTTTCCACCTCTTTTGGCCGAAGTACCTACAATGATTCTTTGAAAAATACTGCACCTTGCAAGGGTTTCCCACATCGGAGAAGTTAGCCCTGAAGCCTTTCTGTCAGAAAGCCACGACACAGAACAGAGCACCATACAACTCTTCAAACATGTTTCATTGCATTTATTTTTTTTTGCTTTAAGGATGTTTGTTGTTATGGTTAAGGTTAGGCAAGTAAAAAATGGTTCAAGGTTAGGGGTTCAGTTCAGTGTGTGCTTCGGCATCTGGCTTAATGGGTAATGTGCTTGCCTTCTGATCTGAGGACTGGAGTTCGATTCCCGGTCAAGTCACAGGCATTTTTACCACAAACTTTCTTATTTGAAAACGTTATTTCCTTTGTTTGATCATAATTGTGTTGACTATTTTTGTATTCTACATCTGAGAGGAAAATAAACTTGACTGAAGCCAGAGGAAAACGTCACTGTTGTGGGTATATGCCCTGTAGATGGAACATGAGACTATTCTGGAGTGTATGCAACATTGAAGTCCCACCAGTAGATGGCAGTATATCCTATTAAATATTAGAGCCCGCTGATATTGGATTTGTGGGGCTTTTCCACCTCCCCCAAGCGTGAAAAAGTTTTTGCGATATTTGGAGTCTTTTTCCCATTTTGCAGCGTTTCCACTCAGTTTCTTTATGCGCAAATTTAAAATTAGCTTAAAATCAGGTGGATGGAACCCAACTACTCACACGTTACCGGAACTAATGTGAGACAGACTATTGTATATTTGCCATCTGGTAAGCCTTGCTTGTTCTACAACACATAGGTCACTCATGATTCAGTAGGTCGCTAAATTATTATACTCCACTTCTGTTATGACATTTCAGTCTAGAATATGGAATATCTTTCAATAATCTATGACTAAAAAGCTAAAAGTAATCTCGTGTAAGAAATTACTGTGCTACATTGAAGTAAAAATTTAAATAACTCATTGGTTTTGGTTGGTTTGGTTTTATTTAGCTTCAAGAGTGCATTTGTGTTCTTGTGTGACCCTCAACACAGGCTTTGAGAATCCCGACCACTTACTGATACTTATGCTTACATTAAACCCACTCCTAGTCTCATTTATTTCAAGAAAAACATTTTGGCTAGTGGAAATTCTAATTGGCTGGCAACATGCAAGATACCCGCTGAATAAGTGTCCAAATGTTCATGTCATTCTGGCCAATACTCCACTTCTGTTATAACATTTCACTCTGGAATATGGAATATCTTTCAATAATCTTTATGACTAAAAGGCTAAAAGTAATCTCATGTGTAAGAAATGACTGTTCTACATTGAAGTAAAAATAATTAACTTGTTGGTTTTGGATTTTTTTTTTGCTTCAAGAGTGCATTTTTGTTCGTATGACCCTCAACACAGGCTTTGAGAATCCCGGGCCACTTACTGATACTTATGCTTATATTAACCCACTCATATTCTGGTTTATTTCAAGAAAAAACATTTTGGCCAGTGGAAATTCTAATTGTCTGGTAACTTTAAAATCTAGCAGCCATATTGGCAGCAATGGCAGGTGGTCAAAAAAGTTAATTTCAAGCCCTGCAGGGAGAGCAGGTGATGACATAGGAGTGAGTGAGAAAATTATCAAATATTGGTGGTTAAGACAATAATGACATCACAACTGTTCATTTAAAATGAGTTATTCCTCTAAACATGCCTTCAAATGGCATGCCCCAAATTGTGTGGCCCTTGGTGAAAAGTAATTGGGGACCCCTGGTCTGGCCTATGGGATAAAGTTGGGGGTAGGCCCTTTTCTGCCCCTTTTCGAGCAGTGATTATTATTTCTCGACAGTTTGTGTATTTTTTTTAAATCTTTTTTACTGAGATGCTTCTGTCTTTTTTTAATCTTGTTTTTTTTATGTATTGTTTTATTTTTTATTTTTTATTGTTCGAAATACATTTTCAAATCAAATCAATCAAATCAAAGGTTTCTGGCCCAACCCTTGAGGGGGTGTGGCGTGACGTCATCACGTTTGTGACAACAAGAACCACCCATATTTGGATGTGCCTTCCCGTTAACAGGACGATCCCCCATGATGGTGTGCTTGGCGCGCGTGTGGCAGCGGCGCTCCGTGTTTTCCGCGCGGCTCCGAGCCTTCACCTACACTACATACAGCACCAAGACCTCCAGCACCGAGACCAAGCCGCAGACACCAGGCATGGAGTACCAGGTACAGTACACGAACAGGCTGACTGCCTGCACGCCGCACGGGATGCTAGCTAGCTAGCCTCTGGTGCTAGTTTTGACAAGTTTATAGCTAACATTTAGAACTCCTGAGTGAGTGGTTTCCAGATTGGTAGAAACATGGCGGACTGGGACACACATGTTGCTGCACAAACTGCAGTTAGTCGGCAGGTTGGCTGCTGGTGTCTGCTGTCAAGTCAAGTGCTATTCATGTGTGCTAAGTTAGTGGCTGTTGCATGATCAGAAGCTGACATCTATCAGTCACATCACACGTGAAGCCAGTTTCTCCTGGCACGTTATCTGTCCGTGTTTACACGTGAACTGAGAGCTAGTTACGTTAACAGTTGGGTAAACTACATAGGCTGTATAATAAAAGTAAACTGGCGTAAACCAAAGTTTCTGAAGTCCAGTTATCTTAGAACTTGAAGCCAAGTCAGGACAACGTAATGTTTAGCAGCAGCTGTCAAAGTGATCGCGCCTGCTCAGTTCAGTTTCAACTTGACATTTATTCTAAATCGAAGCAGGTCCATACTAGTTTATTTCTTGTTGCAGTGTTTTGCTAATACAATTAGCTGACAGGAAATATGTTAGGCTCCCTAGCAACAGAATTCCAATGACATCTGGAACATGTATTTATAGTACAGTAGTAGTATAGTATTTATGATGGTCGCCATCGACCATGATCATATTATTATTCTATCATCGATGTCCACTGGCAAACTAGTTACCAGCAATGCAATCTGTCATGTTTTCTGAACATGTGTAACAGCATTGTGTTGATGGTAATTGCAGCAACCCATGTTAAGGGCTTGCCCAGGGGTGGATTCGAACCACCGACCACCTGCTTCCAAAGCGCACACGCTAATCACTACACCAAGAGAGCTAGCTCCCTTGGCGGAGCTGATTTTGTGCCTTAATACTGGGGGAGTAGTAGTGAGTTTAACCAACTTGCTCACTACACTCGGGACTCACGAGGACTCACATTAATTCGGTTACACATGCAAATGCATGTAAATGAAAATGGTGACAGTGCTTGTCTTGTTAATGTTAGGGTTGTGGTGCATTGTAATATGCCAAATGTCTGTTATAGTGTGTTCTATTTCTATTTCCTTTTCTTTTTCTATACGCGTATTTCTTCCAGCACCTGTTGAAATAGTCTTGGATGTGCGTGCACTCTACTCTTCTATTGCAATACCAAGTCTTTCTGCAGCCATGTTGTAGGTGAAGCATGCTGTAATCACCTTTGCTTTGGACACAGGATGCAGTTTGCACTCTGAACACTCTGCAGACCAACGCCAGCGCCTTGGAGCAGGTGCGGCGTGAGCGTGGGCACCCTCAGCTCCAGCTCCAGGCCATGAGGGCCTTCCTGGAGAGAGCCGGCCTCACAGTGAGTCTGTTAGGCTGTGTCTGTCCACTGTCCACATAGCGTTTATTTTTTGAGCGCCAGCGCCGTTTTCTCATTAAAAGCAACGGGAAGCGGCATCCACACAACTTTTTTTTCTTCCTTAGCACCAGTGACATTTTCTCATTAAAAGCAACGGGAAGCGGCGTCCACAACATAGCGTTTTTATTTCTACTCAAATACATCAGTTCTTAGCTAATCTTGTGTATTCTACCATGACCCTGATTGTGCCCCAGTGGATGCCCCACTCAGACATCCACATCATCATTTGTAATAATCGGCCTTGTGAGCGCAGGCAGCGGCCGATGCCGATTATTTTAAAATTAATCGGCCGGCCGATGCGAAAATCATGGCTCTACACCGATCTTAAAGGCACTATGGATACCGGACATGTATTGTAAATATCTATATTTTCTTGTTCCACAACACTGTATTGTCTTCTAGAAGAACTAACCAGCTGGTTAGCGAGTTAGCAGCAGGTGACGTTATCGTCCACTTTTATTTCTCCTCGTGGAGACACCAGCCACCCCGCTCATACCCTGTTCTCACTCCTCCCTTCCAAAAAACGCTACCGGAGCATCAAATCACACACCACCCGTCTCAGTAACAGCTTTTTCCCTCAGGCAGTCAGGCTGCTGAACAGTTGACTCACACACACTGCAACGCACTGTCACTTTGTTGTGCACCATTACTGTACTGTATTGTATTGTGGTTTGTGTTATGTCTGCACGTACTGTGTACAGACATGTCTGTATCACGTGTAGCCTACATAGTTATGTAGGTCTACACCCTTTTTCTGTCGGTCTTTGTGACCATGTCCTTGTGTATGTAAGGCTGAGGGTGCTCAAAGCATAAAGAATTTCATTGTATTATACATTGTATTATACATATGACAATAAACTACTTGAACTTGAACTTGAAAGCGCGGAAAGCAGCACTTTTTCCACACCAAAAAGATGCAGAAAAATGTGGACATAATAACGGCCTTATGTTACCTGTCATGTTTGTTCAAGGCTCAGCTATTTTAAGCTAGTCACCGCTGTGATAGATTGAGTTGTTATTGTCTTTAGTCTTATCGTGTGTGTGTGTGTGTGTGTGTGTGTGTGTGTGTGTGTGTGTGTGTGTGTGTGTGTGTGCCAAAGGTTGAGGAGCTGGATCACCTCAATATCATTCATGTGACGGGAACAAAGGGCAAGGTGAGTGGCCTGGACACACAAGTAGCCTGTGTGTATTGTTAGCAAATAGTGTTATGCAAGTATATGATTAAAGTGTTAAGTGCTATTGTGATCTGAATTAAGATTAAAGGTATACTATGGAACTATTTCATTAATTTTTTTTTATATTTTTTCTTTTTTAGATATACATATAGAAAAGTTTCCCCTCAAAAACATCAATTCTGACCCACACAATACTGTGACAGTGTGTTTATGGACAGATGCTGCCCCCTGCCTGATTTTGGTGCTGTTTACATTTGTTTGGCTGTGGCCGGGATGTTTTTAGGCAGATGCATTGTAGAGCTCCTATGTGGGGGCGTTTAGCGCCCAGCCAATAACATCGCTCACAGCACAACAGCCCAGCCAATAGCATCGCTAAGATGTTCTGAGAGTGGATCGGCTCAGCAGAGCGGACTAAACCAGGAAATGGAGCTCCTTCCCAGAGGATTTTGCGAGCTGTTTGGAGCTCATACCTCGAAACGTGTGTTTATTTGTGCTTTTATAACAACGCTGTGAAAATATATTAAAAAAAAAATCCCTCCTTTCGTTTTCTGGCGCTCTCTCTCCTGTGTATTGTCAAACTCACTCGACCACATAAACACAGAACACAACAAAACAATGTCCAACCACGAAAAGACACACCGGGCTGCGTCTGTCCACATAAACACACTGCCACAGTATTGTGTGTGTCAGAATTCATGTTTTTGAGGGAAACTTTAAGGATACAAATCTTTTTAATGAAATGGTAGCATAGTATACCTTTAAAGTGTCAAGTGCTATTGTGATCTGAATAAAGCGTATGATTAAAGTGTTACTTGCTATTGTGATCTGATCTGAATTGTCCCAGCAGCTCCTAAGAATTTGTTGTCGATGTCAATCTTTCAGGGGTCAACATGTGCTTTTACAGAGCAAATTTTGAGAAGTTACGGCTTCCGTACAGGATTTTACAGGTAAAACTGCATTATTATTTGTACGGTAGTATGTGTGCAATAGAGTTGGGTCGATTTCCGGTGTTGCCAGTCCGGTTCGGCTCGGAGCTTCAACCGGGTTGATTTTATGCAAACCGACTGAATGGACATTTGTCATTACATCTGTACGCTCAGCTGGGCTCTGGTCAGCAGTCGGGGCTCTATAGGATTATTGTCTGAGCAATCATGTACCTTAGTGACTGTTTTTATCCTCTTTTTTTTTAATTTATCCTTGTTTTGCAGTTCGCCACATTTGGTACAAGTAAGGGAGAGGATTCGAATCAACGGACAGCCCATTGGGAAAGAGCTCTTCACAAAGTATTTCTGGCAGGTTTATGGCCGGCTGGATGAAACAAAGGTCGGTCACGTCACAATGCATGGTTCAATTGAATCATTTTTTTCTAGTAAAAAAATCAAACGCCAGCCATTCCGAATGGTAATTTCACTGACATCTTACTTGATCCTCAAACATTATTCTTTTCATGAATGGCCTGAATTTAACTTGCCACTGCCGTCTCGTCTCATGTCTGTGCACCAGGTTGTGCAGATTGACAGTGAGTCTAGTGAAAGCGTGTGACCTGCTGTCATTAGACGGAGCATGTGCCTCATGTGACAGTGTTGAAATTACTCGCACTCTGTGTCGCTCGTGATCGCTTCAATATTTTGAGCAGCTCAGTTGCTCAAATTTTCAAAGTGAGTTGGTTCTCAGGAACCTGAGCCTCTCCACCCGTATAACAGAGATCATGTCCATCAACCACAATTGAAAAGGAGGTGAGGAGAATGAGTTGTTTGGCACAGCTGTAGGGAAGTTCAGAGAGGACTCCGAGCAGCCAAAGATGGCGAGTTCTGCCTCCGGCGGAACGGTTATTTTGTAGGCCTTTAGAGTACCAGTCAAATATTTTGGCCCAGAATCCTGTCCGTGAAGGGCAGAAGCATGAGACAGAGTGCCCTCTGACACCTGTCACACACGTTCAGGATAGTTTTAACAGGCTAGCTTGGTTGCCTTAATTGTTTGATGAAAAGCTGACTGCCACTTTGTAACCTTGACGTCCTCAGGATGCCCACGGGGGGACGATGCCCGCCTACTTCCGTTTCCTCACCATCTTGGCCTTCCACGTGTTTCTTCAGGAGAAGGTACATTGGCAGGCTTGTGTTGCCTCTGTGTGTTGTGTTGTGATTTGAACGCCCCATCACCCCTACCTCCTCTCCCCCTCACATAGCCTATGTTCAGACATGGTATTAATTAATTCCCCACCATTGGCGTCTTAGGGTTAGGGTTCCGCGCCATTGACGTGATTGGACGTCAATCCGTGTTTTCACCGTCATGTGATAAATGGCTGTCTTACTCACCTTGTGAAATACTACAGCACGTCCAAAGTCGTACAGGAACGACCACGATTGTCTAACAAAACCAGGAAGCAACAATCTCACGTCAGGTTCTTAACACAGCTCCATAGCACTGTTCAAACGCTGGTCTGGCAGCTTTTATCGATGCGGCCATTACAGCGGGGGGCAGCCTGTCATTGATTGTCTATATATATATATAACTGTTTTGTCTTCCTGTGATTCAGGTAGATTTAGCTGTCATTGAGGTTGGGATTGGTGGAGCGTACGACTGCACTAACATTATAAGGTAAGAATCCTTTCAATGTGCACTCTGATACAGAGCTGTAACGTTTTGTAACGGCCTCACAGTGTTCGTTAGATTTACTGGCCTTTATGTTCTTGGTAATGTTCTTGGTTCTTGGTGGACTTGTCCTCAAATTACTGCAGATTCGACTTGGTCTCTAGATTAGCGAGCGTCTGTGAAAGAATGGATTTGATTTATTGTATAAAAAAACTTTGCTCCGCACAGATATATTGTCATATTGTGCTAGTACCGTAAAAGCCTTAATTTCCCCTTTACGATTAAAAATAAAATAAACTTGTGTTGCATTTAAGCATGGCCTATAATAACATTTATAATCCAGTGCACACCAGGATATCAGGATTGGCACTTCTCTTAATTCATAGATTCCATTAAAAAGGCAAGAAGGAGCGAACAATGTGTTTCACACAATTGCTTCATCAGATTAACTTTGTAAATCATTTTTGTCAAAAGCAGCTTATTGTTCAGCCCTTCTAACAGTAGTTCTTTTGTTCCTCTGTCACTGGCAGGAGGCCGTGGGTGTGTGGTATCTCCTCTCTGGGCATCGACCACACTCAGATTCTCGGGGACACCATTGAAAAGATTGCTTGGCAAAAAGGTGGCATCTTCAAGGTGTGTTTGCTGTACAAACCACACGTGTCTGATTTGTTCATATTTACATTTGGACTTCCTGGAGAGACATTGGAGCCCTTCTGATCTTCAGAATAACTAGTAGGGGTTACACGACTCCTGCTTTTTTTTCAGCGAAACTTTTCTATCAAAGTCGAGTTGACGTCGACTAGTCGTCACGTGGTGCAGTGTTGTTGAAAAATAAACAAATAAATAAAAGTCTGTTTCGCTTGCTGAGGCCATGTTTAGATGACAACGGTCTCTCCATAAAACGGCAAACTCATTGGATTCTTGCCTTTGATTTCGCGTTTATACACAGCGTTTGTGATAACGACTCGCGTCTCCCAGCAGCGTCAAGTGAGCCAGAATAAAACGGAAACTTCTGGTTAAAACCTTCACAATAATGGCACCTAAATAAACGAATAGCCTTATTGATGCATGTTGCTAGCCTGGGTACACCTAGCCCTTTTCAGGAGCGCTTTTAATTCAGCTCATACGACCTGAATACAGCGTTCTTTGAAAGACCAGCAGTCTGGGTTCACAATTATCCCCTCAAGCCACAAAATGGTCGTCCAAGAAGCAATTGACAAGTATCGCACCGACATTTCAAACTCACCCACCGTCACCGGACAGTCTTGCAGTCAATCGCGCTAGGGTTTTGAAAGTCAGCGACGCTGATAAACATTTTTAATTATTTTTCATAAACTGGGTTGATCCTTTCTAAACAACACTTCAAGATGGCGTCGACTGCGACTGTGAACCTTGCTGCGCATAATATTACTGTGTTCACACCGAGATATTTATTTTTCTCTCCGTCGCTCGATTCAACCCTTTGGAATCGCTCTGTCGCTGTGTTTAAATGGCTCGTCAACAGGCACAATAATTGCCGGACATCTGGGGGCTGTAACGTTACGCAATGTCATGATGTTTGTCCACTACGAGCCACCGTAGTTGTTTACAAGCTAATTCTATCAGCGTGCTCCTAATGTGAGCTCTATACCGGTAGTACAGACTTCACTTCATGTCAGCTGTCAGCCTGTCAATCAGCTGTCAATGCGGTTTGTTGCCACACAACAAACCAGTGGTTTGTTCCAAGCCAGTGTGATCCTTGACTCGCTCTCACACGGCAGCCAATCAGCGTTAAACGGCGAGCGACTGATGCCAGCGTATTTTCGCTCGAGTTGGGATATTTCATCTCGGGCGACGAGCGAATTTTCTCCCTATCGCTCTGTCTCTGTCGCTCGGACGCCCAGCGATTTTTCTCCCGGGCGAATATACGCTCAATCGCTCGTTTGCATTGACTTTGTATGTAAACTCGAGGCCAGCGAAAAACTTTAATAGGTCGGTGTGAACGCAACTTTATTTGCGGGAGTGCATGGGAGAAGTCTCCCGCTAGTGTTGATGTCCAGTGTGATGGCAGAGAAACGTGTGTGTGCTGCGTCGCGTGTAACAGATGTTGCGGTTATGTAATCGCAAGTGCTGACATCGCGATTGCGATTGGATTCATCGTACAGCACTAATGTACATGTGTTTTCAGCCTGGGGTCCCTGCCTTCACAGTCAAGCAGCCAGAGGGTCCACTGGCTGTGCTGAAAGAGAGGGCCAAAGAGATCAGGGTGAGTAACCATGCAGACGCATGCACTGTTTTCAGTCAGGGGATTATTTTGTTGGGTAGCCTTTTCTTAATTCCAAAGCGCCCCCTGTTGTTGCAGTGCCCCCTGTGGGTGTGTCCCGAGCTTGAGGAGTACCAGGTGGACTGTGGGCCTCTGCGTCTGGGCCTGGCCGGGCAGCACCAGCGCTCCAACGCCTCCCTGGCCCTCCAGCTGAGCCACAGCTGGCTGCACAGACGTTGCCTGCCAGGTAAGACGGGAACGCAGACCTGCCAACCTGCACGCATTTTTCCTGTTTCGTGTTTTTGTGTGTGTATTATTAACATTAAGGAAAGTCTATTAATAATAATGTCAACTAATCAATGCTGATGCTGTATGCTAATAGATAAGAGTGTGGATAATACAGTAGCCTACATGCTTTGAATCCCTTAGTTTGAGCTATGCAGTGTTCTAAGCAGAGTGGATGGCATGCAGCAGATGATAGAACGCTCATCCATAAGAGACGTGAGACTTGACTTGGACTTGTGACCAAAGACGTGAGACTTTACTTGGGCTATAGCTAAAAGACTTGAGACTTGACTTGGACTCTAGCTCAAAGTCTTGAGACTTGCCCGGCCACGACCCATTGCTGCGCAGCAGCTATAATAATAATAATTATTATTATTATTAAGTGTCACTCCAAATCAAGTTACACTCGCACCTCAGATGAAGGGGGAGGGTAGAAATGACTTGACAAACTATGGGGCGCCCTCGCACGCCTACCGGAACAATTGAAGATTGGAATCACCATGGCAACCTGCTTTGCCTTTTCCAATTTGACAAGAGGCAACGGTAACAAGCCGACTGTCCTGTAAACACATAACATACAAAACCATGAGAATGACTGAAGTAAACTGGACTCTTTAGTTGGATATTGGGCCAAATAAGGCAGTAACTGGGTTTCCATCCAAATGTATCGCATAATTCAAGCGAATTTTGTGAAAATCCGCAAAATAAAATGTGAATTTATGCATGTTTCCATTCAGTTTTGTTTAGCGAGTTTTGGGAGTCGGCAGGTTGAGCAGTCGGTGGCGCTTCTCGTCAGGAGGAGGCGTAATGTGCCTGTGTGCCTGTAAGAGATCTCTATCAGCGGAGACCTGCTTTGATTGAGTCATCACCCGGTGATGGTGATGATCACCGTCCTCATCGTCGTAAAGTCGCCTTCAAAGCATGATGTTAGATTATAACGAACTAGTTGTGTGGCTTAGCCTTCCCAAATGTTGAGGGTCGTTTTTTTGAATTTAATACATAGAATTGCGAACGTTACATTCAATTTCATTCAGACTGCCTGGTGCTAATCGCCACCATTTCCCCCTGGAGTAGCATGAAGCGGAAGTGAAGTCACATCTGGTACGTCATCGTTAATTCGCAAAATCTGTTTCCATTGCAAAAGTTCGCATCTTCCTAGTGTCGATACGCTGATAAATCCACCCCCTCCAAGCGTAAAAACATTTATGCGATATTTCGACCTTTATTCGAATTTCTGGTGTTTCCATTCAAGTTTATATTTGCATTTTGGGTAAATGCGAATATCCAGAGGTGGATGGAAACCCAGTTAGTGTCATCATCTTCTCCCCACAGACAAAAGTTTTCCCTCCACCAATGTTGAGCGTGCAGCATTGCCTCAGGCCACCAGCTTCAAACCCAGCCCTGTCATGGTGAAAGGTGAGTCCTGAAGAACGCACACTCAACACCAGGCTTCAAACCCAGCCCTGTCATGGTGAAAGGTGAGTCCTGAAGAAGGCACACTCAACACCAGGCTTCAAACCCAGCCCTGTCATGGTGAAAGGTGAGTCCTGAAGAAGGCACACTCAACACCAGGCTTCAAACCACTTGACTGCTGCGTAGGCGGGCACATTGCGTGGTTTTGCCGGAACCGCGGTGGGTTCCATAATAACGCTGTAATCTCTGTAATCTGTAATACATTTAGAGCCAAGACTCTAGTGGTCACTGAGGTATTTGTGAATCAGGGTTTGAATAAATATACCGTTTGCATCTTGTTTCATTTTTTGGTATGATGCTAAATGGGCCAATATATTTGTCTTTGGCGTCTGGCAGGGCTGGCAGACACCGAGTGGCCTGGAAGGACCCAGACACTGAGACATGGTGCGCTCACCTACTTCCTGGATGGAGCTCACACCACCCGCAGCATGCAGGCCTGTGTGCACTGGTTCAGAGACACTGCAGCGCAGCATGAAAGAACAGCCAAGTCAGTTGCCACTTACCAGCCAATTAGAATTTCCACTAGCCAAAATGTTTTTCTTAAAATAAACCAGAATATGAGTGGGTTAATTTAAGTATCAGTAAGTGGCCTGGGATCCTCAAAGCCTGTGTTGAGGGTCACACAAGAACAAAAATGCACTCTTGAAGCTAAATAAATCCAAAACCAATGTTAATTATTTAAATTTTTACTTCAAACTTCCTCAATGTAGAACAGTAATTTCTTACACATGAGATTACTTTTAGCTTTTTAGTCATAAAGATTATTGAAAGATATTCCATATTCCAGACTGAAATGCTATAACAGAAGTAGAGTATTGGCCAGAATGACATGAACATTTGGACACTTATTCAGTGGGTATCTTGCATGTTGCATTCAGGTGCACTGCAAAAAGAAAAAAGAAATGCATTTAACAACCCCCCGCCCCCGCCCCTCCCCCCATACTGAACTTGTGTCTCTGTTGTAGTGGACCTGTGGCCAGAGTTTTGCTCTTCAATGCCACAGGCGAGAGAGACTCAGCGGCCATGCTTAAACTACTGGTGGTGAGTATGAAACCGCTTTCAGCAATGAACAGAAATATACCATTGTCTGAGTAGGTCAAATCACTGTTGTACCATAGGAGCTGGAGAAAATGTAGAAACCTCACAGTACATATATTACCTTAAGACAAGAATTGTCACTTGAAGTTGCTCTTTAAGTATCCATTTTATGATGTTCCCTTTCTCAGCCATGCCATTTTGACTTTGCGGTGTTCTGTCCCAACATCACTGAAGCCATTGCATCATGTAATGCAGGTGAGATGATTGCATCTAACCTGTCTGGTAGTAGCTTGATATTCATTCAGTCTTTTCAAAGTTTTCTAGAGGCCATTTACACCTGGCGTTAACATGCGTTTTCTGCCATCAGATTGCAAGCAGATTGTATTTTATCACTTCAGCCTGATTCCATTTACACCTGGCGTTAACATGCGTTTTCTGCCATCAGATTGCAAGCAGATTGTATTTTATCACTTCAGCCTGATTCCATTTACACCTGGCGTTAACATGCGTTTTCTGCAATCTGATTGCAGAAATGATTGTCCTCTCAATCCGCATAAAGTTGCTGTATCCAGATTGAGAGGACACATTGCATTTACACTTGTGTTCAATGTGTACACAATGCAACCCTGACCACCTCCGGAGGTGGTTTGGCCAATCAGATGGCAATCCTTCTTCAAATCGTTTCAAGTGATAAAACACAATCTGATTGCAATCTGATCACAGAAAACGCATGTTAGCGCCAGGTGTAAATGGCCTCCTAGTGTCTGGTAGGCACTAGTAACACTATGATCTAATTTCTCCCCTCTCAGACCAGCAGAACTTTAACGTGTCCGTGGAGCACATGCTGACACGCTGCCTGGACAACGAGAGCAGCTGGCGTCAGCACACCAGCCTGGGGGAGGAGCCCGGCCTCATCAGCCTCCCGCTCAGACAGCCCCACAGACACAAGGACACGCTGGTCTTCCCCTGCATCCTCAGTGCCCTCCAGTGGATCAGCCAGGGAAGGGACTCTGTTCTGTCCCACCCGGCCAACAGAGTCATCCCGGTCAAAGCCAGCGTCACGGCCAAAGCCTCCCCGCTCCGTGATGCCACGGAGGTGCACGTCCTCATCACCGGCAGCTTGCACCTCGTGGGAGGGGTGCTCAAACACCTGCACCCCTCCTCCGCCAAGTAGACCGAGCACGCTTTGGGAAGGTGTAGGTTTGAAGGGGTTAAGTCATGTCTGGCTTCTGTGCTTATTTATATGTAAACATCTTCCTCAAGGGAAGAAATGCCCATTTCTCCCGGGATGGATCAGTTTCTTGTGGTACTTGCATATTGGACCAGGGTTGCCATGGGTCTGGAAAGTGCTTGAATAAAAAAGTACTTTAGCCTACTGGAATCTGAGTTTGAGCCTCGTGCGCTCCATCAACTCAAAACTAGCATCAGCTAGATTAGACCAGGATCCAGCTTAGTTTAGGCCAGGATCCAGCTTAGTTTAGGCCAGGATCCAGCTTAGTTTAGGCCAGGATCAGCTAGTTTAGGCCAGGATGGCGGCAGGGCTTCCACAGGCCTGCCGCTCCACCCAGAGCCTAGTCTCACAGTGCCAGCCGTAGATGATCTCTGCGTCTGGAACACAACTCTCAAAAGTGGTTAATGCAAAAAATGCGTGACAGACATATGAATTGACCAACCACAGACCTCGTGGGCGGTGCATTCGGAACGGAATGTGTGCAACAGCTTAATAGACCCCGGGTGAAAACATCAACTTTATTCATTGAAATGGCTCAAACGCACCACCATGCTGACTAAAACTGCTAACTTTGGCTGCCGTTGATCTTGCCCACTCATTCTTCCTGCAAGACAGCCTATCGCTACTTTTTAGTCGCTCCTTTTATCGCTTCTCAGTTCAGTCTCTTCACGGTGCTTCATGGCGTTCCACTGAACGCGTTTCCTTGCCGGACTGTAATATGGGAGGCTCGCTGTAAGACGCGCTGTACAACGTAACTTCCGTCACAGCCCAGCCAACCAGATTTCACCCCCAGCATCTGGACGGAGCGCCCGGAAGTCTCTTGTGATTCAGAGACTTGTGATTCAGACCCTCCGTCGCTGGAAGCTTGCTGACGCCGATGGTGGGTCTGACCACGTGCGACTACCCAGAGCCTTACAACACTAACTCATCAGTCTTAAGTCTTTACTTGAAGCCAAATGTGTTTACATGAATGAACTGCCCAGTGTGACTTGATTGAACCAGTAGAAATAGTCTGTGCTTCAGTCAAGTGCTGTGCTTTAAATAAGGTTTTCCTCGGTTGACAGAAGGCCACCGCACATCATCCATATTTGATGAAGATGAAGATTGACATTTATACAGGAAACCGCAGAGAAATGTGCGTCAGTGTGTTGACTTCAGATAGGCATTTGCTTAGGTTTTTACCTATCATGTGGAACAATCTGAAATTATTAGAAGTTTTTTAAGTGAACTTTTTGTAATGAAAGCCATTTTGCACAGTTTGTACTTACGCTTGTGAGTATATGACAATTTACTTCATGAATATTTGACAGAGCACTTCATACACAGCATTAGGGATGTAACGATATGAAATGTCACCGTATGGTACGGTATCTACCAAAATATGGTATTTCACAATTAAACATACTATGGCCCATCGGAAAAATAAACTATTTTGCTTTGTAGAAAAATATTGCTTTATTGAACTGAAACAGAAATTATGAGAACATTTACACAAGGGTCTTCCCTTAAGAACCTATTTGTAGTGGCGTGCGGCGCTGTGCATATTGTGCAACATCTCCTGTTACAGATATCGCTTGTGTGCCTTCAAACGCTATTGTTACATCCCTACACGTGTACATATTCTTACACCTAACACTTGTGTTCGCATCAGATTCATTTAAAAGTGATTTCAATGAATTAGTAAGGATCTAATTACAGATTTGCACTCAATTATATTCTATTTAAGTGGCCCTGAATTCAAATTTACATCAAATGTAATGCATAAACCCAAATTGGCACCACCTATTTTTTTTTATAATCAATCATTTAGACACATTTTTAAGAAAACAATAAAATTCTCTCCAGTTCCAGCTTCTTAAATGTGAATATTTTGTGGTTTCTTTAAGCCCAGTTTAGACCAAAGATTCACGACGAGACTGGATGCAACTGTGAGAGAGAGGGATATATATATATATATATATATATATATATATATATATATATGGATAGATAACACACAGTATATTGAGTGTCTTCTGCTTGTGAAATATGATTGTGTCAGTGGTGAAAGACAGCAGGAAGTTTCTCATAACCTCACCCTGTAGCCTCAAATGAGCTGTGTAATTTAATAAAAGTATGTGTATTGTTTTCATGGTCATTTGTTTGTATTTTGCAGTGACTTAACAGTACTTTTGTCTTACACATAGTCGAGATCTTTATTCATCTCAGTCTCAGATCCTATATGAGCATGCTTTATGGATATGCATAGGCTACGTTTAGTCAGCTTTTAAAAATACTGAATTGAAAATGCAGAAAACAAACTGCTACAGTTGATAAACATGGCTGCTAGATGTTTTGCACAGTACTGTACATGCATAGTATCTTTTGTCTGAGTTTATGATGGATACATAGATGTCATATAGAGAAGTCCATCCTGGAATGCTATGATATGGCAGCCATCTGGTCCGGGTCCAGTTCTCAGCGGTCATTGGAATCAGTGGTGAAAGTGGCTTATGCTGCCATTATAATGCTAATGTATATCCACAATTTAACTCAAATGAATCCTCAATAACTGTCAAACTAAATGAATATCTGCAAAACTTGACAGTTTTTGGATATGTGAGTTAATGTGCACAATAAATCAGCATTGTTTTTCTGTGAAGTTCTTTAATACTGGATGAGCCTGAATGATGGAGGGTCTTTCTACTGGAGTTTATGGACTGTAAATAGTGTATGTTTTATCCAAATCCATCCTAAATTTGCACATTGCACCATAGCTTTTATGGAGCAATGCTACACTTTAAAATAATCTCGAGTTATTTTCTGCATAATGTCCTGTTGCACACTCCAGCCCACTTGGGGGCGGTAATGCACCACGTGCATGGAGACAACTCACGAAGAAGAGAATGCGCAGCAGGCACGCATGCGCCAGTATGACGTCACGTTACGTACAGGACGTCCACAGAGCAAAGCGCTGAGTTTAAAGAGTCCCGCTTGCAGCTCTCTCGTTTCATTAATTTGTATTTACATTAATTTGCTTTAATCCTGCGCTGCACTGGAGGAGATGCCACAAGAAAGGTAACGTTACGTCACGTTCTGGTTTTGGATTTGTTTGTCTGTTACCTGGAGAGAATTTAGATAGAAAGTGCAATGTATGTTGATATGGGACAACACGCTGCCACAGACCTCTGTTGTGTTGCAATCCACCAACTAACCTAATCTGTCTAGAATATCAATTTGATCTAATGTTACATAGTCAAGTAATGTTCACGTTAATCCAGATTACAGCCCGTCTATAATAAAGTTAACTTGGATAATGATTTGCGAGTACGTGGCGGATTCATGTCAACTCGACAGCAGCAGATTCCGCGCTTTCCTCTGGCCTGTACCTCATTTAAACGTGTCCTCCTTCCCCCTGCAGTGTAGAGTAGATTGTAGTAAACTACAGAATAAACGCGGCAATCGCATAGCAGCGCTGTGATGTACGCATGTGTTGATAGAGGTCGAACTGAAACATCTTTTTACACTTATTAGAAATTGCGCGGTTACGTCTGGAGCGGCTGCGTCAATATGGCGGGCAGGGCGAGGGCACAGCTCACAGCTGAGCTGGCTGGTGAGCTATCATCGTATCCATCTAAACTGCCTTATTGTTTTGAAGGGAGGGAGCAGATCATTTCATATTTCGTATATTGCAGGGTTCATACAAGGTCCTTGAAATTAACTTTTCAAAAATGTAATACCTGGAAAATGTTATGAGCTTGAAATAAATAAGATAACGTTACATAAACAAAATGATACAGGATGTAAGTCAAAGCATAGACCTGTGATATGAAATGCCGGCCGGTTTAGGGCAATGTTTCTTAAGTGCTTGAATTTTGAAAATAAAAATAATTTGTGTACTTGAAAGTGCTGGGATTTCTAAAGAGGCCCTTAAAAGTGCTTGAATTTAGCCTACAATCTCTGCGCTGGGTCATTGCTGGTCAAGACTGCTTTGAGTTTATGTTAAGTGTTGTGATTCATTCTGATGTGTTAGCATGACTGGAAGCACATTTGCATTAAATGGTAAATGGCCTGCATTTATATAGCGATTTTATCCAAAGCGCTTTACAATCAGTAGGTAGATTCACCCATTCATACACCGATGGCGGCAGGCTACATTACCACGCAGGCTGCTGGCACACCATCAGGAGCAATTTGGGGTTCAGTATCTTTGCCCAAGGACACTTCGACATGCAGACTGGAGGAGACAGACGGGAATCGAACCACCGACCTCTTTTATCCAAAGCGATTGGTGGACAACCCGCTCTACCTCCTGAGCTACAGCCGCCCCCCCAGCCGCATTAGAGGACTTACAAGACTTGTGTGAACATCTGTGAATTATTGGTCTGTAATTTGGAAATAATTTGTCCTTAAAAAGTGCTTGAAATGGATCATTACAAAGGAGTGGCAACCCTGTGTTATGCACAGAAAAATAGTGCTGTAACGAGTCTTTGAAGGTCCTTGAATTTGAAAGAATATTGTGTGTCTGAAGCTTGTTTTGTCTGTGTCTCCTCCACCCAGCCGGCCGCTACAGGAGCTGCCCTGCATGGCACTCCACAGTCTCCAGGGCTCCATGATGATGTGGTCCCAGGCCGGGAGCATGAAGCGTCAGTCGCGGGGCTGCGGCCTGGGGGAGAGCCTGGCCACAGAGAGCACCCCCACTGAGTTCATCCAGCACGGGTCCCCCACACACAAGCACCAGAGACTGGACTGCAAGGACAAGGAGAACCAGGGGGCGCAGTTTGTGCTGGCCAGGCGCTCCAGGAGGAAGACACAGGCCGTATCAGGTATCGACTATGAACCAAATGATCATGGTTGGGGGACCTCTTTTAAAGGGACAGTTCACCACAAAATCAAAAATACATATTGTTCCTCTTACCTGTAGACTACAGATGGATAAATAGCACTACAGTAAAGAGTAAAATACTATTTTATCCATATAGATGGTTTTGGGGTTTGGAGATAATGGTCGTAGAGATGAACTGTCCCTTTTAGCAGTGGCAGTCTATTGAATGTACTATACTGTATTTTCTTGCTGATTGTGTCCTTGGTGTTTTCCCTGTCAGGCCTGTCGTGGGACCATCTGCCAGACGAACTGCTGCTCCGGGTCCTCTTCTGCCTCCCTCTGAAAGACCTCCTCACCATGTCTTTGCTCTGCAAGCGGTGGCATCGTTTAGTGTGAGCTTTGACTTCCTTACTACACTGCACCAGTTATTACTGCACTGCCATCATTTGCATTATCCGGTAATTGTCGGACTTTTACCGTTATAATCAAAGTCAGACAAATTAAAATCTGCCAGGTCCGTATATTATTCACCAGGTCCCTCTCGGCACAATTTGAGTTGTATTAAAATAGGCTCAAGTTGCATTTCCATACAGCTCCTCATAACATGCTTAGATTAATCGAAGAAGAAAAATAAGTCGTTTGGGACAGCCTTATTTTCTAGAGCGTTTTGTGTTACCTGCCTGAGTTTGGGAGATATCGGACTAGAGATGTCTGCCTTCAACAGACCTTGTTGTGAGCAGTTTCATGTAGGAACTACAGTATTTTGCTAGCTAGTTCCTACATGAAACTGGAGCTAGAGAAGTAGCTAGCTAGTGGAAGTAGTTCGGGGCGAAAATAGAAAATAGTTCCTGACAAGGAACTGCTCACAACAAGATCTGTGGATTATCTTGAGTAACCGGGTCATGATTTCTGGAAAGGGACATAGCTGTTTTTTGACGCTTTGAGCACCACTGCCGATCCAGTTCCATTGTATTGGAGAGAAGGTAGACATCTCTACGGCCAATAGCTCCCAAACCCAGCAATTCACACAAGAGCGATCTAGATGGATAACTAGCACTACAGGTGAGAGGACAAAATAGCTGTTTCTTGAAGTTTGTCCACTAGTGTGCAGCTGCCTGTGTGCCTCGCAGGTTTGACGAGTCTCTGTGGCACAGTGTTGATCTGGAGGGCTTGAGCGACACCGCTCCTGCCCTGGAGCAGCTGCTGCCAGCTGGGGTGCGGAGGCTGCGATGCCCCCGAGCCTCCATCCAACAGCTGCAGTTTGCAGGCGCAAGGTGAGTCTGGACTACTTACACCACTGATGCAAACAATAAACACAGGGTGGACAAGCCCGTCTTTATTCTCCCAATGGGGGGCTCTTAGATGGAGGAAACCTTGTGGCAGAATATTGGGCTCCTTCTTTGAGGCTAACCCGGAAATTGCATTATTTCGAATGGCCGGCGGGGGGCGACAACGACGGTGTGTGTGTCCAAAAAGACATTCAATTAGAAAGTGAGGAGTCAAGATTAAGAGGAGGATTTAAGGACTAATATTAATAACTAATACTTTGAAGCTGATTTTGTATGAGTTGAGTGAATTAATGAAAATAATAATATATGTTCACGATTTTTTAAAATCGCATTTACGCTTCAAAAACCCCTGTGTTCTCCCTGTGTCTGTGGTGCTCTCCCCCCCCCCCCCCCCCTCCTCTCCTGTGTTTGGTGCTCTGTCTCTCTCTCTCTCTCTCTCTGTGTGTAGGCTGCGGGTGGTTCAGATGGACCTTTCCAGCTGCACAGTAACAGCTTGCACCCTGCAGGCCATGCTGTGCCACTGCACCAGGCTGCACTGCCTCAGCCTGGAGGGCCTGCAGCTATCCCACCACATCCTCGGGTGAGTCTGCCTGGACCTTAACTTATATAAAACGTAGAAAAATGTTTATTCAAATGGAAACAGTGGTGCATTACAGGCAAACAAATGGAGCCCTAGCTCCCTTTTTTTAATATATATATATATATATATATATATATATATATATATATATATATATATATATATATATATATATATATATATAGTAGGCATCTTGCGCGCTACGTGCACTCTATTCCTAGGCTTGTTATATATGTGTGTGTGTGTTGTGTTGTGAGCTCTGTAACTAAGTGTGTGTGTGTTGTGTTGTGAGCTCTGTAACTAAGTGTGTGTGTGTTGTGTTGTGAGCTCTGTAACTAAGTGTGTGTGTGTTGTGTTGTGAGCTCTGTAACTAAGTGTGTGTGTGTGTGTTGTGTTGTGAGCTCTGTAACTAAGTGTGTGTGTTGTGTTGTGAGCTCTGTAACTAAGTGTGTGTGTGTTGTGTTGGGAGCTCTGTAACTAAGTGTGTGTGTGTCCCACAGGTCTCTAGCCAACAACCTGGCCCTGCAGCAGCTGAACCTGAGCGGCTGCTCCGGTTTCTCCGCCCGCGCTCTGGGTCACATGATCGCATCCCTCTCAAGGTCACTCCCCATTTCTGTTTGGCATTATTACACTTGTGGTGTGACTGTTTGCTTTGTCTCTTGCAGGATGCAGCAGTTGATCATCTCATGGTGTGACTGTCTTGTCTCTTGCAGGCTACAGCATTTGAACCTCTCGTGGTGTGAATTCAGTAACGACCATGTTAAGGACGTGGTGGCTAATCTCCACAGCAGTGTGACGCACCTCAACCTCAGCGGCTACAGACAGGGCCTCACTCTAGAAGGTGAGCGTTTGGTATAAAATCACTTCAGGATTCATATATCTTGTATTCTTCATGGTGATGTGGAAATGTGTTCATCATTGTAGGGTGTGCTTATGCATTAGTCGTATTTACAGTCTAAACTAGTTCCAGGTTACTGACAAAATATATTCACCTCTAGGGACAATATAATAGTAATATGCCATGTAGAATCACGTTATTCTTTGGTGCAACCCCTTTTGGCCATCTGCAACCACATGGGAGACAAAACACCTGTCAATCAGTGATCATGTCAGGGTTCCCACAGTCATGGAAAACCCCGTTTGGCCGTGGTTTCTGAATGATGACGCGCTCCGCAGTGTCTCTATTCTTTACCTTTGTTTAGTTTTTCACCATTTTCGAAAAATAAATCCAATCTAACAAAATTTGAGTTCAAATAAAAACAAAAACTATGTTATGGCTCCCAACGGCCATCATGAAAATCGGTGCAACACCCATGGGGCTTCAGTGTGGCACAGCCATGTGGTAGAAGTAAGCATGCAGTAGATCACATGATGTATTGAGTGTGTAGACTGCCTTTGTGTCTGTTGATTGATCATTTATCAGTAGGGATGCACCGATATGAAAATTTTGGCCGATGCCGATAACCGATATTAACATTGCTGTTATGGCCGATAACCGATATTTACCGATGTCGATATGATCTGTATAAAACCAAATTTTTATGATCATCACATTTTGTACATACTGAAAAACACATGTTAACACTGAATTTGAAAAAGTTATGCATTTCTTTATTTGCAAAGCCTTTGGAAAAGCCCATAAATCATAGATTTACTGCATTATTTCATATCAATGTGAAGAATTTGGCTGATAATGATAACCGATATTAACATTGCAACATCTGACCGATACCGATATGACCGATATGTTAAAAAATGACTAACATCGGCCGATACCGATATGATTGCCGATATATCGTGCATCCCTATTTATCAGCATTGTCTCTGTCCAGATGTGAAGGTGCTGGTGGCCAGATGTCCTAATGTTGAAACTCTGGATTTAAGGTGAGTTCCTGTTTGGAGTGCCTCATGACATTTTTGCCATTGAGATTAAGTTTGTCTGACAAACTGAGCGAGAAGTCGTCATGGTAACATTCATAAGATGCAACTTTATTGGTTACTAGAAACAGAGCACGCTTTGCACTCATTTCCAGTATTTCCAGCGCATGCAGCTGCCTCGCACGCAGATCGCACACTCAACTGGCAGTGCTCATTTTTACCATTCCTCATTGGTCAGGGAAATTAAGATCACACATTGCCTTAAATTGACTGTACATTTTCTGTCAATGTGTGTGCTGCAGTGACAGTGTGTGTGTTGTTGTGTGTTACAGTGACAGTGTGTGTGTTGTTGTGTGTTACAGTGACAGTGTGTGTGTTGTGTGTTACAGTGACTGTGTTGTTGTGTGTGACAGTGTGTGTGTTGTTGTGTGTTACAGTGTGTATGTTGTTGTATGTTACAGTGACTGTGTGTGTGTGTGTGTTGTTGTATGTTACAGTGACTGTGTGTGTGTGTGTTAGGGATGGGCATTTCTAGCAAAAACACTATTCGAAATTCGCTGGCCAAAGTCGACTTTTAATCGAAATTCGAAAATAAAAATTAAATGTAAAAAAAATTAAAAATGTAAAAAAAAAATTTTTTTTTTTTTTTTTTTGTGAGTGAAATGTTGCATTGTCTCCCCTGATTCTAAGTATAGTTGAATCGCTTGGTTTGAGCAAGGAAAACAATTTTTATAAGCATTTTAAGCAAGGTTTATGGAAAAATGAATGGCGGATGAAATCCCATGAAGAGGGAGAGGTTGCTTATAAAAATTGTTTTACTTTCTCAAACCAAGCGATTCGACTATACCGTAAATTCCGGACTATAAGCCGCGGCTTTTTTCCCGTTTTTTGGCCCCTGCGGCTTATATAACGGTGCGTCTTATCTATGGATTTTTTCAGAAAAAAAAAAAAAATACAAATAAAATCTCTCTTTTTTAGCACTCTTTCTAACTATAAATCCACTTCTGTTTTAATTTCCTCTCTTGCCCTCTTTTCACCACACCGCGGACACTGTGTGCACTGTAAAAATAAACAACGGTGGTGTTGTGTTATGTTGTTTTGTTGAAATGTTACGGTAATACGGTAAATGGGAGCTTCCTCAAACAGCCATCTCTTTCCCGACAATCCCCTCTGTGCGTGACCACTTACATATGGTAATTACGGTAAGCAAACGGCCACTCGGCCATCAACTCCCTCCCCCGACTACCAGGAGAAAATCACAAACTTCGGCGAATTCACACAAAGGAAGATCAAGGAATATTCCATCGAACCGGAGCAGATCATAAATATGGATGAAGTGCCTTTGACGTTCGACCTGCCACTCACTCGGACTGTTAACAAGAAGCGCCCTGGAGGATTCTTTCACCAAAAAAAAGCTTTGCTCGTTCTCGACAGCATGAGAACGAGCAGTAGAAGCAACACTCTCACTTACCATGGGGAAGGTACGCAGAAATTCACACGACGCAGCTTTCAAGTTGAAAGCAGTCAATCTCGCATTAAAAGAGGGAAACAGAGCAGCCGCGCGTAACCTGGGCATCGATGAGTCAATGGTGAGGCGTTGGACGGTGCAGCAGGAGGAACTGTCTCAGCACGGAATATTATAGGAGTGTGAAAACATCCACAATCACCAACGGGTTCCAAAACGCTGGACTGCTGCGGGATGAAGAGGATGACGCCGCCACAGCTGGCGCTGAGGGCCGTCAGAGGCTTCAGAGGCTGTTCGATGCCGACAGTGATGAAGAGGAGTTCGTTGGTTTTGAGTGACAATGAAGGAGAGAGGAGAGTGGTTGATGAAGCCACCCTGAACCTGTTCGTTTCCGACACTGAAGATGAGGACTTTGGTGGTTTCAGTACGCAGGAAGAAGAGGAAGACGAGGATTAGTGACTTGACTTCTCTGGTTACAGGTTTGCTGCATATATAGCCTATTGTTGTGTGATTTTGTCTGGGGATTAGTGACCTGACTTTTGTTTTGTTTTGTTGAAATGTTAATAAATGGGAGCTTCCCCAAACAGCCATCGCTTTCCCGACATTCCTCTCTGTGCACGAACCCTTTCATATGGTAATTAAACATCAAAACACCCGCGGCTTATAGACCGGTGCGGCTTATAGAAGAAAAAAATAGTCAATTTTGGTCCCGCGGCTTATAGACCGGTGCGTCTTATAGTCCGGAATTTACGGTACTTAGAATCAGGGGAGACAATGCAAAATTTCACACACAAAAAAAAAAAACAATAAACGAATTTCGAATTTCAATAATAAAAGTCGACCTTGATAATAACAACGATTATTCGAAATTCGATGCCCATCCCTAGTGTGTGTGTGTGTATGTTAGGGATGGGGCCGATCCAATATCTGTATCGGGTGCCGATATTGGCACTAATTCACGAATCGGATCGGATCCGATTTTTTTTTTGCAATTCCAGCGCGGGCCGCACAGCTGGCCGTAATTTGCCCATATAGTATCCTTCTTTGCCTTGTATATTTTCTTAATTTTGTCTGCTGTTTGCAAAAAACTATCCTATACTGTACATATTCCACATATACTGTACAAACATATTGGTATCGGCATAATATCTGTATCGGCAGATATCCAAATTCAGGTATCGGAATCGGATCGGAAGTGAAAAAATGTGGATCGGTGCATCCCTAGTGTGTGTGTGTGTGTGTGTGTGTGTGTGTGTGTGTTGTATGTTGTATGTTACAGTGACAGTGTGTATGTTGCAGTGACTGTGTGTTGTATGTTACAGTGACAGTGTGTATGTTGCAGTGACTGTGTGTTGTATGTTACAGTGACAGTGTGTATGTTGCAGTGACTGTGTGTTGTATGTTACAGTGACAGTGTGTATGTTGCAGTGACTGTGTGTGTGTTGTTGTATGTTGCAGTGACTGTGTGTGTGTGTGTTGTTGTATGTTACAGTGACAGTGTGTATGTTGCAGTGACTGTGTGTGTTGTATGTTACAGTGACTGTGTGTTGTTGTATGTTACAGTGACAGTGTGTATGTTGCAGTGACTGTGTGTGTTGTTGTATGTTGCAGTGACTGTGTGTGTGTGTTGTTGTATGTTACAGTGACAGTGTGTATGTTGCAGTGACTGTGTGTGTTGTTGTATGTTACAGTGACAGTGTGTATGTTGCAGTGACTGTTCGTGTGTTGCAGTGACAGTGTGTGTATTGTTGTGTGTTACAGTGACAGTGCTCTCCTGATGGCTGACAGTTTGCCCGTCCTCGGCCAGCTGAAGAAGCTGCTGCACCTGTCCCTGAGCCGCTGCTACCAGATCCACCCAGCTGCCATCGCGTAAGTCTTTCACTACGTTTTCCAGTTGTAGCACGGGTGCAACTTTTTGTCAGTTGGTCACACAGCACATGATTTGGTCGCAGTGTTTGTATTCTTGCAGTGTTTTCCCTACCATTCTACAGGCCTGACGGGCCCGCCAGGCCAGAAAAAGAATTGCAAAATAAATAAATAATAATTATATATATATATATATATATATATATATATATATATATTTTTTTTTTTCTGCTCTCCCCAAAATTCCAATAAACCTTTATGGCATATTATTACAATACAGCAATACTGGACCCTGTACTACGAAGCTAGTTTAACAGATCCGCGATAAGTCCCTTTGATCTGGTTTGACTGAACAGGATCAAAGCTATCTAGTTTAAGGATACTACGACGCTGGTTTTGTAGTCGATAACTGAAGCTGGGATCTGCCTGTGCACGCGCACGTTTTTCGCTCGTGCACAGGCGCGCGTCCACGCGAAAGAGGTGCGCTAGCCAATCACATTATGAACAGCTGAGTTGATCCACGCCCACACCCATTTCCACACCCATTTCCTCATTCAGCGCAGCCACAGTGTGATCAGAGATTTTTGCGGATATTTAATGTATCCGCGATTTAATGTCAGAATGAAAATCTGCGTTGGATAGTCTGCTGAAGGGCTGTCTAAAGCAGCAGCTTGTATTCACATCAGTCATTTGATTTACTTTGATCAGCGATTTCTGTCTGATACAGCTGCATTGATACAGGCAGCAGCAAAAAATGTAAAAGTGTAATCTCAGTCTATACATTTCCACAATCTGTAAGCCTATTTAGACCATAGATTTAGAAACGCATGCTCAATGAATAATGATCTCTATCACTCATGTGTGTGGTTCCACTGATCGAATAATTCATATATAAAATAGCCTAGTATAAAGCCTAGGGATGTCAACGGTTAACCGTTAATCGATTAACCGTCGCTAACGTCGTTGTTCGGTTATTGCTGTCGGTCTATCAGTTAATATAAATTTTTTTTTTTTTTTTTTTTTTTTTTTTTTTTTGGTCTATTTACTCAATGAGCTCATGCCCAAACAAGGCGTGTCTATTTAGATGCTGAAATGTTAATGCTTTTTGTGTTAGAAATTCTAACACAAAAAGAATTTGTGTTGAAATGTTGATGCTTTTTGTTAATGCTTGTTAATGCTTTTTGTGTTAGAAATTCTAACACAAAAAGCATTAACATTTCAGCATCTAAATAGACACGCCTTGTTTGGGCATGAGTTCATTGAGTAAATAGACAAAAAAAAAAAAAAAAATTTTTTTTTTTTTTTTTTTTTTTTAATATTAAAAAATTATGAATTAACCGATAGGTTAATCGATTATTAGCGTCGGTTAATCGAAAGTGAAATTAACCGAAAATTGACATCCCTAATAAAGCCTAATAAAGCCTAATAGCCTACTATAAAAGAGAAAACTGCTGAACTGAATTGAGACGATGCGGGCATAGTTATCATTGATAAAAACTAGCCTATTTTTGCTCATATATTGGCATACAGCCTACAGGACACAGTTCCAGCTGAAAGATGCAAGAATAGCCTGCATATTTAGTATTGGGGCTATCCCATATTTAAACTAATATCTATATTATATGTATAGGCTTTTCTGGCATGTAGGAGAATATCACCCTCACTCCATTTGAGGGTCCGTTCATGATATGCGCCGCGGTGATTAATAGTGATCATATTTCTCCACGCATCGTTGAGCTGTTAAGACATAAAGTGGTAAGTAGGCTTAATTTAATTATGTAGCCTACAGAGCCACGAATGTTTTGCTTGTTCTATGACTGCAATCTATTTTTCATATGGCGATCTTATGAATGGTGAGTGACTCCAGAGAGCCGATATTATATGGGTCTCTCATGGATTTTGATCTTATCCTCTGAAGCTAACCTGGTCGCGACCAGGTTAGCTTTGCAGCGTCAGTTGCCATGGTGATTGAAAGTTAACTTGCTTTGTAGTACGGCTAAACCAGGTTTAAACTCAAACTTACTCGGATAAGGCATTAAACTAGCTTCGTAGTACAGGCTACTGGTGTTGACAGAAGATGCCAAATTGATTAGGAAATGATTGTATCTTTATTTAAATACGGTATGTGCTTTGATTAAAAAAAATATTTTACTCAATTTGTAACTTGTGTTACTTGACAGAGTAACTGGTATAATATTACTGAAATCATATTGGTAATAAGTTATATTACTGACTTACTGCTAAAAGTAATATATTACATGTAATATGGTACTTTTGTAATGGCTTACCCCCTACACTCTCAATATATAGGCTAATAACTGGGCTGCCAATGTTAGAGCTCTAATGTTTTGGCAGCAAGGGACCCCTGGCAACTTAACTCCCGGGGCGCCCCCCTGTGTCTGAAAATGGAGGCCAGCTCTATTGCCAACTCCTCTCTACCAACCACATTATTTTCTAAGCTAGAGAGGCCCGGGACTTTACAAAATGTAGGTTTTGTTATGAAAAACTATCAGAATTCTAAACCAAGTTAGGAGAATTCTGTTTACCAAATGTTTTTGTTCACACCAATTTGTTTCAATCACTCTTTTTTTTATCTCCTTGGTCAGATAGAAACTACCATGCCTGTAGTGATAAGGGTCTGGCTTCCATCAAAGACCTATACATAGATGGTCATTTTACATCCTTTGATCTACTGAAAAGGAAGTTTGAGTTGCCCGGCACAGACTGGCTGATTCCTGCAAATCAGAAATTATACCCTGAAGAAGGCTGTTTGTGCCGCTACGCGTGGGTCTTGTCCCAGCTCTTTTAACATGCACTAGCTATGTTTTTAAAACTTCCTAAATGATATAGCCATCTATAGTAAATAAAGGCTTTTTACTTTCTGCCAGAAGAGTGCCTTGGACCTTTCTTCTTTTTTGAACCTTTGTGATCCTCACCATAGAGCACCTTCACCACACCGTTTTTGGACTTCCGAGCACTCTGGACCTTTTTTCTAAATCAGAAATTATGTTCGATCCCAGATTCATACCTTTTGAAGCGCTCCCAAGTGTGTGTTTGTACTGTGCTCATGTCCCCCCTCCCTCTCTGGTCCTCAGTGATGTCAGCGCTCTGCTCCCTGGCCTGAGGCTGCTGGATGTGTTTGGGCTGCTGACAGACGGCGGCCTGCGCTTGGTGAGGACGACCATGCCTCACCTCTCCATCAACACCCGGCCCTTCTCCACCGTGGCCCGGCCCAGCCCCCACGCCGACCGCCCCCCCTACAGCCACCGCACCATGTGGGACGAGAGCTGTCGACTCAGGTTCAAGTCCTAAACTATAGGTTGAGGCCACGTCTCGTCATAGACGCTGGGTTAGCTGGCTCAGCCTGGCTGGGGGCGTGGTCAGGGTGGGGTAAATCCCCCCGTTCTATCCATTCAGCAAAGTTAGAATTTAGCTGATAGCCCAGCCCAGGCAGACACGATCGGGGATTCAACCACCGCAGTAAACGCGCATCTGAGCAGACGTCTTGTGTTCTGCTCTAGAACCCCCAAACCTGTAGTTTAGAGCCGTAGCACCGTCCTTTGGTGAGTCGGCCCATTGAGATATATCTGCGGTTTTACCCCACTCGCGCGCCAGCCGTATAACATGCCGACTGTCTATCGCCGGCGTTTTATCACGAGTTACAGACATCTTACAGTATTTAAATGCGCGTTATAGGTTTGCGTCGCTGTGCACGTCACTGTCTGTCGGGCATCAACAGAGACGTGTTTCGGCGACCCCTGCTGCTACCGGAGATCTTTTATTGTGTTGGATGGCGTTCATGGTGCAAAAGGGCCTTTTTGAAAGTTTTTGAAAAATTAAAGGTGGATATTTATGGAAGAGGGTTAGGCCCACATACAATTATTTTTATTTCTTTTTTGGAAGGGAGGGGGGGGGGGTTGAAACAGTCAATGGTTCTGACTATTATCAGAATTCTGACTTTAAACTCAGAACTCAAACAGGCAAATAGTGAACCTGTTGTCCCCCACCAGTGATGTAGTTCCATCCTTGGGTCAGTCTCATTCATTGTCAGTGTCGCCCCCTAGTGGCACATAGTCAACATTACAGTGTGACGGACGGCGACCGATCCCTCCCTTTGGTGGGGGACAATAAATGTTCTTCTGGCCCGTACCCTCTTCCATAGATATCTGATGATGTTCTTGTTTAAATGTATTGACAGCTTTCTGTGGATTGGTGCTGTATTGTAGGTTCTAAAAAATGTTTACAGTAACTTAATTATTTTTGAAAATGGCAGAAACTTGAATTTACCATCTGATGTTAGATGTGTACAGAAATGTGGTGGGATGCTGATAATTCCTCAAAAACCAATGTGCCACTAATGTTGATCCTTTTAATGATTGTCCTACATGTTTGTAATGCGTCATCTGTAATAATTGCCTCCCATTAAAGAGATCAGTTCATTTCAATGCATCAGTCATGCTGTGAAGTGGAGCTTTCATGTCAAATGATGTCTAAATCTTTGAAGTTTCAACCAGCAATAGAGATGTTATAGCACATTTTAGATGGTGTGATGTCAACCAGGCTTCAAAATGCATGGACTGTGGTGTCAGTGGATTCATGTTTTTATAGATTAAGATTACGGTAATGTGTTTGCATCCAGTTTACTGCTCTAATAATAGTGTAAAAATAATGTTCAGTGTAAAAAATAATCGTCAAAAAATATGGTCATGGAAAATCTGGAAAGTTCACTCATTTTCCAGATCTGGAAAAGTCATGGAATTAGAAAAATCCACCCTTTTATTGAAGTGATGGACATTTGTAGTGTGTAATGACGCTGGACAAATAGGACACACCTCTTTCTGTTGGATTTTAGTGCTTTGTATTTTAGTCATATTTTTATTGAAAATTCACATTTTATTTCAATAGCTTCCACCGGAACCACCTGGGTCAGGGGGGCTGTAACTTTGGAGGCTGATATATGTTTATGAATAAAAGCCAGCGTTTTTTTCTCTCTCTCAAAACTTGTACTTCAAACCAAATGAAGCCAAACATGTCACTCTCACCCATTCCACTGACAACTGCGATGTGATTTGACATCAACCAATCATCACCTGCATAATATTGTTTATCAATGTCAATGACATTGCGTGTGTGCGTGTCGTGCATAGCAAGGGTTTTATAAAGAAAGCAGTGGGCTAAACGGCAGCATTAGATTGGCCTGATTACGTGCAAAAATGAAGAGGCAGAAGGAACAGAAAACAATCTCTGAATTCTTGAAATGCAAACAGCTAAAAGTGATGACCACGCGGATGCTGTCAGCCGCATACAAGAGTGGGATTGGGGTTTCTCAAGGGCAGTCTGACTGAGTGTATGCCTGTGTATATGTTTTCATAACACTGGGCCAAATAACCAGTCTGTATTTATGTATTACTAGTGTAGTGCCCGTTCCCCCCGAAGCACAACCCCGTATGGACGCCCCCCCCCCCCCTCAATTTTTTTTTTTGAAAAGCCCCGACTTTTACCACTTGTTTATGTTTATGTTTATTTGCACATTAAAGGAAAACAGAAACAAAATAAAAAATGTTTACAACATTGGAGAAAAAAACATGTGCAGGTGAGATAGAAACCCACTACGGGTTTATATAAAGATCTCACCTCAAGAGAAAAACATAATAATACAAGTTACTCAATTAACATTGAACAAACATTACAATACAATGATAACTCAGATTAGTGAAAGAAATAGAAAAAATAGGAATAAAAAGAGAAATAAAAATGAGAATGAGGTTTAGACCTCTCTCAGAAATGCCATAGCTCACTCAGTGCCAAATGTACCAGACATTAGAAAACCTTTTAGTTTCTTTTTGTACACAGACAGGGATAGAGAAACAGTCAATAAATGTAAGTTTGAATTCCATATTTTGGCTCCATGATATTTTAACGAAAATTGACCTCTGGATGTACGATACAATGGTATATTAAGGTTATTGCTTTGTCTAGTAGGATAAGAATGAATTTGTGAATTACAGATGAAAAATTATTTACAATTTTCTGGTAAGTCAGTACTCATGTACTTCAATTTGAAAATGAAAATGCAGGTTTGAAAAATGTTGATATCAAAAATTGACATCACACCACATTTACAAAAGAGCGTGGCAGTTTCAGCATACGGCTTTGAAAATGTTGCTAGTCTAACAAAACGTTTTTGTAGCAATAGAAGTTTATGCAAATGAGTGGGGAAGGTACTAGCCCAAACAATATTACAGTATGAAAGGTATGGGAATATTAGACTAATATAAAGTTAAAAGACAGGAGAAATTAAGAAGTCCACAAATCCTTCTAATAATTCCAAGGGATTTTGTGATCTTCTTACAGACCTGGCTGATATGGTCTTTTCCACTGAGGCAGTACTGCAAAACTAAATGAGTAACATCTGTACAATACATGATACAATCACATAAAATAACACTCTTTGGGAGTCAAAAACATTTACCACAGGGAAGGGTGAGGAACTCAAGGTGCAATAGGTGACGACAATCTGAGATTACAGTCTCAGTTTTTCTCAGGACTTGTCTACTGAACAGTTCTGACAAACCTGTCTGCTTAACTCAAATCTTTTTTTCTACAATTATGTGTTCAATGCAGTCCTTAACACTTAAGGCAGCAAGCAAACAACATATGACTGAAAAACACAACAGATTCAATGTCAGTCATCAGTGATTTGTCAATCTGGACACCCAGAGTCGATCAGTCTGACGACTAATAAGACTCTTGGACAGACGGCCGATATCTCTGGGTTTCCGCTGTATCATGGACGTCTGCGTCAAGACTTCTGCTTCCATGTGACGCGTGTACTGTTTACAGTCTAATTGATGGAGTTGGAGCTTATCGAGTGTAGGTCCAGATGACCCTATTGATTCTAACATTCTGAATCCAACCGAAGCTAATGTTACTGGTTTTAGTTATCAATCTTTTACTGTAGCCAAGCTGCTTAAGGACCAGAGTCATCCTTATATTTGACCATGTTCTCATTGAAAAAGGCCTTTATATTGCTAGGAATTAATCTGGCACCGCTGCTCTTCTGGTTGGTTGGAGGGAATACCTGGCTGCAGACTATTGGACCTTTGTGGATCAGAATGGAAAACTGGCACAGAGAAACAACAGAGGCTCCTCCCACCCACTGCCTCCTAGCCTGGTTAAGCATCTGGATCCGTGAGGCTCCTCCCACCCACTGCCTCCTAGCCTGGTTAAGCATCTGGATCCGTGAGGCTCCTCCCACCCACTGCCTCCTAGCCTGGCTCCTCCCACCCACTGCCTCCTAGCCTGGTTAAGCATGTGGATCAACAGAGGCTCCTCCCACCCACTGCCTCCTAGCCTGGTTAAGCATCTGGATCAACAGAAGCTCCTCCCACCCACTGCCTCCTAGCCTGGTTAAGCATCTGGATCAACAGAGGCTCCTCCCACCCACTGCCTCCTAGCCTGGTTAAGCATGTGGATCCGTGACCTCACATTGTGTTTCCTCCGTGGTCATTTCAGTGGGTGGAAGTAGCCAGTCCTTCAATCTAAATCCACCTGGAAGAACGGCCAAGAAACTCCGCTCTTGCATCCTCCTGTTCTTGTTTAACTGTTATCGAGTCTATTTCTGCAATAACTGCACTTACTGTACCCCTCATTTTAACCAATGTATATGGCTTTTGAGGTGGAGTGTGAAGGATTCTGTTCAAAATCTCCACATTTGAGACTAAACTGTTAGAATTTTACACACTATCATTTTCAGGCAGCGAGAGTGCCCAAAGGGCAAACAGCTTGTCCTATTTACTGTTCGAATCCCCAGTTTGTCTGGATGGAAACATCAGTGTGGCTGGTGATACATTAGATTAAAATAAATGGAAGAATCGATAAATAGAATGAAGAAATACAAAATATAAACGTCTGTATGACACCCTCCCAGGCTCCGCCAAACAAAACAGTCAGTCAAGAAGTCAGTGCCGTCGCATCTTTCCATTTTCAATCTGTACATCTATTATCATGTCAGAGGTGTAGTTGGATCTTGGCCTCCTTCGTTAAGTGGACAGTCTGGGTCAGTAGGTCTGTCAGTTGGCCAGTCAGTCAGTAGGCCTGTTATTTGGTCCGTCAGTAGGCCTGTCAGTGAGTCAGTCAGTTGGTCAGTCAGTTGTTCACTCAGTAGGCATGTCAGTTGGTCAGTAGACCTGTCAGTTGGTCACTCAGTAGGCCTGTCAGTTGGTCACTCAGTTGGTCAGTTATTAGGTCTGTCAGTTGGTCAGTCAGTAGGCCTGTCAGTCGGTAGGCCTGTCAGTTGGTCAGTCAGTAGGCCTGTCAGTTGTTCAGTTAGTAGGCCTGTCAGCTGGTTAGTCAGTAGCCCTGTCAGTTAGTCAGTCAGTAGGCCTGTCAGTTGGTCAGTCAGTAGCCTTGTCAGTTGGTCAGTCAGTAGGCTTGTAGGCTTGTCAGTAGTTCAGCAGGCCTGTCAGAGGTGCAGGCTGATCTTGCCCTCATTGGCCAGCCGCTCGATGACTTGGAATTCAAATTTGGCAGGGTGGTTACTGCGAGTGGCGGGCTTCACAATCACTCTACCGCCGTAGGAGATGTCCTCGAAGTAGTGATGCCAGACCCCATGCTGGTTGGCGCCATAGCCAAACACTGACACCTGCACACATAGACAGGATATACTATATAACATACTGTATAATGTTAATATATAATGTGATATACTAGAACTTCATACCTCTAACATGTAGTGACACATATGATGGCCCCAACTACCTCTGCCAGGGCTTGTGTTGTCTCTGTGACCGTGTCTTTTCTGAATCTCTACTCTTCCAGGTCTTTCAGGGCGAGTCAGGGAGTCATCAGAATAACTGAAGTGTTATCAGGGCGAGTCAGGGATTCTAACTGGGAAGTGTTATCAGGGCGAGTCAGGGAGTCATCAGAGTAACTGGGAAGTGTTATCAGGGTGAGTCAGGGAGTCATCAGAGTAACTGGGAAGTGTTATCAGGGCGAGTCAGGGAGTCATCAGAGTAACTGGGAAGTGTTATCAGGGGGAAGTGTTATCAGAGTGAGTCAGGGAGTCATCAGAATAACAAGTGTTATCAGGGCGAGTCAGGGAGTCATCATAGTAACTGGGAAGTGTTACCAGGGTGAGTCAGGGAGTCATCAGAGTAACTGGGAAGTGTTATCAGGGCGAGTCAGGGAGTCATCAGAGTAACTGTGAAGTGTTATCAGGGTGAGTCAGGGAGTCATCAGAGTAACTGGGAAGTGTTATCAGGGCGAGTTAGGGAGTCATCAGAGTAACTGGGAAGTGTTATCAGGGGGAAGTGTTATCAGAGTGAGTCAGGGAGTCATCAGAATAACAAGTGTTATCAGGGCGAGTCAGGGAGTCATCATAGTAACTGGGAAGTGTTATCAGGGTGAGTCAGGGAGTCATCAGAGTAACTGGGAAGTGTTATCAGGGCGAGTCAGGGAGTCATCAGAGTAACTGTGAAGTGTTATCAGGGTGAGTCAGGGAGTCATCAGAGTAACTGGGAAGTGTTATCAGGGCGAGTCAGGGAGTCATCAGAGTAACTGGGAAGTGTTATCAGGGGGAAGTGTTATCAGGGCGAGTCAGGGAGTCATCAGAGTAACTGGGAAGTGTTATCAGGGCGAGTTAGGGAGTCATCAGAGTAACTGGGAAGTGTTATCAGGGGGAAGTGTTATCAGGGCGAGTCAGGGAGTCATCAGAGTAACTGGGAAGTGTCATCAGGGCGAGTTAGGGAGTCATCAGAGTAACTGGGAAGTGTCATCAGGGCGAGTTAGGGAGTCATCATAGTAACTGGGAAGTGTTATCAGGGCGAGTCAGGGAGTCATCAGAATAACAAGTGTTGTCAGGGCGAGTCAGGGAGTCATCAGAGTAACTGTGAAGTGTTAATAGAGTGAGTCAGGGAGTCATCAGAATAACAAGTGTTATCAGGGCGAGTTAGGGAGTCATCAGAGTAACTGGGAAGTGTTATCAGGGCGAGTTAGGGAGTCATCAGAGTAACTGGGAAGTGTCATCAGGGCGAGTTAGGGAGTCATCATAGTAACTGGGAAGTGTTATCAGGGCGAGTCAGGGAGTCATCAGAGTAACTGTGAAGTGTTATCAGAGTGAGTCAGGGAGTCATCAGAATAACAAGTGTTATCAGGGCGAGTCAGGGAGTCATCAGAGTAACTGTGAAGTGTTATCAGGGTGAGTCAGGGAGTCATCAGAGTAACTGGGAAGTGTTATCAGGGCGAGTCAGGGAGTCATCAGAGTAACTGTGAAGTGTTATCAGGGTGAGTCAGGGAGTCATCAGAGTAACTGGGAAGTGTTATCAGGGCGAGTCAGGGAGTCATCAGAGTAACTGTGAAGTGTTATCAGGGTGAGTCAGGGAGTCATCAGAGTAACTGGGAAGTGTTATCAGGGCGAGTTAGGGAGTCATCAGAGTAACTGGGAAGTGTTATCAGGGGGAAGTGTTATCAGGGCGAGTCAGGGAGTCATCAGAGTAACTGGGAAGTGTCATCAGGGCGAGTTAGGGAGTCATCAGAGTAACTGGGAAGTGTCATCAGGGCGAGTTAGGGAGTCATCATAGTAACTGGGAAGTGTTATCAGGGCGAGTCAGGGAGTCATCAGAATAACAAGTGTTGTCAGGGCGAGTCAGGGAGTCATCAGAGTAACTGTGAAGTGTTAATAGAGTGAGTCAGGGAGTCATCAGAATAACAAGTGTTATCAGGGCGAGTCAGGGAGTCATCAGAGTAACTGGGAAGTGTTATCAGGGCGAGTTAGGGAGTCATCAGAGTAACTGGGAAGTGTCATCAGGGCGAGTTAGGGAGTCATCATAGTAACTGGGAAGTGTTATCAGGGCGAGTCAGGGAGTCATCAGAGTAACTGTGAAGTGTTATCAGAGTGAGTCAGGGAGTCATCAGAATAACAAGTGTTATCAGGGCGAGTCAGGGAGTCATCAGAGTAACTGTGAAGTGTTATCAGGGTGAGTCAGGGAGTCATCAGAGTAACTGGGAAGTGTTATCAGGGCGAGTCAGGGAGTCATCAGAGTAACTGTGAAGTGTTATCAGGGCGAGTCAGGGAGTCATCAGAGTAACTGGGAAGTGTTATCAGGGCGAGTCAGGGAGTCAGAGTAACTGGGAAGTGTTATCAGGGCGAGTCAGGGAGTAATCAGAGTAACTGGGAAGTGTCATCAGGGCGAGTTAGGGAGTCATCATAGTAACTGGTAAGTGTTATCAGGGCGAGTCAGGGAGTCATCAGAATAACAAGTGTTATCAGGGCGAGTTAGGGAGTCATCAGAGTAACTGTGAAGTGTTATCAGAGTGAGTCAGGGAGTCATCAGAATAACAAGTGTTATCAGGGCGAGTCAGGGAGTCATCAGAGTAACTGTGAAGTGTTATCAGGGCGAGTCAGGGAGTCATCAGAGTAACTGTGAAGTGTTATCAGGGCGAGTTAGGGAGTCAGAGTAACTGGGAAGTGTTATCAGGGCGAGTCAGGGAGTCAGAGTAACTGGGAAGTGTTATCAGGGCGAGTTAGGGAGTCAGAGTAACTGTGAAGTGTTATCAGGGCGAGTCAGGGAGTCAGAGTAACTGTGAAGTGTTATCAGGGCGAGTCAGGGAGTCAGAGTAACTGTGAAGTGTTATCAGGGCGAGTCAGGGAGTCAGAGTAACTGTGAAGTGTTATCAGGGCGAGTCAGGGAGTCAGAGTAACTGTGAAGTGTTATCAGAGTGAGTCAGGGAGTCAGAGTAACTGTGAAGTGTTATCAGGGCGAGTCAGGGAGTCAGAGTAACTGTGAAGTGTTATCAGGGCGAGTCAGGGAGTCAGAGTAACTGTGAAGTGTTATCAGGGCGAGTCAGGGAGTCAGAGTAACTGTGAAGTGTTATCAGGGCGAGTCAGGGAGTCAGAGTAACTGTGAAGTGTTATCAGGGCGAGTCAGGGAGTCAGAGTAACTGGAAGTGTTATCAGGGCGAGTCAGGGAGTCAGAGTAACTGGGAAGTGTTATCAGGGCAAGTCAGGGAGTCATCAGAGTAACAGCGAAGTGTTATCAGGGCAAGTCAGATAGTCATCATAGTCATAGTCAGTTTTGTCCAACCGATTTTATTTTGTGGACACCTTAAAATCTTAACTCAAGTTGTTTTGTGCAACCTGCCCCGCTCTTTATTTTATTATTTTTACAGCCAACAATTGAAAAAAATTTCACATACTTACAGCTCGATCCCACCTGGAACGTCACGTACGCGTTCCGGCTCCGACGCGGTCGTCGGAGCTGCTCGCGGGCATTTGAATCAACGCGTGTGATCCCACCAGCTAGGCTCCGCTAAAGATATGCGGCAGTTCTATTTTTCACGGATGACGCATGGAAGCTGTGTCAAGCTGCACAGCAGATCGTTCAGGCCGGATGTCAGACACAGCAACTGCACGAGAATCCGGTCGATTTTCATAATAAAACACTGTGTGCAGACCCAATACCGACTCCTTCTCCCCCCCTCCCTCTATAGTCTTTCAAGTAGACAAGAAATGCAAGAGTTCTCCTCCTGCTAACAGGCACAGTAGGGCTATGACAAATAAATAAATAATTTCAGTCTACCATGGTAGGAGCACACAAATCAAGGGAAAATTACCAAATCAAAAGCAAGTCAACGAGAGACTGTGTTGCTTGTGTGTTGTGCTCTTTACATCCACCCTGTTGTACACACAGTATCGCGCGATCTCGTAAATCCCGCGCGATCTTGCATCCAGCTGCAGGCAGCGCTCGAAAGCGCTCCACTTCTGAAACGTGTGCGGTGGGACATGCCGATGTGCAGAGGGGTACGGTGGGGTACGGGGTACGGTGGCGCAGTCGGTAGCGCTGTCGCCTCCACAGTTAGAAGGTCCTGAGTTCGATTCTCGCCTGGGACACTGAGCGCTGTGGTTGTGTTCCCCCCCATATCTTCAGTGCCTACTGCCCAGGTGGGTTATCTCGTCGTAAGGGCCTTTCTCTCTGTGTGGAGTTTGCATGTTCTCCCCGTACCCCCCAGGGGGTTCCTCCGTATATAACCCCCCCACTAAAAACATGCAGAAGATCAGATCGTCATCGTCATCCGACCAGTGACGACAACATCCGAAGTTGGTCCCCGGGCGCTGTACGAGAAAGCGACCACTGCTCCTGGCCTGCCCCTCGGAGGAAAGGACATGCCTGGATGGGTTAAATGCAGAGGACACTTTTCACTGGCCCCCGTCAGCATGAGTGTGTTGTGGCCGCATGCATGTATTGTGGTGTTCGTGTGACAATAAAAGACGGGCTTGTCCGTTACGAGACGGAGCAAAGAACGCAACGTAGCTGGAACGCTGCGCAGACGGGCCTGGTGGGACCAAGGTGTTATACTACATGACACTACAATCATATTACATCTTACTCCATCATACTATTAACATATTTCATCATAGTGGATTATATTACATTATATAGTACTATGATAAATTATCAAACCGAACATGATTTTCTTATTATCCTTTAACATGCTATACCATGTCATACCATAGTATGACCACACACCTGGTCACACATGTGCAGGGAGAATATCAGGGCCAACATGCCGGTGGACGGGTAGGTGCCGTGATGCTCATTCCAATGGTCATGAACGTACTTAAGAAACACCGGGTTCACGACCAGAATCTACACACACACACACACACACACACACACACACACACACACACACACACACACACACACACACACACACACACACACACACACACACACACACACACACACACACACACACACACACACACACACACACACACACACACACACACACAGGTGATCATTCCAGTCCTGTGTCCTTTTTTACAACCTGGACACAACATGCTTAAACGTACATGTATGACAATTCAATTCTGAGTCAAGCTGGCATGCTAACTAGTAGCCAGCTAGCTGTTAGCTACATTAGCTAAACTCGCTGCCTGCTGGCTGTAACCACATTCATCAGGCTCAAAACGTTACGTAATGTAACCAATTACTACCTAACAGTATCCAAAAGTTGTTTCAAATAAGAGAAAGTCATCATGACTTAAGAGGAACCTGGTTGTTCAAAAAACAACTGGTCAGGACAAATACAAAATATCACTGTATTAGCACTAAAGGAGTTAATCTGTGGAATAACTGAGGAATTGATGTCATGTAGATCACTTAATCAATTCAAACGGATTTGATATTAAATAGATACAGAATGGATTTTATAACGTAACTATGTTCGATTCAATTGTGATTGTTTGTAAATGTGTATGTGGGACTGTGTGTGTGTGTGTTAGAGCAGGGCTACCCGGCCCGTCGGACTCGGAACCCGAACCCGGCCCGACTTACGGGCCGGGTTCGGACAGAAACATTGAAGTCGCGTTCGGGCTCGGGCCGGGCTCGGTCACGTAATCAGTCACTTGTTTTTGCCTTCAAATATATCTATCATCAGCTCCTGAGCTAATTTACTACGTTAATGAAAGCACCTGAAGGCATCGAATGAAACACGCCCAGACATGCACTCTGCTGCTCTGCCCGGAGTCAGCTGCATGTAGGCTGGTGTCGCCGACACCGTGCAGTACTTCTTTCAGCGATGTGGGACTGTGTGGGCAGTGCACGGCACGCACGAATTAGGCTGTTTGGTGCTTTGCTTTGTACATTACGTATTAATCATTGACTGCTTTGAATTACGAGGACTGATTTTGGTTTGGGATTATATAGGGCTGTTTATAGGCTGGACAGACTCATTGAATTATGCGCTCGCTGCGCTCCCAGGGGGAAAAAAAATCACGGAGGGGGTTCGGGCAGGGCTCGGACAGATTATCAATTGACACCTGTCGGGCCGGGCCGGGCTCGGCTAATAATGTGACGGGCTCGGTCGGGTTCGGTAAGGAAAATTCAGCCCGAGCCCAGCTCTAGTGTGTGTGTGTGTGTGTGTGTGTGTGTGTGTGTGTGTGTGTGTGTGTGTACCTATGTGTGTAAGTATGTTTATATAGTATGCTACAAATTAGGTGCAACTCTATAGTATGTGATAATATTATAGAAACAATTTGAGTATGCACATCTCATATATATTATTACAGTAGTATAACATGTTATTACATTATAATTATTCTACTTTCAGATTAAGCCTATGATATAAAACAAGGGGTAGGACATGATAAGTATTTACTTCTTCCTACTCCTTTTCGGGCATGATATACAAATGTAAATTGCTTGAGAATTTGCTGTATACTCTATGCTGTGAATTCTAATTGACTATTCTTGCTTCACATTTTCTTGCCTATATTCCTTTTATTCTTTATGGGGTTTTTTCCCACCATGTTCAAAATAAATCTAATCTAAAATGAATAAATAAATAAAAACTATAATAATGCATATTCTGTAGGAAGCCTACCTTGTCTTTATCAGCCTTCACTCTGGCTCGAACTTTTTGGTAGGTCCTGAGAACACACACACACACACACACACACACACACACACACACACACACACACACACACACACACACACACACACACACACACACACACACAGCGAACAGAATGAATATTTTTGTTAAAGATGGCATGAAATGGGTCTCAGAGGGCCTGTGTGACGTAGTGGTAATTTCGTTGGGGAAAACTATGATGAAAAATGTTCGTTGAACGTTTTCCCCCAAGACTAAGACCAGACTTTTAGTCGACTAAAACTTGACTAAACAAAAACAGGATGAGGCTGACTAAATATTTGACACAGGACAAAGACTAAATAAAACAAGGCCAGGTCGAAACCTGGCATAGGCCCGTGTGCTGCTAATTTGAGTGGGAAGAGGGAGAGGATTGAGATGGAGAGATGGATAAAACATCATTTTTATTGTATAGCTTCATTGAAATGCTTAGTTTATGAGTTTAATGTGGAAAATAAGCATTTTTCATTTGCCCCTGTCTGCTCTATAATATCTATATAATAATATATAATATATATATAAGCTCTATATAATAATAATATCGTTGATAAATATCCCTTTAAGAGCGCAATGCATTCATGGGTAATCGCTAGCCTGGGTAAACCCAGCCCCCAGTGACCTGCTCTCAGGCTCACCCTGCTTACAGTCACAAGGCTAGTGACTGGGAACTGAGAGAGCAGGTCACGTGGGGGCTGGGTTTACCTAGGCTAGGTAATCGCCTGCTGTGGCTAATATTAGCCGCTAGTTAGTTATGTTACATGGCAGTAAAACGCCACTGAATTACCAAATTGATATAACTTTTAACCATTTCGATTAACACTGTTTCCATACGGATCACCAGCGTTAGTTTGTTGTTTATAACGTGGCTATATTCATAACGTTTTCTATCTCGGATGCGTTATTTCGAATCGCACATAGGTTACGCCTGGCACAACCTATGTGGGTTTCAGGACGAAACAGACTCGAGCCACTAACGTCATCTTAACACATTCACTGCCAGCCATTTTTTTTTTACTGTAGGTAGCTTCTGCCAGAGGGTTTTTTTGAGGATTCTGGCTCATCTTTCAAGACCCGAGGATTCTTTTCTGCTAAGATTTTGTGAACACAAAATATCTCAAAAGAACTAATAGAATGTGTGCTTTCTCTGTCTAAAAGAGTTAGTTTGTAGAGTTAGTAGTTATGTAGGCATTAGCACTTGAATACAGCATGGTTTCAGCGTCTGAAAATTTAAGCTGAGATAAATAGCTTTTTGTGAAATTCGATAGAACAGTCACTTTAACCATTCATTTTTGGCATCAGTAAGACGTCAGACATCTAAACAATAGTTTTGAACAGTAATTTCCTCCATAACAGCAGGAAACCCCCCTCTACTTCAAACTCCTCCCTCCGTGTGTGTTCTTCTTGGCTGCAGCGGGCGTGTCACAAGCTCGTTTCTGCTGCTGCTGCTGCTGCTGCTCCTGTCTGCTGGCGGCCGCTGGGCGAGGATGGGCTCGCTCGTTTCTTGGGGTTTCGGTTGAGAAACCCCAAGAAACGGGGTTTCTTTTGCGATTCTGGTCTTATTTATGCTGCGTGTTTCAAAGTGTGTTGCACCCATAATCTATTATGCAAATTTGCAATCCCCCACCGCCAGCAATCAGCGCGAAAGCGAAAGCGTTTTCGCCAATCCATTTTACAGTATGAGAATGGTTTCATCGCGCGTTCCCCTGCAGTTTTGGCTCGGCTTTTTCTAGTCTGGAGAGCACTGTCGCCACTTAGTGGGTCGGTGGAATGGGTTGTACACGTTCGGTGGCTTCAATATTTATATAAGAGATGTAAAAGGGTTAGATCAACGTCCCACCGTCAATTTTTTTTTTTTTTTTTTTGACGTATCAACACGTCATTGGCAGTCAACCGTTGGATTTTTTTTGACGTATCAACACGTCATTGGCAGTGAACGTGTTAAGAGCACAATATTCCTGGAATGCAAGTTTAACTAGTTACATGTCCTCTGCATTCTACATAAAATTAAGATATTACGGGTTGTTTTATTTTGTATGTTACATACTTATTGACCAAGTTATGTTCAATTCAGCCAGGGTACAACATACTGAGTGTAGGTGGCCATCTTTTCAAATCAAGTAGAATACCATTTAGGAAATGGCAAGCTGCAACAATAAGTCACGTTAAACCGGACCTTGTACGCACAATTATTTTTTACAGTGGGGCATTCAAAAATAAGGTGGATAGCGCTAGACAATAGTGCTCATTTGCGCATCCAGGGTTCAAAACAAAATCCTCCTCGGAGCCGAGCAGTGTTGCCAGCTGTGTTCTGTGAGCGAATAGAGCAAACGAATACAAGAAGTGTGTCCTCTCGCAGCAGCACAGGGAAGCCACGGGCAGAATCGATTTGCTTGTTGATTGGCTGAGCAGCATCACGTGTGATGATTTACAGCGCATGCATTGGTCTGTGAGCTTCCTGCCTACACCATTCAGCATGCATTTCAGCTTCGGTGTATTACCGCCACCTACCGGACTGCAGAGAGGTGAAGGACCAGCGGCCAAATAGGCCAGTAAATAGGCCAGCAAAGTCATTCCCGACAGACGGGAATCTAAGGCCCTGTGTGTTCTCACCACACACGGGCCAAAAATAAACAAAATTAACACTAATTATCAAAGCAGCAGTTCAGTTTCCTGTGCTGCAGCATCATAGATGTAACTGACATTTACAGTAGCTGTCTTAAAAACACATTTACAGAGATCTCAGTTACAACAGGACCTGCCCAGTCTTCACTAAGGGTCTTATCTATTCACCACGCCCACTTTTTATCTCTTCCGCGTTCGACGCAAACGTATTTGTTCTTCCGGTTCAGCGCTAGTTGCCTACTGTGGCTAATATTAGCCGCTAGTTAGTTATGTTTGTACTGTTTCCATATGGATCACCAGCGTTAGTTTGTCATTTATAACGTGGCTATATTATAATGTTTTCTATCTCGGATGCGTTATTTCGATCCCACATAGGTTACGCTGGCGCAAAACATGTGGGTTTAAGGACGAAACAGTCTCGAGCCACTAACGTCATCTTTAGAGCACAATATTCCTGGAATGCAAGTTTAGCTAAACAGTTACATGTCCTCTGCATTCTACATAAAATTAAGATATTACGGGTTGTTTTATTTTGTATGTTACATACTTATTGGCCAAGATATGCTAGTTTATGGGGGGAGTAATTCTGCCAGTTTAGGAGGGGAGTGTGGGCGGCCATCTTGCCAGCGAGGTTTTTGGCAAGTCTAAAACGGAAATACTATTACGAAATGACGTAATGCGGAAGCGTCCATGTGTGGGCAAAGAATAAGGTGAATATGTCTATATATTTGTATGAGACATTGTGTTCCCAAAATGTACAGCTACTTGCTTGGCTACGTTCTATCCAGAGCAGGCACGTGCACACAGACATCAAAGGGGGCTTCCGCCCCTGCCGTTTTGCCTCTGTAGATACGTGCTATTTTGCCAAGCTCTCTTGTCCATGAACGCAGAATAGCCCTCTGTAGAGAAGTGCCTCATTTCTGCGCTGCCCCTGAAGGCAGCATTTGAAAGATGGGCATTGTGGGCGTGTGCCCAAATATATTTCACCCATCCAGCACGTTACCAGTGTTCCAAGCTGTCCCTGTCTTTGTCTGTCTTGTCTTTCATACTGAACATGGTTCAGATGCAGCCAGCGATGCTCAGAGGAGCTCGAGCTCAGCAGTGTCAAATGAAACAGAGATTTCTGAAGTAATCCGACCATGGGGATCATTACAATTTGATCGTCTACACCGGTCTAATTCAATTGGCCAGTCTTGAGCATGAGCCACCAGTTTGGGCGCCCTAAATGCGGAAGTGATTCTGGACCTGTTAGCGAGCAGTACCAATGCTACGGTGGCGGTGCTATAGTGCGGTGTGCAAAACAAACATTTTAATTTACTTGTTTACTCACTAGTGATGCGTGGGTCACCCAGAACCCGCCGGGTCCCGCGGGCTGGCCCGTCCCGCAGGCGGTCTGGGTTGGCAAATTATGAAAATATCGCGGGCAGGCTCAGAACGTGACAAAGCAACATTATAATATAATTTAGTTAGAGCAGTGAAAGACGCAGCGCCAGTTTAGGTGGATACTTATCAATGAATCACAAAACGCAACTGTGTGCAGCAGTAACTGTGTTTAGTGAAAGACAAACACGGAGGGAATACAGACAGGCAAAATGGCCGACCAACAACTCAGACACATGGTTACACGACCAATAGCATAACAGAAAGGCAATGACGTTCACGTCACATGGTTGCCATAACAACCAACAACAACATTCCTGGCGCTACCCTCTTTTTTACCAAAATAAACTCCCCCTCCCCAACCCTTTAGCAAACCACACACCACGACCAGGGCAATGCAATACCGTCCCACCACCAAACTTCGGTCCAATAATGCACAATGTCCAACACATGTACGTCACCCCCACAAAACATCTGTCTAATAAAGTTCAAACCCCTCCAGTCTCTTCGACAACTGCCGTTGGCGCCCTGAGCGCCGAGGAGTAGCACCCGGGGCAGGGGCAGGGACAAGCGAGCCATGGGACTCTTCCCCCGGCCAAGTGGGAGGCACCGCCCCACTCGCCAGGTCCATATCAGCATAAGACGGGCTCGGCATCGGAGGCGGCTCACGTATGGCTGGCGGTATGTCAGGACCATGTCCGGGTCCTCATCAGACGCAAGGCAATCGTCGAGTGGATCCGAGCCAGCAGGGGGATCCTCCACCCTGTAGCAGTCACTCAATCTGACCCTGTAGGAGGTGCGACGAAGTTGAGTACCCGTGAACTTCCGGATATTGCACCAGGCTCCCTCGACAGCAGTGACCAAGTATCTGTCATGAGCTCTTGACTTGTTCCGGTCCCCATAAAGGTACACAAGGTCATCAGGGTGGAGGTCGGGTGGCACAGCCGCACGACCAGAGGGCACCTTCGACCTTACACTGTATGGGTGATTAGCGACACGTTGTGAGTGCTGCCTCATTATGAGATCTTGGTCGTCAACGGGCAACTGCCTGTGGGAAAATTGGTCACGCTGAATCAGCATCTCACGGGCAGACAACCCACGTGACCTCACGCGGCTGTTCAAGCGGGCCGTGGCGACGGAGCAGCAGGGGGGTCACAGCTCTGCAATTCGGCTCGAGATGAAGAATCTCACTTTGCAGCTCCTGAACAGCCTTTTCAGCAACTGGGTTCTTATTGACATTTTTGGCATTCCCCACCTCGACAGCCAGCCTATGTCTCGCGAGGGCCTCATCCCCCGCCACCGCAGCAAACCCGGGGGCTGGATCAGTCCTGATCACTGCAAACAGGCCATCGAGGGGGCACAGGCCCAGGCATAGACGGATCAAAGTGTCTCTCAGTGTCTCACGGCGCTCGTCCTCGATGAGAGAAGACAGTGTGAATGACGTAACACACTCACGAACAACCAGGACGCACTGGCGGTCCCGCCTGAACACATCAGCGGCAAAAGCGGCCCCAACCACTTCCGGCGGATCGCCCGTAGACTGGTCACTCACGAACACAGGAGCCTTCCTCAAAGCTGCACACTGATGGCAGCCATTGGTGACACGCTGAATGGCAGCATCCATGTCTAGCGCATAGAAGTAGCGCTGCACAACAGTCTTCAACTGGGTGGCAGTAGGATGGTCAAGTTTGATATGAAGGGAGGTGAGCAGGCCATCAAGGGAGAACCTAGGTACCACAATGCAGTCCGTTGAGGCAGCAAGCGGGGTGTGGCGACGCACGACCAGGAGGCCGTCCCTGGCCACCGTGGTGATGTTCAGGTAACGCTTCACATCACGAATGCTAGTCAGTCTTTTGGACGGGCGAGTGCCTTGGCGGAGATGAGCACAGGTCCGCCTGAGATCAGAGCACTCTGACTGTAGAGCCAGCCACGCAGCCCTGTTAGTGAAGGGCAACTTCTGGGCCCCGGACATGACATCCGCGGCAGTCACCTGGCGTACAACTGAGTCAGCGGTGGTGCGGATGAAGGTACAGACCTGGCAGGTCGGGTTGTCACACTCTGGTGCGTTGCGGCTAGCAAAGTCAGATGACAGGATAGCCGCCCCCGCCACATGACGGATTAGCACCTGGAACCGGCTGGCTGTAGACAAGAAGGAGGTGACACGAGGGCTTGCTGAAAATTCTCCCCTGCACAGCTTCTCAAAGGCCTGGACGCAGGGCTTGCTGTCCGTCAAAACACAAGCCCTCTGAGAAGATTGGATTATGTAGGGAGCAAAGTGTTTCACTGCCGCTGCTATAACGCCTCGACCTCACAGGGCAGCCATGAGTTCTGGTTCTTGCGCAACTTCGCGCTAAAGTAGCTAGCCACCTTCACTGTGTCCTTGCAGGTGATGTACAGTGTTGCTCCCAAGCCAGGCTCTCTGACTGCACCATCGGTAACAATCCACAGCTGGTCCGCAGGCCGTGGCAAGGTGACAGCATGAGTTGATGACAAGGCCTTCTGAGCACCTAGTAGCTCGTCTGACCACTGGATCATGTCCTTCGACTCGCGCCCAGCAACCACATCGTCAAGCGGGGCAAGCATGGTAGCACAGTTCTTGAGTACACGAGCGAGCACCTTGTACGCACCGATGAATGAGCGCAGACCAGTCACAGTTTTCGGAGGGGGACATGCAGCCAGAACAGACACACTGTGAGGGCTGGCCTGGATGGTTCCCTGACACCAGACCCAGCCCAATATAGAGGTCTGCACAGGAGCTATAGTGGTCTTTGTGGCAGAGAGGTTCAAGCTGCAGCGCTGCAGGGCAGAGAGAACCCTCCTCCAGACAGCTAGCAGCTCCTCCAGAGTGTCAGCTCCGCAGTACAGATCGTCTGCTACCTTCGCCACATGGCCCTGCTCAAGAAGATCTCCAAACACCCTGCATGTCATCTCCTCCAATGCAGTCTCGGACCCCGGCATGCCCATAGCACTCCGCACATACACACGAACACCCTTGAAAGGCGTGACAACCCCACAGTATTTCCATGAGTCTCTGGACAGGGGTATCTGGTAAAAGGCTTTGGTGAGGTCCGTAGCGACGACATATTTCCACTGAGCTATCAAGCGCAGGGTGGAGTCGACGTCGGGCATCAGGGAGGGCTGAGGCTTACTATACCGGCCAACATCCGCAAACGCCGTGACAAGGCGGAAGCCACCTGTGGGCTTTTTTATAAGGAATGAAGGATTGACGTATTCCACTGAGACGCCTACATCCTCAGGCTTCCTGAAGACGCCCATCCCCTCCAAGATGTCAAACTGTGCCTGGAGTTCCTGTAACTGACCTCTGGAGTACTGTGGGACCCTGCCCTTGCACTGTGGGGGTTGGACAGGCCCCATATTCACCTTGGCTTGAAATGGGCCCATAGCGCCATTATAACCCTTAAACTGGGGGTCAAACACCTCATCAAACTCTCTGTGCAGGGCACGAAACTTGTCCTTGATGTCAGATGGCATTATGTTGTCAGGGTCCAAGGTCACAAGGTCTGAGGGAAGGGCAGACTTAATTGTAGGGGCAGGCTTGGGCGGATCTGCCGACAGTGTGTCGCCAGTGTGTGAGGGGACATACGTGGCACGGACACGACACAAATGATGACTCTTCTGGACCAGTTGCGGCCCATCCGTAAGGTTAGGAACACGGATCTTTCCTGCCACGCCCCGTAGCAAGGCCGGAGCAGGCCATTGGTGGGCGCCTGCCTGGTCACATAAGGCATCAACACGTGGCTCAACGGCCAGCTCACTGTCCACTTCACACAGTTCTGGTGGCAAATCCAGCTCAATGTATTCTCCCGGCCACACAATAGATTTAGTTGGTGCATGAAGCACATGTGCACGTCGCACTGCATGTCTGTCCATAGGTGTGCAGTAGGTGCCGTAGTGGTAGACGTCATCCCCCAAGCAGACCTGGTGTTTGGCTGGCCTGATGGAGACGTCATTCTTTTCCATAAACGGAATCCCAGCGAGAATGTCAGAATCGAGATCCTCCACGATAATCCCCTCAAAGTAGAGCTTGTGACCATCTCTTTGAAAATATGTCTGTGTCTCCCCCAATACCTTCAACAGGGATGAGCCATCTGCCTGATGAGCCGACTGTGTGCTGCCTGTAACGGTGATACCCAGTCGGGTTGCGTATGAGGCCTTCATCATGTTCCCCGTTGCACCACTGTCAATGGTGAGCCGCACAGGAAGGTGATCGTGGAAGGCGTCGAGGTATGGGGACTGTTTAATGAGCACACGCTGTACTGCAGTGGACACCGTTGCTTCACCGGCAGCGCCATCATCTGACTCGCTGTCTGCCTCGCCGTGCTCACCCACCACCTGGCGTGTCTTTGCCATATACACTCTGTCTTGGGGGGGCAGGAATGAGCATTTACTGAGGAAGTGATCATCTGGCCTCCCAGCTCCCTTACAGAGGGGGCACGACTTCCTCGTCCGGGCGGGATACGCCTGCCAGGCGGGATACGCTTGCTTTGACTTAGGGAGCACAGACACGGCCGCACGCATAGCCCTGGCATCCTCTGAGGTCTGCAGTTCATCCAGTAACGATCCAAGAGCCTGTGAGATTTCCGGCTTAATGGATGCTAACGTGCGGGACCGCAGCTCCGTGCCGTATCGCTGTTTGATGAGTTTTGGTAACTCAGCATGTATGAGGCGGAGCCACGTGAGCACAACAAAGTTCTCCAAAGAGGGTGCTAACTCCTCATCCTCAGTCACAGTAGCCCCCATGTGGCTGATGCCAGCATCTTTGCTCAGTAAATTGTCCTCCATGAAGGCCATTAGACGCTGATACAAATCCTCTGGTCTCTCATTAGGCTCCAACTTAATAGCAGCAAAGTCAATGAAATGGGCACCTGTGCACTGAAAGCCATAGTGCAGGCGGATAGACTGCCATATAATGTCAATGGATGTGGAGTTCCTCACTATGCTGTGACGGGAGATCACGGGACAATAATTGGCTATTTGTCCCAGCATTAGCTCCAACATGCTCACCTTCTGTTCCCTTGTGCGGCGCCGTGCAGCGGCGACGGCCTCACCATCATTAGTGAAGCCCCTGTGTGGAGATGCTCTAGACTTCTTCTCCCAAACCACACCGTCAATCAGGAACGGGGCAAACTCCTGGTCGAGCGCCAGCGTATACAGAAGATTCTGACGCCAGTTTTCAAAGGAATTCACAGTCTCAATTTTGGTTAAGCACCACTGCTTCGGGGCTCTGTGTGAACTCGCCATACTGCTCACTTAATCCAGTCGCGTTCTGACAGTAGAATAAAATCCACAGAGTGAAGGAATATCCACTGAACTCCGAGTGTAATCCGTCTTCGGGTTTCCACGTGAGTATGGTAAACGCTGCCACCACGCCAGTTTAGGTGGATACTTATCAATGAATCACAAAATGCAACTGTGTGCAGCAGTAACTGTGTTTAGTGAAAGACAAACACGGAGGGAATACAGACAGGCAAAATGGCCGACCAACAACTCAGACACATGGTTACACGACCAATAGCATAACAGAAAGGCAATGACGTTCACGTCACATGGTTGCCATAACAACCAACAACAACATTCCTGGCGCAGAGTAACCCTTTATTAAGATGTGAACTCTCTCACACAGGTGCACACAATCAGTCAGCAGTGCACCTGCTGCACTAGTAAAGAAACGCTTCAAATGAGGTAGCCTATGTGCTCTCAGAACAAACATTTTGGAAGGATTATTCGCTGCAATTATTATTTGAAGTGTCCATAAAAATAATGCCACCGCAGATTTTCTGTGTGGACTCGACTGTGATCTATTTGTCAATTTTACTGCAACGTGAGTAGGCTACGTGACCAATTGGGAGCGCATGAGGTAATTAAAAGAAATGGAAAGGAATAAGAAGTGTTTCTGTAGCCTACCTCCTCTACCTGCTACCTCCATTTTGAGACCTTGGATTAATTGAGGAAAGATCGATAATAGCAGAGTGTGTAGCCGACGAAGCAGAAAGAACTCGACGACATGAAAGCATGCCGCCGCGCAACACATCCAGAGCAGTAAAACTGTAGTGGAGAGAACAAGGGACTATAGGTGCTAGTCAGGGTTTTGGTAACCAAGTTCACGCCGGGGTGCCGGCCAGGACACCACTTAAAGCCTCCGGGTATGATTAAGAAAGAGCTGAGAGAGAATGCTGTTTCAGTCCTTCTTTACTGGTATTTGCAACAACAGATATTGGTGGTGAGTCAGGGATATCTTTGAACAGTTGTGAACAGTTGTGGTTTTCTATAAAGAAAGAATAACAAAAAATACAATGAGTGATACCAAATATAAATAAATCCCATTAACTCATTGAGTGCCATGGACGAGTATGTTCGTCAATTGGTTTAGTAACGTAGAGTGCCAAGGACGAGTATGTTCGTCAATTGCGTTTTTTGACAGTGGGACGTGCATCAAAGCCAGATCCATCTCCTGTGAAAGTATGGTGGCTGTTGAATGTGTAAAAGCTATTTTAGGGACCCATTAGGTGGCGACAGTGCTCTCCAGATTAGAGAAAGGCGAGGAAAAAAGAGAGAAGAAGTAATGGGGAAACGGAAATCGCATCGATATGCATGAAGCATAACGTTAGCTGTGCCTGTGAACAGCAGTCATCTGCTGCCACAATTGAGCCCCATCCGTGTCCGCTGCGATAGCCCCTCCATATGATTTAGTTGCCGACACCAGTGTCTTTCTGAAAAGTTACATTATTCTCAGCTGGGACCCGGCGACAGGCTGTGAAAAAGCGGGGTGCAGCGGACTTTTCAGTGCAGAGCACACGCAGAGCAAACGCACTCGCAGCAGAGCCCCAGAGAGACACTCCTCCCACCACGGAGGAGGAGGAGGAGGGGGGTGGGGCACGCAGGGCACTACAGCATACAACCATTGACAGTAAACAGACCCAGGCAGCAGCAGGCTCGATGCACAGAGACAGGCAAACAAGCTAGAATAGGCTATCTGATGCCCACCAGCAGTAAATCAAGACCAGCAAGAAGGTGTAGGGCCTGCGCACGCAGGGGCCAGCGCTGCTGGTTGCAGCTAAAAAATATTATTTGGCCAAACAAAATTCCTTTGTTTTTCTTTTATTGAAGGAAATTATTTTTGAGGTGTCATTACATCAGAAAATATTAGCTTCAGAGTCAATGATGTGCTTGAAATGCTTCCTTTGACAAAAGGCTGAATATCTCAGATTCTAAATTGAAACGTGTCTTTTTGCTCAAAACAACCTATCTTCTCCGGCTCATAACTAAAGAATGGAAAATGGTATCAATAAACTTTTTTTTGCATATGATAGAAGAGAGTCTCATGGTTCTTTGTGCGTGTTCGGTGTTTACATAGTAATATCACACAATATTCTGTGGGCCTCGAGAAATCACTGAAAACGCTCTGAAACTCTGGCACTGGGAGCGTCCGTTCTCCAAAAGTGGCTGGCACTCAATGAGTTAATATCCCCATCTGCATAAAATACTATTACTCCCCTTATTACTACAGAGCCAGAATAAACAACATTGACTTATTAATAGGTTTCCACAAACACATTAGCTACTGGTCCTTATATCTCCCGTTTTACTGGTGAGACCTTTATTCTGAAAACCCACACTTCCTGTTGCAGTTAACTATTCGAGCTTAACCTCGATATAACGCAGGCATCAGTAATAACCTCGGGAGGCTCGCTCCATCACAGAACATCACTCCACACAATAGCAACAACAGGCAATGAACAATACAACATAAGAACATGCCGAGGACTCGACACGACACACTCAACCGACGTGCTGCGTCGCCGGGGGACTGTCAGGCGAGAGGACGGGAGGACCGCCAATTAGTGTGCACGAACCGGCCATGATCAGCGCTGACCGGTGGTCCGATGACGCGCACCAAAACTCCCACTTTCCCCTCATATCAAACACATAACAGCATCAACACAACGAAAAAGCAACACCACGGGCAAGTACTCACTTTTCATGCACGCACAACTTGACTTGTGATGAAAATACAGACGAAATGACTGCCCAACTTTGACGACGACGACCCAAATTGACTGCGCTGGACTGACAGGCTCACACTACTGTAATTTGTACAACTCGTGATGCCAATTAAGCAAGATCAAAAGCCCGTCACGTGGGTCGGCTCAGCCTATCAAATTATAAAAGCAATAACAGATTAGACATAATCAGACATACATAGGCTACATATAAAACACCTGGCAATAATATTTACACTCCAACTTTGGAGCCTTTTCTACAAAAACTGTTGTCCAGTCTCGCACTGGCAGCCAGGGTTCCGAAATAGGGGAGGTCCAGCAAGGGGAGGCGGGGCGCCACCGAAAAAAATTTGAGGGTTTTTTTCCCCCTTTTTTAGCCATATTTAGAGTAATATATCATTTTAAATCAACATTAGGATTATACTGTTGTGATGTCATTATTCAGTATATTCTCTTTCATGTCACCACCTGCTCAGCTCTCCTGTCAACATAATTGTAACTAACAAACACAAACTGTTTTAGCCAAATTCATATCAAAATGACACCTACAAACACAGGTACACAACCCAAGCCGTACACAACACACAAAGTCATCATCGATAATAAAAAAAAACATACAGAGGGACATTTATTTATTCCTGATAGGAACGATTGAAAAATAAAATAAAATATATTATGTTGTTTTTAACTTTACACCACCTCTTTTTGTTACTTATTGGGTCATGAAACTGAAACCATGCATATAGCCACCTGCATACCTGACTTCGGGAGCTTGGCAATTGGCATCATGCATGATTAGCCAGTAGCATCCCAACGTGTCACACAGGTAACATTACTTAAGAGACAGACTAGACACTTACTTTCTTGGTTGTTGCTAAAAAATCTGTCAGTGTCACTCACTGTCTGTCGTTCACTCGCTCACCTTCAATTATCTCGCCAGGCAGACAGAGAGTCATCACTCACCACCATGCTGCTGCTCTCTCAGAATCAAGTTACCGCGGACGCGGCGTCAGATGACTTCCTGCCTGACCTGCCTTTCGTTTCAAAATAAAAGAGATCCCGTGTTTTTCATGCTTTTCCATGCAGATTGTTTTATTTTTTTCTCTGAAATATTAGGGGAGGTCCGGACCTCCCCGTCCTCATAGCTAGCTACGGCCATGTGTGTGTGTGTGTGTGTGTGTGTGTGTGTGTGTGTGCAGAGATGGGCGAAAATACATCATAAAGTATTTTGATACAAATTACAAATACTTGCTCAAAAAATGTATCACAATACAAATACAAAATACCTGTCTGAAAATGTATTTGAGATACAAATACGTATTTTGTATTTTGAAAATACATGAAAATACATTTTATAAAAACTTATAAAGAGCTGCAACGATTAGTCAATTCATAGATGAATTGCCAAATATTAAATTAATTGCCTATTTTGATGATCTATTAATCATTTAGAGACATTTCTTTAAGGAAAATGTCCTAATTCTCTGATTTCAGCTATTCAAAAGTGAAATTTTCTGGTTTCCTTAGACAGTAAATCCTCTCTTTAGTCCTCTGTCACAGTATGTGTACTCCCTAACACACTGCAGTTCTTCCATTTTAGTTTTAGTTGTTTTTCAGTAGAACTCATTTCTCCTTCAGCTCAGCTGTTAATCACCTTCTGTGAGGGCTTTTGACTTAAAGGCAGCATTTCTGCATGTTAACCTCAAGTTTTGGAACTTTGACTATGTTTAGCCATAGATATCTGACATCATAACACAATATATAAATAACTGAAATAGGTAAAAGGCATAGTAGGTCCCCTTTAAACAACTTCACATTCACCACCATGTCAGTAACTTGTCGTCACAGTATTTATTTAACGTGCAAACATATTTATACAACTAGAAAAGGTTACATTTCAGGAATTGAATGCCCTGATGCACATCCTGTCTAAGGTTGTGAAATTGTGAATCGGTGAGAGGAACGATGAGAAACTGCATCTCAAACAAAAAAGGCCTTCCATGAAATTGGACTCTTGTTCAAATCCTTACATCCTTAAAATGACTTCCCCTCCTTCTGCTTCATAAACAAAATCCAAAACAACCTGGCTATCTAGAACATAATTACTAAAGAACAATCACTCACTGAATACAACTTTCCACTATCAGCAGTGGTAACACCATTCTAGTGTCAAAATCTGCATAGCCATCATTATGCACAGTGAAGCTCAGACATCCTTGTAGCAACAGAAATACATTTTTGATTTTCATTAGGGTACTTTGGTGTTCAGTTATAGTTTTTCAGTATAACTAATTTCTCCATCTATTCAAATCAGGTTTATGACAGTTAGTTGTTTTTCAGTACAACTAATTTCTCCTATTCAAATCAGGTTTCAGTTTAGTTCAGTTAGGTTTTTTTTCAGTACAACTTATTTCTCAATCTATTCATATCAGGTTTTAGTATAGTTCAGTTAGTTGTTTTTTTCCCAGTACAACTTATTTCTTCAGCTATTCACATCAGGTTTCAGTTTAGTTCAGTTAGTTAGTTTTTCAATACAACTTCTTTCTCAATCTATTCTGAATCATATCAGCTTTCAGTTTAGTTCAGTTAGTTGTTTTTCAGTACAAGTTATTTCTCTATCTATTCTGAATCATATCAGGTTTCAGTTTAGTTCAGTTAGTTGTTTTTTCAACTTATTTCTCCATCTATTCATATCAGGTTTCAGTTAAGTTCACTTAGTTGTTTTTAGTACAACTAATTTCTCCTATTCAAATCATGTTTCAGTTCAGTTCAGTTAGTTGTTTTTTAGTACAAGTAATTTCTCTGTTTATTCATATCAGGTTTCAGTTTAGTTCACTTAGTTGTTTTTAGTACAACTAATTTCTCCATCTTTAGTTTAAACCTGTGTCAATGTTTACATGTGTCAATTTGAGAATAAAAAGAAAAATGTATTTTATGTATTTGAAATACACAAAATACAAGATCTGAAAGTATCTTGATACAAATTACATCTCATTTTTCTCTGCCCAGCCAAATACAAATTACAAAATACAAAAAAGTAGTTGAAATACGTATTTCAAATACAAGTATTTCAAATACTGCCCATCTCTGTGTGTGTGTGTGTGTGTGTGTGTGTGTCTGTCTGTCTGTGAGAGAGAAGAGACGAGTTTGGATACCTTGGAGAGCTCTGCTGCGCTCATCGTGAATCCAGAGACATATTACATTAAATTGGCTGTTTGCGGGCTGCTGGGTTGGGTTGGGTTCTGGGTTTTCAGATGTTTTAACGGGGCGGGCGGGGCGGACTGGCTCCGATGACGGGTTGGGTTGGTGCGGGCGTTAAAAAACCCTGACCCGCCCATCACTATTACTCACACATTTAAAAGTACTCAAGTACAATATCTATTATTACAATTACTCAAGTAAGAGTAAAAGTATAGCATTATAAAAATACTTAGAAAGTACAAATCCTTAAAAAAAACTACAAGTAGTTAGGTTAAGCTAGTTAAGTTAAGTAAAAAAAAAACTACTCAAGTAGTTGTACTTGAGTAGTACAGTTGAGTATTGTCCACCTCTGACAGGCAATCTCTTTTTGGCACGACACGACAGATGGGAGAAAACAAAGCTAACAGCCAAAACGCAATAGCCTGGTAAACCAGCCAGCCACGTGAACTTGCATTTCATTTTGTTCTACCAGACCGTCTGGCCTCAATTCTGGGAGGGCTTTCTGCAGAGACTGCAAAGTGGACGAGCCAATCAGCGACCCGCCTCGTAGCTGACATCGTAACCGGCCAATCAGGAATGTCACTAGCAAAACGGTAATGGCCGCCTCCTTGCCTGTCCGCCCCCGAGGCGTAATGTCAGCGTTCGTCTAGTTTAAACAGCCATAAAGTCCAGTTTTTGCAGAAATAGACTCAATAACAACAATTAAACAAGTAGAGGAGTATGCAACAGCGGAGTTTCTGGGCAGTTGGAAAGAAGGTGAAGAGGGGGACTTCCATTCTTTCAGAATGAGTGTTTTTGGCCCAGAATCCTGGCAGTGAAGGACACATTCTTCCACTTGCATTTCTGACAATTATTGTCATTATTTACTTTACTACTTTCATATACACAACCTCATCATGCATGGCTTCACACACACCCTATTATACACATGCACTCTCACAGACTTTTCCACAGACATCAGCGCTTTGTAGTTTGTAGTGTGAAATTTCTTCTATTTGTACTATATTTAGCATAACCCTGCATATTGCGTACACATATATTTATGGGTCAGATATCCAAATATATTTCTGTATGTACATATACATAAATGATATATTCCCAGATAATACATTACATTGTGATGCTTCCGGTGGACAGTGCACTGGTCAGCCACCGTAGGTCTCTCAGTTTGTAGGGCAGCAGCACGAGGCGGACGCCCTGCTCAAGATCCACCGCACTCTCCGGGTACAGGAAGTGATGTGTAGTCCGATTGCCAACATCCTCCTCAAAACCTCGCGTCACCGCCCTGTTCATACTGAGGATGAGGGTGACATCATCATATTTATCAGAGACAATAGAATACCGCAGGGAAGAGGTATTTTTGTAGGCCAACCCAGAAGTCCATGCACTTCCGGTTCCCTTCGTCTCAACGTCAATGGGATTTTTGTATGGAATTTCGGTTAAAAGCCTGAAATAAGGGGTCGGGGGTGCCTGTTCGGGGCGGAAGGGAACTGGTGGGAATTAGTGTGATCCGCCCACGTGCTACGTCCTGCCAGTGAAGCTCCCCGCTGTCAGGTGAAGAAAAGTGGATAGCAAAGCTACGCCTCTCCCCAGATCGGCAGAGGGGGTGGAGCAGCGACCGGGGCAGCAGGGGCAAATTGGCCAAGTACATTGGGAAGAAAATGGGTGAGAAATCTGAAAAAATAATAATTAAAAAAATGCCTGAAATAAGGTTAAGGTTTGTGTTCAGCAAGATAATATTCACAAATGAGGACCAGTTTTAATTTAAGCGTAAATGGGAAAATCGTGATTTTCAGAAAACGCTTCAGAGCTCATCAAAGTGGTCCTCATTTGTGAAATGATCTTGCTGAACACAAAGTTCACCATAAACCTTTGTTAACCACAGACTTTATTTCAGACATTGAACCGAAATCCCCATACAAAGAAACCATTAGATACTGGGTACTCTGTGTGTGTGTGTGTTGTGTGTGTGTGTGTGTGTGTGTGTGTGTGTGTGTGTGTGTGTGTGTGTGTGTGTGTGTGTGTGTGTGTGTGTGTGTGTACCGGATCACAACATCATGGGAGTCGATCAGTCTGCCGTATCTGGACTGTAGCAGGTTGCCTGAGTTGCCAACCACTGCACAACGACGGCAACGAGAGGGGAGGGGCTTGAAGTCCACGGTCGGGGGGGAGATGATCCTGAACATCTGCGATATCACTTCCTCCATAGGCAGCTCGTCTCTGGGCAACTGGAGGTACTGGAGGTGGGGGGGGGGGGGAGGGGGGCAGTATAAGGTATAATATTATAAATATACCTTAGGTTAGGTTAAGTTTATTTGATATGGACATCACAGAGCATTGGAGATGTAACATACATGTATGCACAGTAACCAGATACACAGTGTTAAGTGTTTATAGCGGAACGTTAATTTTCAACACCTGTCCACAGGTGACTTTTACATTAAAATACAACCCAAAAGGACATACCCGAAAAGAAACAATCAAATGTAAAACCACAATCCTAAACCTATACATATAAATGTATTGACAAGAAAGTCACAAAAAAAGTCACTAAAATACACCCCAGAGGACGAAAATAAACATAATCAAATATAAAAGCACATGAGCAAAGCTATACATACAAATATTCAAGGATGTACACACAATACAGTACACACAATGTACACACAATACAGACATAATACACAAAGTACCACCAGAGGTCTACAAGGGTATTAAGTGTGAGAACACAGTTGTTTCTCTTTTAACCATGACTTAATACCCCTGTTAAAAACATTAACATCGTGTTGTGTTTCCAGCTCAGTAGGTAGACTGTTCCATAGTTTTGCTCCTTTAACAGAGAAAACTGATTGTCCAAACAAGGTTTTACACATCGGGACACGACAGTCTCCGTTTGTAGAAGCCTGTGTGTTAATTCTACTGGTCTGCTGGTGTCTTACAACATAATCATTAAAAGAGGAAGGAGCGTGGACATGCAGGCAAAATAAGCTTTAGGTTTGAATAGCTGATGAAACTTCCAAAGCTGAGCATTTTGTGTTTCCCCAAGATGTGACAATGGTCTTATACGTAACTCCTATCTACTATATAAGGATAGGCATTTGAACCAAGTGGGTAATAAAAATAGAGTCCGCACACTGGCAGCTGCTCCCAAATATTTATTTGACCACAAAAAAAAAAAAGAATATATATATATATATATATATATATATATATATATATATATATATATATATATATATATATATATATATATATATATATATATATTATTTGAACCAAGTGGCCCTCATCATCATCATGACTCATTCATCGTTTTTGCGGGCGGGCGGGCGTGCGGTGTTAGTCACAATTTGGGGGCGGTGTTAAACTATTAAGGGACATCACTGACAGGGCCGCTGGAAGTCATTTTAAGCAGGGGGTGCTGGGAGGAAGGGACTCTCGGTGGGGCCCGCAAGGGCCCCGCCCAAAGAAATTTGGACGTGCACGATATCGCACGCCCTGCAGCTTGCATTACGCAGCTCGGCAACTGCACGGCCTTCGCCCACAGCTCGGCTACTGCCTTGCCTGCCCTATTGGCGTGCGCGCGATGTCTCCCTCTCGCTCTCTCTGCAACAATACAGTATTACTAATCGTCAGTGCTTTCCTTACCAGCCACCATTTCAAAACATCGCCAGTTAACTTGCTGGTTGTGTTGAGGAGGAATGTTTGTTGAGGATTGTAACGTTGGCTAAACCAGTCTGACAGCCACAGGTCTGTAATACAGGGGTTAGCACAAGCACATGGCCTAAGGAGAGAACAACAAGAAGGAGTCAGACCAGACAAATAATTGATTAATCGAGAAAATAATCGACAGATTAATGGAGAATGAAAATAATTGTAAGTTGCAGCCCTGCTGTGTGTTACCTCTGTGGAATCCGGGCCGGCGCCACGGGCTTGGGCTTGGCAGGCTCCACCGCCCTGGGTGGCTCTGCCTGTCCAGCCTGGGGGGTCAGGGGGCTCCCGCCTAATTCAGCATACAAAGATCCATACAAAGATGTGTGTAGATCAAGACGTTTTGTACAGGTTGGTTTCCCAGCCCATTTGGGATTACAGGGCCACTTTGCTGATTTTCAACCAGCGTTGTATCACAAAATCACTCATATAATGATCAATGTTTCACTTGTCTGGACCGAGAGCTCCCGTTCATTCAGAGAACGTCCTGGACCAAATGATGATTATGATCTCATATGGTCCAGGAAGTTCTGCGAATGAAGATGGAGAGCGCAATAGTGATAGTGATAGTGATAGTGATAGTGATAGTGATAGTGATAGTGATGAGTGATGAGATCAACTTTATTGTCCCCTGGGGGAAATTTGTCTTGGGCAAAAAGTGCATATAGCCACATCCCAGCTTAACAAACAGACCACATACAAACAGTCAACAACAAAGAACAGAGACACTCCATAATTGCACTAATTTCAACAGAGGAAAGTGTAACCAAGACATAATAGTTACAAAGCCCCATTGCACTATTTGTTCAACTCAGACTTTTTCAAGATGATGTAGCCAATTTTGATGTGTGCTATATGTTGTGCATGTGTGTGGTATGGATATTGGTGTCAGGGGTCAACTTTGCTGTAGTTGATTCACCTGTACACTAGAGGGCATGGGCACCTAGGTAATCACCTTCACATTAATCTACATAGGTGGGTCACAGGTGCATGGCATGAGCGAATCAGCAACTGGGAAGCCACAAAGTTTTTCAACTGTGTGTGGTCGGCTGTGGTTGAGGTCTTGTTATACAATATAGTCTGTTTGTTTGTTTAGTAAGTAAATGTGGTAACACTTTACAATACTGGTGCACACGTGCATGAATTTATGCTTAACTCATGATGAATTAAGCCATTAATTGATGCTTACCGCATCATCAACTAATGAAAGGTATAATGAACAGACTGAGTCATATATGAATTACTATTAATTAAGTAGGCTATGCGTATATCATCATGGATTAATTCATCATCAGCACCTAGTATTAATTAATACCGCAATTCATGTGTTAATTGCCACTATCAACTTCCAGTCACCTGCAACTGGGAAATCGAGTGAGTTTCCCCCGTTGCATAACGAAGACGGGATGCGCTACATATGGGAAACATACTCGACTTCGGGGAAAGAGAGTTCTCTTTGTTAGACCGGTGCCTAGCTGGCTGTACAGAGAGTAGGGGTGTCAAAAATAATCGATTATACGATGCATCGCGATGCGGACGTGCACGATTCTGCATCGATTAACAAATATCAAAAATCGATTATTAAAAAAAAAAAAAAAAAAAAAAAAAAAAAAAAAAAAAAAAATTTTATAATCAAATAAAATAGAATGTAAGTACATGCAGTTGTTTATTTTAATTATGGATCATAATACAATGCAATTCCAAATGCACTTTTATTTTAAAAGTAGCCACACAGTGAGAAAAAAGAAAGTGAGAAAAAATAAATCATGTATTGCGGAAAAAGTGATGCATCGATTTAAGATGCATCGCGATGCATCGTGATGCATCGTTTAATCGAATCGAATCGAATCGTTGACAGATGAATCGTAATCGAATCGAATCGGGAGGCCAGTGAAGATTCACAGCCCTAACAGAGAGGCGTTTGGGGTGCAGCGGAGTCGCCTCTGCTGTTTACGGTAGTTTGTCAGTGGTAGTGGCCTGGCGTGGACACTGGTGCTATGTATGACTGGGAAGCGTGTGTGTATGGGCGCCTCGCTAACTGGGTTCAGTGGGGGTATGCGCTCCCCAGCCGGCTACGGCTATTTCAGCAGCTGTGCTGTAGTCTATCAGTATCATTCTGATTACTGTTACTAGCGTTTTTATGGAGGTTCCTCTCGTGGCTCAGGCTGATCGAGTGATTGATGCGCACCGGGTAAACTCAAACTGACAGTAGCCTAAAAGAGGCTTGCCCATGGGCTTGCCCAGTCTGGCACCCTGGGTGTCTGGCGGCCGGGAGAGAGGCACCTGGGCTGGGTGGTGGATGGGTGGTGGTAGGGGGGCTGGCCTGGGCTGCACGCCTAGGCCACTGTCAAGGTAGCCACGAGAAAACATATGGTTTCCGGTCAAGACTTTCAGAATAAAAGTCAAAATTCATGTTGTAACCAGCTACGCAGTACTGAGCTCTGCGTGCTTTTATTTTTGATGGCAGACAACGGAAGTAATTGTTCGTGTGCCATGTCTTTCTTGACACTTAATTCTCGTGGTCTAGCAGATAGCTGGTTTGCAGAACGTGGTGGTCTTGTCTTGCCCCAACCGGCCCCAACATCAACAGCAGCCTCCGTGTTCCTATTCTACGAAGAGTACAAACTGCAAAGCCTAAAGAGTCGGTTACAGTGGTGGCAGTGTCGGATGGATACCAATCGCAAGAGGAACGAGCGGGTTTGTTAGTTTCAGGTAGCTAGCGGTAGCAATTTAGCATGAGCAACTTAGCTAGCTTCCGTTGATCCGTGGCGTTTGTTGTGTGTGCGTGGAGACGTGTCGCTACAGTCACATTGGTTCGGGAACTGAAGAGCAACACAAGTGAAAAAGAAGAAGGACGAGAGCTGGAAGTTGGAGGAGGACCCGATGGAGAGAGCAACGTGGGCCGTGGGGAGGAGAGGGGATAGGCCCTCGCACTTCACCCGTTAGGGGAGACTGTTTCCCCCCAGCTGGTACAGACAAAACTCAGGGGCACCGGAGAGCGAGTCCTTGCTCCAGGGAAGAGTTTGGGGATATGTTCACAAACTTGATAAATAAACGTGCTTTTATAACTCCAATGATGGTCTTCACTGATAAATATATATTTTGAATTGGTTCTCAAGTCATGACTGGAATGCATGCATTTTTATTGCTATACTGTCTAAAAGTGATTTCATGATCAGCATCTGCATTAGCTAATGATTTGTGAGGATATCATTATGTCATGACTTTAATTTCTGTCGCACACAACTATTAATTAATACATAAGTATGTCGTGACTTTACTATCTGTGGCACATAACTATTAATTAATACATAAGTATGTCGTGACTTTACTATCTGTGGCACATAACTATTAATTAATACATAAGTATGTCGTGACTTATATCTGTGGCACATAACTATTAATTAATACATAAGTATATAGTCACTTTGTGAGGCACAACACTATTAACTCATACATATGTGGTTCTTGGCATATAGAGCCTACAAGCTCTATAACAGTGGTGCCCAATTTGAGGCCCGCGGGGCCCGCGCTCTGTTTGTTTTGGCCCGCCACGGATTAAAAAAAAATCTTCCCCCCCCCCCCCGATTTTTTTAATCCAGAATGCAACTCTGGCAAATTATCAGATATCTGCACTGATTGCAAAGGGTGGACACGCTTTTTCATGTGGTGACTTTGTGAAACAGTGTCTGAATGTGGCTGCGGATATACTGTGTTCACTCCTATGCATCCCTGCAAATTGTCATGGCAAATTGTTTACAAAAGATGGACAATAAAGCTGATTTTCAAAGTACCTTAAAGGAACACTCCGCCCATTTTCAACCAGCTTTGTATCATTAGAACATCAGTAGTATATCAGAAAACTGTAAACTGTTTTGAAGTCTGTCATTTCATTTGACAGTTATTGAGTGTTAAAGTGTGGACCAGTGACACTGGTCCACTCAAATTAATAACTCATTAACTCAAATCAACTCTCAATAACTGTCAAACTATTCATCATTAATCTAGTTTGACAGTTATTGAGAGTTGATTTGAGTTAATGAGTTATTAATTTGAAGTGGCCGGGCCGCTTCGCTGGCCCGGCCACTAATAATAATAACAACAGCAGCAAATACTAACAATAACACTAATAATAATAATAATGATAATGATAAATACAAATAAAAATAATAATCCCTCACCAGTCTTCCCACTGCCAGTCCATCTGGCAATCTGGAAGTGTCCCATCTGGATGGTCCGAGTGGCGAGGATGAGGACAAGGAGGACACCAACCCCCAGAGTAATCTTCAGTATTCTCTTCAACCTCATGGCCTAGAGAGGGGAGTAGTCTAGGGAATCTGTGAGAAAAATGACCCAACCTTAAACTAATTGCAACAGAAATTATTTGTGTTGTATTCAGTTCTTGAAACCTTCCAATTTAACATACTGAAAATCCCAGAAAATCCCAGTAGTGGAACATTCTCAAAATTGGCATTGTCTCCACAAAGGAGGTGATGTTTTCGGTGCCGTTTGTCTGTTAGCAGGAGGATTACGGCAAAACTACTGGGCCGATTTTCATGAAACTTGGTGGAAGGGTGTAGCTTGGGCCAAGGAAGAACCCATTACATTTTGGGGCGGATCCGATCAGGGTCGGCTCAATGGAGGGGGCGGGGCTAGAGAAAAGGGTCCGTTGCTAGGGATTCATAGCTTTCAAGGGGCGTTACGTGCTGCCGGGAACGCCCACCTGGCGTTCAAAAAAAAACTTGTTGATTCCGTTGCCTGCAAGTCGACTCACGCTGTTTGTTCAGCCAAAGTGCCGCATAGCCTACCTGTTGTGCTATCGGTTGCACTAAACCGACGAGGAGACACGCCTGGCTTGTGCTTTCACAGAATCCCGTCGGAGAAAGAAAGGAGAAGGTTGTGGATTTGTGCGACGTGGTTCAGTCGCTGGGCAGGGGGAAAAAATTTGCTTTTTTTTCTACCATCAAAGTATACACGTCTTTGCGGCCAACATTTCATCAAAGGTAAGCTCAAGTAACGTTACAATAATGATTAATACCCCGTTAACGTTACTTGAGCTTACCTTTGATGAAATGTTGGCCGCAAAGAGCAAAGACGTGTGCTCGCAGGCAACGGAACGAACAAGTTTTTTTTTGACCGCCAGGTGGGCGTTCCCGGCAGCACGTAACGCCCCTTGAAAGCTATGAATAGGAAGGTCGTAGAGAGTCTGGATTCGAGAGGTGGGTAGGGGGCATGGACAGGTGTATCGGGGGGGAGTGTATGTGGGAGGTGGGAGGGGGTGTGGTCAGGAAAGGGGTGGGGCTAGGGAAAAGCTCTACCAAACATACTGTAACATAACAAAACAAAACAAAACATAAAAAATGTAAGTGTGGCTAATATGTTCTAATAGTTAGTGGAAAAGGGTGAGTTTTCATGCACATCTTGTTCCCTCAGACAGCCATCGCAAACCATAACTTCTGTGGCAGCCCTCACTATGTGCTGTGGGTTCACTGTACTGATTGGTTGTTTCAGTCTGCAGGTCCTGGCTGGGCAGAAGCTGGGGCTGCTTGATTAGCTGATCTGGAGCACCTGGATGCTCCCTATTTGAGCTGGCTGCTCACTCTCATTCTCTCTCTCCTCCTCTCTCCACCTTGTTGGTTTGCTTTGAGCTCAGGCTCTTTTGGATCTTACTTTCATACATCTCAAACATCTACACTACACTTCTCACTCATCCACACACTGCATTCACTACTGACGTTACTGACTGACACATCTAATCTTATCTTTTGATTAATTAATTTAGTTTATAATAAATACTTTTTGTTATGACTTTAAAACATGTGTGGTCTCCCCTCATTTGTACAGTCCACTGAGCCTGGGCTGTTACATCTGGGGGCTCGTCTTTATGAGATCTTGTGGAGTTTGGCTCATTAGTTGTGATTAACAACTTAGTTTTGTTGTATTGATGCCTTTGTCTTTTGCAGAGTGGTAAGGTGGCAATTGTTACTCTGTCTGTGTATTGCATTGAGGCATTGTTGGGGGAGATTCACACGTGTATTTCTTTGTAGGTTGTTGGTTTGTGGTGGATTGAGGAGAGTGCATTTGGTCCCAGGTTGGTAGTGTTACTCTTGGTGAGTAATCTAGGTTTGTATGTTGATTTACAGTTGTGAATGCTGGGTGGGATAATCTTTAGTTTCTGAGTTATTCCCCGTTTTGTTTGTTTGTTGTTTATTGTTTTAGTTTGTTGTTTTTGTGCAGGGCAGCAAGAAAGACCCACGGGGGGTCTCGGGGACACACCCAGAGCTCCAGGGGGGTTATCAGCATAGCTGGGGGCCTTCCTGTTTCTCTGTGCAGAGTTCTTAGTACTCTGTGTAAAGGGCTCTTAGTGGAGCAGTGTTCAAAAAGCCCAACGCCAAACTGCATGAAGATTTTATATTTGTTTTGGGGTTCTCCTTATGTGGTTTGGGTTATCCTGGTCTGGTAGTTCACAACAGTAAGGTCAACATTTGTTGAAGTCTAGCTACTTGGCTTTGTGTTGGTAGCCTTTTATTTGGTTGGTTTGTTCTCTTGTCAGCCTGTCTGGTTGTGTGAATGGCTTCTGCTGAGGAGTTTGTTGAGTCTCCTTGTGATCTTTTGCTTGATCAGTGTTCAAAAGAACAGCTGTTGAAGATAGCTGAGCACTATCAGGTTGAAATAGCTGATAAAAGGGTAAAATTGGATACAATTAAAGCCACTTTAAGGGAAAAATTAGTGGAGGCTGGAATCCTTGAGATGGCAGAAAAAGAACATCTTGTGGGTTCTGTGGGTTTAGATTTTGAGCAGCAAAGGGAGTTGTTGAAAATGCAGCTTCAGCATGAGGAATGGAAGCAGCAAAAAGACATAGAACTCAAGTTGGAACTGGAAAAAATGAGGTTGGATGTGGAACGGTGTAAACTGGATTTGGTTAAAGAGGGCAAATTGTCTGATCTGTCCAGTCGGAGTGGGGGTTCCACTAATTCTGACATGTCAGTAATTTGAGGTTGTTGCCAAAATTTAATGAGAAGGATCCAGATACTTTCTTCTCACTGTTTGAGCGTGTTGCAAATGCACGGATGTGGCCTGATGCAGAGCGCACTTTGATGCTTCAGTGTGTGTTAACAGGGAAGGCACAGGAAGCATATTCCTCTTTAAGTCCTGCTGATGCTAGTAATTACATCAAGGTGAAAAAGGCTGTTTTGAAGGCGTATGAATTGGTACCGGAGGCATATCGCCAGCGGTTTAGAGCCTGGAGGAAAACTGATCATCAAACCTATTCAGAGTTTGCACGTGATTATCCTCTGATACAGGTCTGTAGCTACAAGGAAGCGAACTACTTCTCTAACACTATTTATTTGTGCCACCCCATCACCCAACAGTGTTTTAAGGGAAAAGCTTTTAACTCCCAGTTTGCCCAGCTCAATAAATAATTCCCTCCTTTCCTCTGCATAGTGTGAACATTGCAACAGTTACATGCTGCACAGTTTCCAATAGTCCACAATGCTCACACTTGCCATCTTTATGTTTCCCCATAATCTTCAGCCCACTTGCCAGCCCACAATGCCCTAATCTAAGCCTGGTCAGTTTAATGTCATCTGACCTAGGCATGCTCACCCTGCTACCAGTTCTCACAGATTGTTGGATACTGTATAGCGCGCGCATGCACACACACACCCCGCCCTGAAACACTCCTCACAAGCCCAGTTCTCCCTAAGCTTGCAGTGCAGTTATTTAGACACTGAGCAAAGAATGGTAAACTTGTATTTTGCTCTGAACCAAATAAATCAAGATATACTGGATAGTAAACTTCAAAAAATGTTCTGTAAAGATGGAAACATGCATTGTAATAGCCGGCACATTTGTTTCCTTCGACAACATTAACCAGCAAATTATAATTCTTATTATTATCATTATTATTTTTGTATTTATTTGGGGGGGGGGGCAGAGCCCTTTTCAATACGAGCTTCTATGGTTTTCTGCACATAATTTGAGTTCTGTATACAACGGGTCAAAATGAATGGTCAATATATAGGGGAGATTATGTTAATGTATTTCTATTTTTCATAATATTTAATTGGAAAACCATCTACACCTGTAGGCCACAAGGTGAACCCGTTTTTCGTTTCATCCCGTTCCGACCCATGTGGCACTAAATACTTTTTACTTAATTCGAAAGATCTATTGGTTCTGAGTGTGAGAAAAAAAAGTTCTCCACGTGAAATCTGGCACGTTTGCGGTCGGCAATAGTCCTTCCCTCGCGTAGTTACATTGTTGATGAGTGACAAGGCTCGGCGTAATGATCCGTATCACGTGCTTCCCGCTAGACCAATCGGGTGGCCGCTTTTCCGAGGAGTCAAAGTAAATAGACAAGATGGCAGCCCCCTCATCCATGCATTGAACGGGGAAGAAGAGGAATGTCGAGCGCATTCCATTCAGGCTGCTGGAGGGTCGACGTCACGTCCGGACGGGTCGCAGCGGAAATTTTGGAGGGAAATCGGACTGTCACGGTTTCAGTTTAATTTAAGAGATAGCTATTAAACAAAGGACGCGAACTGCTGTTTTGTTAATGGAAGAAGATGATGAAGGTGGGGGGAGTGGGGAAAATATGAAAAGTAAAGGGAAAGGAAGGAAGCTTTCGAGCGATTCAGAAGGAGGGGCAGAAGGGGGGAAATCTAGTAAGATGATGAGAAGGGAAAACAGCCAGGCAGAAGAGACTGAGTTTAAAGTTATCTTTAAATTAAAGGAAGGGCAGTCAGGGTTTTGTTCCTTCAACCCTACCCTATTAAGCTTTCTAAAGCATTGAAGGGAATGCTGGGAGACATTCCAAATGCGAGCATCTTGGCAGATGGGAAACTGCTGGTGTTTTGCAGGTCTGCAGCTCAGTTAACAGGTGCCAAAGCTGTTGCAATGTCGGCGATAGGGAAAAAGCCAGTGGAAAGCTTTATCCCAGGGAGAAGGGCTGTTTGTTTGAAAGGGGTTATATATGGGGTTTCACTTGAAACCAGCATGGAGGAGCTAGTAAGGGATGTTGGGCTTGGGGGTTCGAGGGTCGCTGAGGCGTCTCGCATTAGAGTGTTTAGGGAAGGAGCTAAACGTGATTCAACCACTGTGGTCTTTTCAGGAAGAGCATCTGCGAGTGTTTCTAGGATGTCTGTCCTTTAAAGTTCATCTGCATAGGAGGCCACCATTGAGGTGTTTTAAATGTCAGAGCAGAGGTATGGCCATATTGCAGCTGCTTGTCGAGGAGTTAGAAGGTGTGGGAAGTGTGGGGGTGAACATGAGATTTTTGACTGTAAGGAAGTGAAATTGAAGTGTGGAAGCTGTGGTGGAGGGCACATTGCTGGGAATCGAGAGTGTGGGCAGTATAAGCAGGCTATGAGGGTGCAGCAGTACAGGGAGGTAAATAAAGGGGTGTATTATGCTGAGGCTCTTAAAAAAACTGAAACATGTGGTGAGGCAGGTGAAATGAGAGAAAAGGCAGTAATAGCGCCTCATCAGGTTGCATGTGTAGCAGAGGATTCAGTGGTGGTGAGCAGGGTTAATTTCCTGGCGTTCATTGTGGAAGTGATGTGTGAGATGAAGAAGGCCAAAAATAACTGATGTGGTGAGATGTGTGGTGCAGGCTGCTGAGAGGGTTCTAGGAATTGGAGAGGTGGATCCATCTGCTCTCCATAACCAGGTGTTCTCAAAAGACAGAAGAGAAAGAGTCATAGGGAGGATGTGGATGATGTTTAGATTATTAATAATGTTTTATATCCTCCAGTGGAATGCTAGGAGTTTGATAGCGAATGGACAAGAGTTAAAGAGGTTTGTGGATGCGTTTAAAGAAAGGCCAGAGATAATATGTGTTCAGGAGACGTGGTTAAAGCCTATTTTGAGTTTTATAATACTCTAATAATAGTATGCTTGCATAAGGAAAGATCGAAATATTGCTGGGGGAGGGTGTGCAGTGTTTATTAGAGAAGGAATACAGTATAGGGATGTGAATGTAGATTCTGATCTGGAGTGTGTGGCCATAGAGGTATGGAGTGTGGCAGGAAGATTCTCTGGTTAACTTTTATAACCCTTGTCTCCAGTTGGAATTGGAGAAGTTAGATCATATAATGGGTCAAGTTCGCCCCCCAGTGGTGTGGGCAGGGGACTTTAATGCTCACAATCCTTTGTGGGGCAGTAAAAATAAAGATAAGAATGGGGGGATATTAGAAGATTTTTTCGATAAACATATGCTTGTGGTGTTGAATGATGGGAGGCCAACAAGGTTTCAGGTTGGCAATGGGAGTTTATCATGTTTAGATTTAACTTTTGCTTCAGCTGAGTTAGCTAGATGTGGGGAATGGGATCTTATGGATCGTTACACCATGGGGAGTGATCATTTTCCCATTTTAAGCCGGTTTGTTAGAGTGTTGCAGGTGGAAGAGGAAAACACTGAGAGAAGGTTTAATTATGGAAAAGCAGACTGGGATAAGTTTACAGAAGAGCTCTCGGCAGATTTGGGAAATGTGATGAGTGAGGGTGGTGTGGATGAATGGAATAGGTCATTTTGTTTTGTGGTGTCAGAAGCGGCTGGAAAGGCAATTCAAGTTAAGGAGAGTAGGAAACCGAGGAAAATAGTACCATGGTGGAATAAGGCGTGTAATGAGGCAGTGAGGGCTCGCAACATTGCATATCGTCAGCTTAGGAGGAGTCCAATTGAGAGTCATGTTATTGAGTATAAGAGGTTGCGAGCAAAGGCTAGGAAGGTTATTAAAGGTGCTAAGAGAGAGAGTTGGCGCAGGTTTTGTGGCACTATACTGTAGGTACAGAGACAACTGTAGGGCAAGTTTGGGGCATGATTCACAGAATGGCTGGGATCAAAAGGGGAGTGTCCATTCCTGTGTTGGTGGAAGGGAGTAAAGAAGTGGTAGGTAACAGGGAGAAGGCTGATTTACTAGTCAGGACCTTTCAGAAAGTACACAGTGTAAGTAATGTGGGTAGAGAAGGGCAGCTGAGGAGACAATTAATGCTTGAGCAAGAAGGATATAAACTTGAAGTAAACTTTGATAATAGTGATGTAATAAATCTATTTTTTTCTATGCAAGAGCTGAAGAGGGCAATAGGACGAGGGAATACTACCTCGCCTGGGAGAGATGGCCTGGGATATGAGATGTTTAAGCATATGGATGATTTGGCATTGGATGAGATGTTAGCGTTGATAAATACAGTGTGGGAGGAAGGGATTATTCCGGCTGAGTGGAAGCATGTAGTAGTTGTGCCGATTGTGAAACCTGGGAAGGAAGCCAGTAGTCCTGGATCATACAGGCCTATTTCGCTTACCAGGGGCGGTTTTAGCATCAGAGCTTTGGGTGGGCTCAGCCCACCCAAAGGTCATGGACCACTGAACCCGTAAGGGGGTCCGGGGGCATGCCCCCCCGGAAGAAAATTTTGTACAGTTTCAAGTAAAAATGGATCAAACTGGCGCACTTTGAGATCAAAATGAAGAGACTAGATCTATGAAGAACTACGCACATCAATATCTTCTTTACCGTTCTGTGGTTTTACAGCAATGAAAAAATAATTGTTTCCCTATATATACTATATATATTCTGCATACAGGTTACTATATGGTAGAATTATGCTTGCATAAATAATACCAAAATCACTTCAGGGGAGTTTCAAGTAAAGTAACATTTTGCTTTGTAGGCAAAACAAAAGTAAAATTAAATCAAAAGGGAACTTCCTAACGTATTGGCTGGAATAATATTCCGACAAGATAATAATATACTGTAAGCACTAAAGCAGGAGTTTCGATTCTGAAGGGCTTAATTTCATTCAGATAACAAGGGACCCGTTTGAAAATATGTTTGTCACTTATGCCCATGTTTCTCAAAAAACATCGCTTCCTCCAGTCCACCTGTTTGTCTGGCAGGCACAGCGACAAGTTATTTTGTTTAGCCTACGAAACAACGTTACGCGCTAATTTGCATATCAATATGCGCTAATTAAGTAACTACTAACGACTCTGACTGCTCAATGCTCACCTCACAGTTTCATTGATCATGAGTGGGGAGAACGATTGTGTGGACTGTGTAGGACCACTTCGCTGCTGTACTGTGTGTGTGACCTGTGTGAAGTGATGTGGGATTAGGCAGATAGATGGAGGAGGGAGCGCCTGCGCAGCCGCGGTTCTAGAAACTTTTCGGGTGGGCTGAACCCCCCTAAATTTTTGTCTCAGCCCACCCTAAGAACATAGAGGGGGGGGGAACACGCACACAGCGCATTGAGTGTAGTCAGAAACTGCTACTAATGACCACCATGGATTTGGAGAGGGAAAAAAAAAAAATTGCCTCTATTTTTTTGGGTGGGCTGAGACTATTTTTGGGTGGGCTGAAGCCCACCCAAAAAAGGCCTAGAACCGCCCCTGGCGCTTACAGCAGTTATGTGTAAGGTCATGGAGAGAATGGTTACGGATCGGTTAGTGCACAGTTTAGAGCGAAGAGGGTATTTTTCTCCATGCCAAAGTGGGTTTAGGTTAGGCCGAGGAACTATGGATGCTGTTCTTGTGTTAGACAGAGACATTAAGAGAGCTTTAGTGAACAAGGAGGCAGTGGTAAGTGTATTCTTAGACATAGAGAAGGCCTATGACATGCTGTGGAAAGAGGGGCTGGTGATACAGTTGTATGATGCAGGGGTTCGGGGCAGGATGCTAAACTGGATTAGAGATTTTCTGAGATCTCGTACCATACAGGTGAAAGTGGGGGGGAGTCTGTCTGACACTGTAACTATAGATAATGGGACCCTACAGGGAAGTGTTATTAGTCCTGTCTTCTTTAATGTAATGGTTAATAGTATGTTTGATGAAGTGGGGGGTGGCTTTGGTAGAACTCTTTTTGCAGATGATGGAGCAATCTGGAAAAGAGGGCGCAATGTTGGATATTTGATGAAGCAGATGCAGGGAGCCCTGGATATGGTGAAGGTTTGGGCTGATAAGTGGGGTTTTAGGTTATCGGTACTGTAGCAAAGTCTAAGTATGTGGTTTTTGGCAGGAAGAAGCCTATGGCTGGGCATGAGCTTATGATGTATGGAGAGCCCCTTGAGAAGGTTAGAGTGTTTAAGTTTTTGGGTGTGTGGATGGATGAAAGATTGACATATGGAGTGCATGTGGGAAAAATGGTAGGTAGGTGTGGGAAGATAGTTAACATTATGAGGTGCCTGGCTGGTTGTTCTTGGGCGGCAGACAGGGGTGCAATGTTGATTATTTATAAGGCCATGATAAGAGCTATTTTTGATTATGGGTGTTTGGCTTATGGGTCAGCGGCCAAATCTACACTGGCTGCTCGATGTTGTTCAGGCTAGGGCTTTGAGACTGTGCACTGGGGCATTTCCGACAACGCCGGTCCCGGCGCTGCTGGTGGAAGCGGGGGAGGCTCCACTGAGGCTGCGACGTGCAAAGCTAGCTCTAAATTATTGGATCAAGCTAAAAGGATCTGTAACAGCACTTCCTTCAATTTCTTTCCTGTCTGAATGCTGGGAGTTTGGAAATGGTGCTAGCAGGATGAAGAGGTGCAGCTATATTAATACAGTAAGGGGGTACTCAGAGGAACTGGGTTTTAATAAAATAAAGGTAGGGCCCCCTGTGTTCTGGCCACCTGTACCTCGTTGGCTGTGGTCAGAGGCGGAGGTGGACTTAACAATAAGAGAGGCCATACAGGAAAAGCGAATAGGAAGTGTTGCGGTTAGGTGTGGAGGAACATCATAACTGGAATAACTATATCAACATTTATACGGATGGCTCAAGAGACCCTGAGAGTAGAAGAGTGGGTTTTGGTATGTATGTCTCTCATGCCAAAATCAGTCAGAGTAGGAGACTGCCTGATGGTATCTCAATATTCTCAGCAGAGCTGATCGCTTTACTGTGGGCATTGTGGTGGGTGGAAGAGGGGGGATTCAGTCAGGCTGTTGTGTGCTCCGATTCTCTTTCTGCCTTGATGGCTTTGGGGGGAGGTGAGGGGGGTAGAGCTAGAGTAGATATAGTTGGGGAGATCTTAATGAAACTGACTGAACTAGAGAGGCAGGGGTGTAAAGTGGGTTTTTTGTGGGTCCCAGCGCATGCAGGAGTTGAGGGAAATGAGGAGGCGGATAAGCTGGCTAAGGCCAGTTTGGGTAGAGGTCGGGTAGATGTGCAGGTGGCACTTGGCAAGATGGAGTGTCGGAGCATCATTAGCGAGAGGATTAGTAGGCAGTGGCAGCAGGAGTGGGAGGGTGATCATAAAGGGAGGAAACTATTCAGTATCCAACATTCTGTGAGAGCTGGTAGCAGGGTGAGCATGCCTAGGTCAGATGACATTAAACTGACCAGGCTTAGATTAGGGCATTGTGGGCTGGCAAGTGGGCTGATGATCATGGGGAAACATAAAGATGGCAAGTGTGAGCATTGTGGACTATTGGAAACTGTGCAGCATGTAACTGTTGCAATTTTCACACTATGCAGAGGAAAGGAGGGAATTATTTATTGAGCTGGGCAAACTGGGAGTTAAAAGCTTTTCCCTTAAAACACTGTTGGGTGGGTGGCACAAATAAATAGTGTTAGAGAAGTAGTTCGCTTCCTTGTAGCTACAGACCTGTATCAGAGGATATAGGGTAATGTGCAGTGACGTAGTTTAACAGTGTGAGGCAGCAATGCACCAACCCGTGCCTAGTCTGCCGGAAATCTAAAGAAGAAGAAGTATAGCGCATTCAAAACTACGTAAAAAATTCAAGAAACGATGCTATATGCATCTCGTGTCAGTAAGGAAAGAGAGAGTAAAATATTTTAACAGTACACGGTGGGATACATTTAGAAACATTGCCAAACGGTGGCTTGCCTTGCAAGGGGACAGCCAGAAATAGCAGTCATATAAACATTGCATATAAATCGACTTTGAGAATGTTCCTGAATATGCTGGGTTCCACTCAACATGCTACACACGCTTCATTGATTAAAAAAAAAAGCGTTTGGATGCGGCCGAGAAAAGGCAAACAAACACCACAAGGACCATCTGGTACAGGCTGAAACGTTTTCAGCAGGTAGGTAAAACAATCACACACACACACACATACACACACGCAATCAGAGTCTTGGAAAGCTACTTTGAAAACATGCGAAGCTATGTGTGACAGGCTATATATTAAATAAAATCTAATAGTCTATATAAAAGCACAATGGTAGCAAAAACATGCCTCTCAATTGAGTATGTAATAGTTGACACCCAACACATTTAATGTTATTGTAGTTGTCAAATCTGGGTTCTTCTGGGTTGTGTTTTATCAGACAAATAAACAGTAAAGACTCCTAGGATTAGGGCAAGAATATCAGGACAAGCCAAGCCAATCAGAGCCAGCTAGGCTGTGTATCTTGTCAATAAGTAGCCTACAGTAACATTATTGGGATCCTGGTGGCCTTCACGGTCTAGGCCAGGACCAAGAAAAACGGGTGATTTGTAAATGGATTTACCATACCTATATTACAGTATATGGATCACACTAACAGGGTAAGGAAATAGGGGGCATTATTTTGGCCATTAGGGTAATAAAAGAGCCCCTAATTGTTATGTATTTTTTCAAAGGTCAGTTGCTGAAAGCTGAAGAAAGATGAAGGAAGACTCCTCCTTCATATTCGAGACAAACACTGTGTGTCCTTGGAGGTGCGGTACCACAAGAATTGTTACCGACAGTACACCAGATTCTTGATGAGGACTACTCAAGACACCTCAGTAGAAAAGTGAGTATTATATTCCTTCATTATCAATTAGTAATTGCCTCACATTATTGCAGATTTAAGAAGTAAAGCATTGACCATCTACATCAGGGGTATAAAACCTACGGCCTGGGGCCCAGAACCAGCCTGCCAGAATGTCCAATCTGGCCCATAGGCTGACTTTGTGTAGCTCATCATTGCACTGAGAATCCTTCAATCAAATGTGTAAGGCAGGTTTCAGGATCAATTTGAATATTAAGTAGCATACAGTATTCGTGATCTGTAAATCACAAAACTATTTCCGGTGCCCTTGAAAATGTGTTCTTAAAATGTGGAGGTGTTATTTATAAAGGTTATAGTGCCCACTTGAGACCAAATTGGGTTCCATGTGGCCCATGGACTAAAATGTGTTTGACATCCCTGAGACACTAGTCTGTGTATTGTCTGTCTGTAGACAATCTACACAACAATATATATTTTCCATTTTAATGTTTTCTTTCAGAAATGAGTCCTTCGATGCCAGCTACAAGATCTTCTGTGAGAGGATCATCCGCGAAAGGATCATCGTAAACCAAGAGGTGCTGAGAATGAACCAGCTACGAAAGATGTTTCTATATCTTGTGAAGAAACATCAAAATCTTGATGCTTCAAACTACAGGTAATTTTAAATAGTGGCTCTTTGGCAGCTCTAGAAAAAATATTTATTCAGTACAAATTTTCATTTGTATTTCTTTCTCAAAAAAAATTCAATATAATATAAAAAATATATTGATTTTGCATTTCGGGATATTTTGCAAGTGAAAAATAAGCACAGATTCTGTAGTGTCCCATGGTGCTCGTTAAGGCTGTGTTCATCCTTGACTGACTGACTGACTGACTGACTGAAGAAATGACTGACATCGCCCTGTCATGCCCTCGCTTGTCTTGGAGAAATGTATATATTTATTTGTTATGATCAAATTGACTGCCTCGCCTGCCCTGCAGCTCACATACGCAGCCAGCTCGGTCGCTGCTGCGTGGCTTCGCCTGCTTTACTGGCATGCGCAGCACACAATTGCTCAACTTTGCATCACTGATGACACCACTCACTGATGACATCACAATGTCTATGACATCATCAGTGCCTATGACACCATCAGTGATGGCATAAGATTACATCATCAGCAGGACAAAAATGTAAACAGAACAGACAGCCCCTTTTATAAAGATATAAGTATATATATAGTCTAGGGAATCTGTGAGAAAAAATGACCCAACCTCAAACAAATTGCAACAGAAATTATTTGTGTTGTATTCAGCTCTTGAAACCTGCCAATTTAACATACTGAAAATCCCAGAAAATCCCAGTAGTGGAACATTCTCAAAATTGGCATTGTCTCCACAAAGGAGGTGATGTTTTCGGTGCCGTTTGTCTGACCGTTTGTCTGTTAGCAGGAGGATTACGGCAAAACTACTGGGCCGATTTTCATGAAACTTGGTAGAAGGGTCTAGCTTGGGCCAAGGAAGAATCCATTACATTTTGGAGTGGATCTGATCCGGGTCGGCTCAATGGAGGGGGCGGGGCTAGGGAAAAGGGTCCGTTGCTAGGGATAGGAAGGTCAGTAGAGAGTCTGGATTCGAGAGGTGGGTAGGGGGCATGGACAGGTGTATCGGGGGGGAGTGTATGTGGGAGGTGGGAGGGGGTGTGGTCAGGAAAGGGGTGGGGCTAGGGAAAAGCTCTACCTACAAACATACTGTAACATAACAAAACAAAACATATAAAATGTAAGTGTGGCTAATATGTTCTAATAGTTAGTGGAAAAGGGTGAGTTTTCATGCACATCTTGTTCCCTCAGACAGCCATCGCAAACCATAACTTCATAGTCATGTCATTCACGAGTCTCGCATTGGAGGCAATTTGATTTCGGCAAGGCACAGCGCAAGTTGTAGCTCAAACATGCAGACGGTTGGACAGGTAAGTCTCCATATCCGAAGGTTATGGGTAAGTTGACCGCCATTTATTGTCTGTTACCAATGACAGTCATTGTCTGTTACCATTCAAAGTAGGCTAGCTTAATAAGCACTTACCTATAATAGGTATAGCTTATAGCTTATTAAGATACTTGTACTATCTGTTATTCATTTTCTTTGTGCAAATAAACAATAAACAAACATAAATAAACAATAAACACTTACTCTGGAGATGATGTAGCGTACCACTTGTGCTCTTCTCCCTACTTTTCTCCAACCACTTATAAAGCCTCAGCCAGGCGGTAATGCAACATAAAGGATGCCAACTGCCATAAAACGCCACAGAAGGATTTATTACATCACTGATGACATCACAATTGCTCGAGTGACATCACTGATGACATCACAATTGCTCGAGTGACATCACTGATGACATCACAATTGCTCGAGTGACATCACTGATACATGACAATCGTGACATCACAATCGTGGCACACACACCCCCCGCCCACTTATTGGACCATAACATCAGAACCATTGATGGCCACAACACATTCCATGTTATGGGCATTATAGCTGGAGTTACACCAGAGAGCCAAACCAGTACCTCTGATAGCTGTGACATAGCAGCCGTTGGACACATCAATATCCGAAATCAGAGACCCCCTGGCCTTTCATCCATGTCCTATGGGAGGATTGAGAATGCCACAGGTGTGTGATTCTCATGAACATGGTACAACTTATAGCAAAACTCAAAGATATCAAGTAGGATCTTAATCCACTAGGCATCATGCACGCTACGCGAGTTCGCCTGCCTTGCAGCTCACTGAGCTAGCCCTGCAGCTCGCATAAGCAGCTGCTTCGCATTGGAGGCAATTTGATTTTGGCAAGGCACAGCACAAGTTGTAGCTCAAACATGCAGACGAGTGGACAGGTAGGCTAAGTATTCTCCATATCCGAAGGTTATGGATAAGTTGACCGCCATTTATCGTCTGTTACCAATGACAGTCTTTGTGTGTTACCATTCAAAGTAGGCTAGCTTAATAAGCACTTACTAGTTAGCTAATAGCTTACTAATAGGTATAGCTTAATAATAGCTAATTAAGATACTTTCTAAGGTACTATCTGTTGTTATTCATTTTCTTTGTGCAAATAAACAATAAACAAACATAAATAAACAATTATAGCTGCTGCACAGCAATGGGTCGTGGCCGGGCAAGTCTCAAGGCTTTGAGCTAGAGTCCCCAAGTCAAGGCTGAAGTCTTTTAGCTATACTCCAAGTCAAGTCTCACGTCTTTGGTCACAAGTCCAAGTCAAGTCTCAAGTCTCTTATGGATGAGCGTTCTATCATCTGCTTCTGCTGCATGCCATCCAGTCTGCTTAGAACATTGCATAGCTAAAACTAAGGGATTCAAAGCAGGTTCAGGTTTCTTTGCAGCATGTAGCTTTTTCATCATCTGATTCCGTTTTTTGTTGCGAGGCATCTCACAACAATACAAGTAGGAATCAGTATATTCACAAACAAAAGTAGTAGTTACTTGCCTGTTGCCTCACTGTTGTAGAGTGGATGAGGTACTGGTGGAGTTGATGTTAGATGGAGAGGGAGGCTGAGTGATTAATAGCCACCTGGGGAGTTTGTATCTCTTCGGTCCTACGCTGCAGGTCTGTGGGGTCACACAACTGATATATACCAGCAGGAGCTGCTTTTTCGTCTTATGGACAGACTGGATGCTTGCTGGTGGTGTTTTATGGGACTGGATGCTTGCGTGTGCACTGCTTCCACTTATATAGGGTGAGCCAGAAAGGATTTATGACATCACTGATGACATCACAATTGCTCGAGTGACATCACTGATGGCATCACAATTGCTCGAGATGATGTCATCAGTGGGACGGACAGACAAACAGACAAACAAACAGAGCCCTAGCTCCCTTAGATAGATAGATGTGCTCATTTTTGATGTATTTCCAGACACTTTTAGAGACACTGTGAGGGAATAAATTCAACAAACTTTTTTTTTCAATGGCAAGCACTTCAATATGCTCAAGGGTAATGGGTATCACCCAAAATGTGTATGATTAACAAATACGAAGTTGTAGCTAACATTGTGAGAAATGACATGTTGTATTACGACTACATACTTACATGAGAAAATAAAAATCTGTTCTACTTAGAGACTCAACAACCATTTCTGTGGATTCCTTGCCCCCAAAAATGTGGAAATAGACACCAAATTTGTAATTCTAGGTCTAGTTGGAGTCAAGATATGGCCAACATTTTAATAATGGCAGCCATTTTGAAAAAATGTAATTTTAACATATTTCCACTAATGGGATTTTCTGGGATTTTTAATATAGTGTTTCGGGCATCAATATAAACATAAAAATGTGAAAATAAATTCTGTTGCAATTAGTTTAAGGTCAAACCTTATTTTCCCTAGACTAATAGGAGCACTTTATACTTTGTATATAGGAGCACTTTATACTTATTATTATTATACTTATACAAATATTTCAAAGGTGATGATTTTACAAATTCAATCTTTTGATATCAATATGGCATCAACTCTGCCATTGGTCAGCTTGGCCAGTTACTTTGAAATTGTACAGGGTTAGTTCAGACCCTAAAGTGCGTCTCTACCAAGCCCATTTAGAAGTCACCTGTCATGGATTTTTTAAGCAATCATATTTTATAACCTGTATATATGTAGAAGCTGATACATGTGTGTAAAATTGGTTTTCAGTGTGAATATATATATATTGATTCATACCCTTGTGATCATCTTTCACTATATTTTTATGTTGCAGACAGGATACATTGAAGAGGAGGCTGGCCCATGATTTTCCCCAGCTGGTGTTTCACTCCCCCCGCAATCGCAACATGTGCGAGATGGTTTTTGTTGAGACAATGTCCGCAGATAAGTTGATAGACAGGCTACCTCATACAACAGTCAACTGAGGTTAGGGCTAACCCTAAGAATCCAGAATTACATGGCTATCTGTGTCGTAGGTTGATACATGACAGTGCAAATATGATCAAAATATTGTAGTAATCTTTACATTCTCTGAAGTGTTCTTGTAAATGAAACAATGGTGAAATTTGATAATTCATGGATTTGCCATTTTATTTCCTTCCTCTGATTACAGTGTCAACTGAACATTGATGTGTAATACAGCTGTGTTTTTCCAAATTGACCATGTGTATGTTTTATTTTGCTTGGTGTCAATCACTGAAGTTTTAAATTCATGGCCCATTACAATTATGGGCCGTGACAAAAAACTGCCAGATATTTTGCGGAGAACTTTTAACACAAAGTCTATAAGGGTGCTCTCTCTGAAAAAATGCATTGAAAAAGTAGTGCCAGGGAGTGGGAACGAAAATCACTTTCTAGGCACTTTTTCTTGGTTCACCTTATGGCCTACTGGTGATTTATCTATTTTCATTTACTTTTACAGTCTACCTAGTTTAGTTTGATATTAGAAAAAAGTATATTCTTGAATGGAACTTATGACGATTAGAATAAAATGTATTTATTCCCTTTCACATGGATTCACCAGCCTCCAAATATCAACTAGAGTAGACCCATATCCCCTGTTAACATGTGGATAGCTACTGGTGATATGCTATTTACTTTTATCAAGAGTAGCATTAGGCTACTTGATTAAAGTCACCTGTTGTTGTTAACAGCCCACTTTGCTTCCTGGAAATTCTAAGGAATGTCAAAATCGTATTTCTTTTGATTGGATCCCAAATCCCCACAGCAAAATGTTTCATGTAATGCATCTAACATAATTATCCATTTTCAAATAATCTACTCCATGCACACTTGTGCATATAATGTGCTATATAACTGATCCATGTTACAAACATTGTTGATGTACTGTACTTTCTATCCACATTTTCATGACAAAATCACAAACACATAAAGCAACAAAACACATCAAAATAATACCACACTGCTGGTCAGGTATAGAAGAGACAGGAAAAGATCAGACAGACAGACAGACAGACAGACAGACAGACCAAAAAAACATAATTTTGGTCTGTAAGGCTTACCGGCTTACCAACTGATAGGCCTAGCTGATAGAGGAACACACTGTCCAATGGCCCCCGAGTCCACTTGCCTGAAGCCGCAGTGCTATCTATAAACTTCTCCACCTCTTCTGACCCTCCCCTGTCAAATGGAGTTGCCGGATATTATGCAAGTGTGTCACGTTGATTTGGCGACGCCTGTTTGGTGGAGATGTCAGTTTGGGCAGGTTGAATGTATCTTTTTGAGTTGGCCTTGGCCGCAGAATACATTCTCCCACACAGAACGCAAGAATCAAATGAGTATCGTTATCTGGCCGCAGGACTGTCTCCTCTATCTCACGTTGTTCATTCCCCTCAACGCCCAGTCATATGTTTTGCACACATTTACTGTAGACATTGCTCATGCTATACTTACAGTTCCTTCAGAGCAATTAACCTGACACACCGAGTGCTCACTGGTCGCATAAAAATTGAATTCGACCAACCAGTTTCAGCCTTGCAGGGCCTTCTTCAGGGCATGTAGGAAAGTATGTAGGCCGGGTATGTTATGCATGTATATGTATGCATGTAGGTGTTAATTTTTTAACTCAGATACTTTCCCTACATCGTGCCCTGAAGAAGGCCCTGCGAGGCTGAAACCGGTTGGCGGTTTTATTTTGAACTCTGACTTTTCCTACTTTCTTGTACTTCCTTGTAGTTTGCGTGTGTGTGTGAGTGTGTGAGTGTGTGAGTGTGTGAGTGTGTGAGTGTGTGAGTGTGAGAGAGAGAGAGAGAGAGAGAGAGAGAGAGAGAGAGAGAGAGAGAGAGAGAGAGAGAGAGAGAGAGAGAGAGAGAGAGAGAGAGAGAGAGAGAGAGAGAGAGAGAGAGAGAGAGAGAGAGAGAGAGACAGACAGACAGACAGACAGACAGACAGACAGACAGACAGACAGACAGAACGAACGAACACCGTTTTCAGATTGAACATACCCCAGTAAAAAAAAAAAAACAGTCCCGCCTATCCTGCTCGCCGATTGGTTATTGTCTGTCAATCTAAATCGCTGATTGGCAAATTGCACGGTGACGTTTCGCTTCAGACATTTGGGTTCAGGAAGCACATCCATGTCAGGAAGGAAAAGGAGAAGCTATTGTTGCCAAAGCATGTTGTTTAATGTGAAACAAGTCATAGCACCATTCAGTTGATCATACAATCCTGCCATGAGAAGAGTCACACTCTTTGTCAACGGAACGTCCTCAAATGGAAAGGTATGCTACAGCGAAGTAAGATGTGTGTATTCCTAGCTTATTACCGTTACCCTCCACTCATTGGTTTTTAGCCTCCTCACAATGGCTAGTTTGGCTAGTAACGTCGTCAGCTAAAGGCTAGTTAGCTTGTTAAGCACAATGGTGATGTAATGTGAGCGATGGACTGGTCTTTCTTATCATACAGGTGGTGGCCGTCTATGGCTCTCTGGATGATTTACTGTCTGTGGCCAGTTCAAAACTGGGGATAAGAGCCTCTAGTGTTTACAATGGGAATGGCGGCCTTATAGACGACATAGCATTAATCAGGTGAGACCAAAACCAAATGATAGTATCACAATGAAAAAAACACATCTTTATTTCAGTTCAGTTTATTATACTGTATGTTTGATGCATGGACAAATGTATATCTCACTGCAGGGACGATGATGTACTGTACATATCAGAGGGAGATTCCTTTGAAGGTAAGGAATTTGTTTAGTTCTTCTCAGATCAGATTAACTTAGGCCATGTTCACATTACAGGCAAATCGGATTTGCTGATAAAGTCATTACGTAATCATCATTATCTTGATTGGTTATCCAAATCTGATTTGGGAGTGTGTCCGCACTGCCACAAATCTGATTCTCAAGTCGGATCTGTGTGTCCAGACCTAAACAGCCTATCTGCATGGGTTGCTATGGTAACGACGTGGGCGTCAGTTCAAATCAGATTTGGTGGATCTGCGCATCCGCACTGAAGTCACATCAGTCGAAAGCAGATTGGAAACTACCTCCATATGTTTATTGTTTATTGTTTATTTAAAAGGATCCCCATTAGCCGTCGACCTCTAGTCTTCCTGGGGTCCAAACACAATACACATTACGTTACAAACAATTGTAAACAGTAGACAGTAAAGTGCAGTAGTAAAATACCATATTCAAAAATGATAAGAAATATTAAATGCATTGCAATACAGGAAAATCACAGAAAAACATAGTAAAAACCGATACAAAATAGGATAGAAAAACAACAATAGTTTGGTCAGCTAATTATATAGCTGGCCTATTGCGCAGACAACAATTTATCTACAAAGACACTACTATTCAAAACATAAAATTCCAAGTAGTGTTAAAGTGTAGTCCTGAGCATCAATGTGTGTTTGCTGGTGTTTGAGAGTGCAGCTGGGATCTTAACTTCCTTTTAAAAACCAAACCTCCCCTGGTTTGGGACAAGACACAAATCAGACTTTGAGCGTCCAGACTCATAAAACCAATCTGGATAGAATCATTAATAGGTCACTAAAGTTCACAAATCAGATTTGGCCTCCTAGTCTGAACATGGCCTTAGATGTTCTTCATATTCTGAATAAACCCAAAGTCCAGTCACGTTGCACAGTCTTCCTCTGTGTGTGTGTGTGTGTGTGTGTGTGTGTGTGTGTGTGTGTGTGTGTGTGTGTGTGTGTGTGTGTGTGTGTGTGTGTGTGCACGTGTGCGCGTGTGTGTGCGCGTGTCTGTCTGTAGACCCTCAGGAAGACCTCGAAGGCCCTGAAAAGTGTCAGCTTCACACTGATTGGTTGACACTGAACGTCGGGGGACGGTGTTTCACCACCACAAGGTAAATAATGGTATCATCAATCCATGAATCAAAGCAAGTGCTTTGGTTTTTGCAGTGCACGTGCACACTCTAAATAGCTGGAATGGCAAAAGAACGTGAAAACATCATCTATTTAAAAATAGAGAGCCAAAGTGAAACGTCACTTCCTGCTTTTCTCCCTGTACCAAGCGCTGAAAAAATATGAATGGCGGTGAACGGAGAATAACGTTACTTTTTTGATCCCGTTTGAATTGTGCCACGGGGTGCCAACGTTAATTTTGTCAATTTAAAACATAACTTTGCATGTAAAGAAAGTCAGTTTGTTGTCAAACTGAAACGTAGGGGTTAGTTTCATATTAAAACTACATACTGTAGTTCGTGGAAGCTTGTGGCATGTCGCCGGTCTTCAGCTTTGCCGGTAGAGAAAGTGACGTCACTTAGGCGACAGTGCATATAGTCTTTCTGATTTATAACTTACAGTGCAACAGTTTGGCGACAAACTGCGACTTTCTTGACATGCAAAGTTATGTTTTAAATTGACAAAATGAACGTTGGCACCCGGTGGCACAATTCAAACGGCATAAAAAAAGTAACGTTATTCTCCGTTCACCGCCAATCATATTTTTTCAGCGCTTGGTACACGGAGAAAAGCAGGAAGTGACGTTCACTTTGCCTCTCTATTGCTCTGTGTCCACTATCAGGGAGGCAGCTACTACATAATGGAAAAGATGCTGTTACCTCTAATCAATAGTGAACTCACGTTCTGTTTTGTTCTGCAGATCAGTATGGCCTCCGGCCAGCCCATAAACACAGCCATAAGCACACTTATTGCAGCAATATATTAACAATTAAACAAGAGTATGCACCAGCAGAGTTTCTCGGTGGAAAAGACGTTTTCGCTGTTCTTCCGAGTGGATTTCAGATTGATTTGGCAACGCTGATTGGCTGAAGGAGTTGTCTGTCAAGGCAAGTACTCCCGCCCACTGAAATTGCTAGAGTGAAACAGAATGTGAGATGACGTGATCAGGATGGGTTTGCCTAGGCTATATCAATAGAGCTCTGTGAATGTTTTATAACCTGCTTGTGTGTCTACGGCTGTTCACACTGTACAATGTGGTGGGCGTGGTTTTATATGTTTGCATTGTGACTGAAATGCAATTTGGATTTGATGTGTGTGATTATATGTCCTTAATTCAAATAAAGCAACTAAAATGTGTGTGTTTCCTCCCAGGAGCACGCTGGTCAGTAAGGAGCCAGAGAGCATGCTGGCCCACATGTTTAGAGACAAAGGTGACATCACTCGTCACACCCGTTGTTCATTGGGATCTTTTTAACACGGGTCTTTTTTTCTTTTCTTTTCTTGATGACATTTTATTTCATCTCCGTGTGTCATTTTTAGATGTTTGGTTTTATTTCATCTCTGTGTGTAATTTAGATGTTTGGGGGAACAAGCAGGATTCACAGGGGGCGTATCTGATAGACCGCAGCCCAGACTACTTTGAGCCCATTCTGAACTATCTGAGGCACGGACAGCTCATCATCAACCAAGGCATCAACCCACTGGGTATATGGAATGCACTTCACAAACCTGTAAACACACAGGCAAGTCCTATAACACCTTGGTCGCACCAGGCCCGTCTGCGCAGCGTTCCGTCTGCGCCGCGGTTTTGCTCCATCTTCTGCACGTCGGCATGTCCCACCGCACACGTTTCAGAAGCGGAGCGCTGCCTGCCAGCTGGATACAAGATAGATCGCGCGGGATTTACGAGATTGCGCGATACTGTGTGTACAATGGGGTGGATGTAAAGAGCACAACACACAAACAACACAGTCTGTCGTTGACTTGCTTTTGATTTGGTCATTTTCCCTTGATTGTTGTGCTTCTATCATGAGTAAGTAGGCTGAAATTATTTCTTTATTTGTCATACAGTGCCTCTTAGCAGGAGGAGAACTCTTGCATTTCTTCGTCTACTTGAACGACTACAGGGGGAGGGGGGGAGAAGGAGAAGGAGTCGGTATTGGGTCTGCACACATGAAAATCGACCGGATTCTCGTGCAGTTGCTGTGTCTGACTTCCGGGCTGAACGATCTGCTCCGTGCAGCTTGAAGCAGCTTCCAGGCGTCATCCGTAAGAAATAGAGCTGCCACGTATCTTTAGCGGAGCGGGGCGTCGAGCCGCTTCTGGGATGCTTCTGATACGCGCCGTTGCGCGCCTGGTGGGATCACACACGTTGACTAAAATGCCCGCGAGCAGCTCCGACGAGCGCGTCGGAGCCGGAACGCGTACGTGACGTTCCTGGTGGGACTTCCCCGTATGCACTTTCTAATCTTCAGTCTCTCTACTCACTAGGTGTGCTGGAAGAAGCTCGCTTCTTTGGTATTGAAGAGTTGGCTGATCAGTTGGAGACCCTAATAAAGGTGTGTGTGTGTGGGGGGGGGGGGGTTGGGTGTTTATCATAGACTGTATACAAATATGGGCATAGCCACGCCCACGGTGACCTCACCCATTGGTTTGTGGACTCCCGTTTTGAAGCCACGAGTTTGGCATTTTGACCGTCGCCATCTTGGAGCCAGAAGCAGCTAGCGCCAGAACCAGGCGTTTCCCACAGAGCCGCAGCGGCCGCCTGCTATTGGTTCATGATCGGCGAGCTGCACGATCACTGGACAGGCGACCTGTCAATCACGCCCCAAAACATAGTGTGCTTTATCGTCTATGTTATTCTAAAGTGGGACCATAATTTACAAAATGAACATCATGCTGTATTGAAGAAGACTTGAAACTAGCGATTGAGACCATAAACCCATTAGCAAAGTGTTTCCTGAGGTCATAAATCAAGTGAGAAGTTGGGTCCTTTTTCCCATTGACTTGCATACAATCAGACTTCTTTTTGCAGCCAGTCGCCCCCTGCTGCCCATTAGAACCAATGCAGGTTTAAGGCACGTCCGCATCGGCTTCGTTTTTGAGAACCAGACGAGTTGCCCCTTGGTGTTTATGCAATGGCAATGTTTTCACCTCCACATCTCTTTTCAGGCATCTCAGCCCCCTGATGACCACTCACCTCTGACCCGGAAGGAGTTCATTCGATTCCTGTTGGCCACGACTACAAAGTCAGAGCTGCGTTGCCAGGTCATAAACGCATCACAACATCACAGCTAACCTGCGTGCCTTCATATACAGTAGTTGCCGTTGTTACAAGAACACGAAGAAATCTAAAACAAATCTAAATCTCTGCAATGCTTCCTTGTGGTCTTACAGGGCTTGAATTTTAATGGTGCAGATCTGTCTCGTCTGGATCTACGCTATATCAACTTTAAGATGGCCAGCCTGAGAGCAGCCAACCTTACCCATGCCAATCTGAGCGGTGCCAACCTGGAGAGGGCAGACCTGTCCCTGGCTTGTCTTGACGTGAGTCCTGTTTGTGTTTTACATCACGGAGCCTGTGGACATGCAGTAGGATTACCGGCTCAATTAACAAGAGGCCATTGATTGTATTGTGATGACATGTCGGGGAATTGTATGTGTCATTTCTCTGTACCGGCATTTTCAAAGCTACACTGATTGGCCTAAAGGTGGTGCTGTAACGTTTGTTTGTCCACATGTTGCATGATGTCTCAGACACACTGCTGGTTAGATTCTAGGGCTGTGGCGATTCACTTATCTCCCGATTCGATACTATCACGATTCTTGGGTGCCGATTCGATTTATATTGCGATTCTTAAGTATTGCAATTCTACGATTATTGCGATTCGATATTACGATTTATTGCGATTTTTGTTTATTTTTTTCTTTTCTTTTTTCAGTTTGTTTGCTTTTTTACACTAGATTAGAACATGGGAAAAGTTGAATCATACACTAGAGACTGTATATTATATATCATGAGTAGGGCTGGGCGATATAGTTAAAAACAGGGGCCGACTGGGATCATAATTCAGGCCGGGCATTAGATACCAAGCAGGCCAGGCCGATATGGGCCAACGCGCGTGAAATTTGGGCCGTTTGAAGCCAGATTTGGGCCGTTTGAAGTCCAATTTTACAATGAGATGCACCCACTTTAACCCTGAAGTGTAATTATTACTTCAGACTAACTAATAAAGTAATAAAACCACTAGTAAACCAGTAGGCGGCGCCTAGCCTGCTGTTCAGTGAGTGGCCTGACTGCAAGCACCCAAAAAAAAAAAAAAAAAAAAAAAAAAATTTTAATTTGCGATTATCGATTCTGGAATAAAAGATCGATCCAAAAAATCGTGACATTAAAAATCGCGATACTTAGGTGAATCGATTTTTTCCCCCACCCCTATTAGATTCTGATGAAACTTGGTTGTTTTTGATGAAACATGCGTCTCATCACCACTGTGTTTCAGGCACCAAGAGACATATTGGTTTGTCATTGCCCCCCTGCCGCTGTGCATACTATATTTAATGAATACATTTTGATTCTTGATCACGCTAGTTTAGATTCTCACTTAGACGTGAGGTTTCAGGAGTCAGTCAAGTCTTCCAGTGTGTCTTCAAGTGTTCTGAATTTGCATCTCGTGTGTCCGAATGAGTCGTGTGTTACCAAAGTGTGTGTGTGTGTGTGTGTGTGTGTGTGTGTGTGTGTGTGTGTGTGTGTCTGTCCGTCCATCCGTCCGTCCCAGGGGGCCAATCTGCAGGGGGTGAAGATGCTGTGCACTAATGCTGAGGGGGCGTCTCTGAGGGGATGTAATTTTGAGGACCCTGCTGGAATCAAGGCCAACCTGGAGGGTGAAGTGCAACATCATACATGTTATTTTCCTACACCCAACTATAAAGAGATTACATCTATATTGGAATTTGACACACGTGTGTGTGTGTGTGTGTGTGTGTGTGTGTGTGTGTGTGTGTGTGTGTGTGTGTGTGTGTGTGTGTGTGTTCCCAGGAGCCAACTTGAAGGGTGTGGACATGGAGGGAAGTCAGATGACGGGTATCAACCTGAGGGTTGCCACGCTGAAGAACGCCAAACTCAAGAACTGCAACCTGAGGGGAGCAACCCTGGCGGGACAGACCTGGAGGTGAATACACGCACACACGCACGCACGCACGTACGTATCGGGGTTTCCAGTTTCACGGCTGCTTGAAATCCTTGAAAGTTTGTGAATTTGAAAAATAAAAATCAATCAATCACGTTGATTGATTGATTGACAATCAGTTTAGATTCTGACTTTGACGTGAGGTTTCAAGAGTCAGTCAAGTCAAAAATGTGTGTGGGAACCCTGCATGTTGTTTACAATAATTATGCTTTTAAGGCCAATATGAGTCATTTCTTTGGCAGAACTGTGACTTATCGGGATGCAACCTTCAGGAAGCCAACCTGAGGGGCTCCAATGTGAAGGGAGCCATCTTTGAGGAGATGCTGACACCTCTGCACATGTCCCAGAGTGTGCGGTAAACCACGACGCAGCGTGCATGCACACACACGCACACCCTGCCCTGAAACACTTCTCACAAGCCCAGTTCTCCCTAAGCTTGCAGTGCAGTTATTTAGACACTGAGCAAAGAATGGCAAACTTGTATTTTGCTCTGAACCAAATAAATCAAGATATACTGGATAGTAAACTTCAAAAAATGTTCTGTAAAGATGGAAACATGCATTGTAATAGCCGGCACATTTGTTTCCTTCGACAACATTAACCAGCAAATTATAATTCTTATTATTATCATTATTATTTTTGTATTTATTTGGGGGGGGGGCAGAGCCCTGTTCAATACGAGCTTCTATGGTTTTCTGCACATCAGTTGAGTTCTGTATACAACGGGTCAAAATGAATGGTTTTAAATATTCAACATAAATTGCTGCACGCTATCCTCTTTTAAACAACTTTTAATATTAAAACGGAATGTAAACAGATTTCTTTCAATCATGAGTTGATTGGAATGTTTGGATTTTTTTTGAGTAACATGACAATTGTCAGCACTCCTACTATGTGAACTACTATTAATTAGAGTCCAGTATATTGAAAAATTGACATAATGAGAGATGGAGATTTTAGCATTTTAAAAATCTAGAGTGCAGTTATTTCTGTGCATTTGAGCGAGCTCCATATCTGTCCTGATACCAACAAATAGATGCTTATTGATGACGATAAATATTTGTTGAAAACACAGCATATTTGCCCTATTTGTAATACGATGACAAAGCAAACAAAATTGCTAACCTACACTTCTAGTACCATGCAATGTAAGAACAAACTATTCAAAGAGTACACAATTTTAACAAGAACTGAAATAAATATAAACTAGACAGACACATTATAGGTCTGTCTGATGTCAGATTACATTTTTATTTATTCAAATCCCAACTTGCATCCTGAATTGTGACGTGTGTCTGTAAACAATATGGTGCAACAGGTTCTCCAAGGACACATATCCAAGTATACATTATCTCAAATTCCTTTTTCAAGGTGGTGTATGCATCTTTTTGTATCTGGATTATTTTTATTCAGTTGGCCACGCATGTTACATGTTACTGGTATTGAGGAATATAGTATGTTACATGAATGTAAACCCGTCTTCAAAACCACCACTAAGGTGCTCAACTTGATGTCTTAATTGAGTTAAGTTAATTAAGTGTTATATGGTTGAGATGTGATGTATTATAATGAACATGTTTTGTAAACCTTTTCTCTTTGTTGTTCTTCCACATTCTACAAAGCGTACCAGTACAGTTACATACCACAACACATTTTCAGGTTCCAAAAGAATGAAGTGGAGTTTCCTGTCTTAATAACACGTAGATTTCGATTATAATTTTCTATTTTCACAATAGTATTTTGTTCTCAATGCTCAATCCAAGTTAACAAATGATCCAACTGCAAGAAAGTGGCATGGGCAAATTCTTGGCACAATGGACAGAGCTGTTAGTTTGAAATTTGAGGAAATATGTTATAGAGAGCCAAAGTGGAACGTCACTTCCTGCTTCAGCACTGTACCAGAGATTTTCATCCGCCATTTATTTTCCCATAGACATTTCGTAAAATGCTTATTTTACTTCGTCAAACCAAACGGTTCAGATATATTTAGAAACAGGAGAGACCACATAACATTTCACTCAGACCAAAACGTTAAACAATCGCGGGTGTAAAGAAAATGTTTTTTCGGGGTTGTTTTTTTTAGTTTTGGTCGGAGTGAAATGTTCTATGGTCTCTCCCGATTGATAACTTGACAACCTTTAATCTGTCATGTTTCTAAAAGTAAAACTTGAGAGAGATGGCTATAAATATTCCACAACGTATTCCACCAAAACCATGAAAATAAATACTTTCCCCTTTGTTTTATGAAAATAATGATTCACCGTGATGTACTACAGAGATGAAAGTAAATAACCAAATCACTCAAAATCTCACAATACCTGCAAAACTCATTGCCAACAATGTGCAGCTGGGACATGTGAAGGGGTTCTGCAGGCTACCACACATATATCCTCCACCATGGTGTTAAAGCCAACTGATGATATATAAGCAGGGTTCAACATAAGCAATGGCCCTCTGGCCCGGGGCTAGTAAATCTATACGCGGGGCTAGTAAATCTATACAAGTTGATTGGTCAAGTCACTGACCCGTCTGGGCCTGTGGCAGCCAGAGCACGTTTTAGTCATCGTTTTCAAGACGCCTCCTCCTCGTCTCATCCACCGAAACTACTACCGCAATTACTCAGACTACCTGACTTCATCTGTCTTGTCTTTTTAGTCACAAAAGAAACACCTAGCATTAGTTACAGTGTAACTAACGCTAAGAAACACCTAGCGTTAAGTTACACTTTGTTACCATACAAATGTGGCGACACGTAGCCCGTGTTGGACCACCAAAAGAAATGAATGAAAACGATAAACATAATGAAAAAGGTCATGGTGGGGATCTGCGTTTCAGCAACATATGTGCCTAATTTTATATTTTGCGTCATATCAACGTTATTATATGGAAGAAAAAGTTATTTTAATTTTTTTGTCCAAGTGGGCCTGTTTCTCTCTATCCAGTGATGAAAAGAAAAGTAAACTAGAGTTGTGTCCACAAGTCCAAGGCACTCTAAAGGAGAGAAGAGACTAAACCATTGAAAATGGAAAAAGTCTGTAAGTCTGCATAGAGCCAACACCTTTTGACCATAAGGTTTTCAATGGGGCAAGACATCATCCACCCACTGACTGGTAGATTGCAAAACCCACGTTTTCCACCCCAGGTCTGCTGGATGGTGTACCTTGTTCCTCCAGCAGAGGTCAACGGTGTTTCAGTTGTATTCACAAGCGGTAACGTCAGCAGTGTTGGGCAAGTTACTTTCAAAATGTAATATACTACATATTACTAGTTACTTTCATTTGAAAGTAATAAGTTACTTTACAATATTACTTTCTGTATAAAGTAAATCGTTACTTATTACACTACTTTTGCATTACTTTTACCAGAACAGCAGCAGCAGAATGACATCGCCGCCCCAGAACATCCCGAAAAATTATTTCAACCGCCTTGAAGTCAGTGAAAACAATCCAAAATTCTAAATGTTATTATTTTCCTTTGTTATTGTCATCTATAGTGGTTATTTGCATAAAAACACAGTTTGATTAGGAAATGATTGTATCTTTTTAAATATGTGCTTTGATTTAATAAAATGTAACTCAATTTGTAACTTGAGTTACTTGACAAAGTAACTGGTATAATATTACTGAAATCCTATAAGTAATAAGTTATATTACTGAGTTACTGCTAAAAGTAATATATTACATGTACTATGTTACTTTTGTAATGAGTTACCCCCAACACTGAACGTCAGTGATACAAACTTATAAGGTGAGGGATGGGCTGCAGTGTTGGGAATGAACAAACATCTGTGCTACTTTTGCTTTGAAGAAAAATATTGCTTTATTGAACTGAAAGTAATATGAGTACATTTACACAAGGCTCCTCCATTATCAACTTTATTTAATATGAGAATGTTTACAGGAGGGTCCTGCATTATGAACTTTATTACTTTTTATTTATTTATTAATATAAGAACGTTTTCACAAGGGTCCTCATTAACTTTATTACATTTTATTAATTTATTTATTAATATAACTTTTTCACAAGGGTCCTCATTATCAACTTTATAAATTTTCATTAAGTTATTACTAGAACGTTTACATGAGGGTCCTCCATTATGAACTTTATTAATTTTTATTTATTAATATGAGAACGTTTTCACAAGGGTCCTCTATTATCAACTGTATTATTTTTTATTAATTTATGTATTAATATGAGAACGTTTACACAAAGGTCCTCCATTATGAACTGTATAAATGTTTATATGAGAACATTTACACAAAGGTCCTCCATGATCAAATGTATTAATTTGTATTAATTTATTAATATGAGAACATTTATACAATTCTGTAGTGGCGTGCGGCGCCGTACAGGGAAAGCTTACCGTACAATAACGGTGATATCGACATTGTGGTATAGCTTAAAACTGCATATTGTTACATAGTCCCTGCTTTAGAGTCTCAGGCTGTGAGCCAGCTCATACTGGAGCAACTTTTTACTGTTAAATTTGAACCAAAGGTGGCTCCCATTGCTGTTTGAAGGCCTGATGAACCAAGACAAGACAGCTGCATGAGTCTAGACATGTGTTTTGAGACATCAGCAATTTATGGGGATTATTATACGGTTAAATCGAGAGATGCAAACCAATACCACTTTCACACCAATAACGAGGATCGGACCACGGTTACTTGACCCATGTTCAACCCTTCTTTTTGTCAATTCACACCAAGTCAGTCAACACTGGTCATGACGCGAGTGAGATAGGACCTGGGGCAACCCGGGAGAGATGCATAACAATTAACTCAGGCTGGAAATGGACGAGGCCGACAACACGTCACGTGTCATGTTCACCATTCGACATTGGCCCAGCAGCACTGTTTGCAACATCCAGGGTGTACCGCAGCATGGCCTGTCTGTTTGCAACACCCGGGGATTACCGCAGCATGGCCTGTCTGCAACATCCAGGGAGTACCGCAGCATGGCCTGTCTGTTTGCAACATCCAGAGAGTACCGCAGCATGGCCTGTCTGCAACATCCAGGGAGTACCGCAGCATGGCCTGTCTGTTTGCAACATCCAGAGAGTACCGCAGCATGGCCTGTCTGCAACATCCAGGGTGTACCGCAGCATGGCCTGTCTGCAACATCCAGGGAGTACTGCAGCATGGCCTGTCTGTTTGCAACATCCAGGGTGTACCGCAGCATGGCCTGTTTGCAACATCCAGGGAGTACCGCAGCATGGCCTGTCTGTTTGCAACATCCAGGGTGTACCGCAGCATGGCCTGTTTGCAACATCCAGGGTGTACCGCAGCATGGCCTGTTTGCAACATCCAGGGAGTACCGCAGCATCGCCTGTCTGTTTCCAACATCCAGGGAGTACCGCAGCATGGCCTGTTTGCAACATCCAGGGAGTACCGCAGCATGGCCTGTCTGTTTGCAACATCCAGGGTGTACCACAGCATGGCCTGTTTGCAACATCCAGGGAGTACCGCAGCATGGCCCGTCTGTTTGCAACATCCAGGGTGTACCACAGCATGGCCTGTTTGCAACATCCAGGGAGTACCGCAGCATGGCCCGTCTGTTTGCAACATCCAGGGTGTACCACAGCATGGCCTGTTTGCAACATCCAGGGAGTACCGCAGCATGGCCCGTCTGTTTGCAACATCCAGGGTGTACCACAGCATGGCCTGTTTGCAACATCCAGGGAGTACCGCAGCATGGCCCGTCTGTTTGCAACATCCAGGGTGTACCACAGCATGGCCTGTTTGCAACATCCAGGGAGTACCGCAGCATGGCCCGTCTGTTTGCAACATCCAGGGAGTACCGCAGCATGGCCCGTCTGTTTGCAACATCCAGGGAGTACCGCAGCATGGCCCGTCTGTTTGCAACATCCAGGGAGTACCGCAGCATGGCCCGTCTGTTTGCAACATCCAGGGAGTACCGCAGCATGGCCCGTCTGTTTGCAACATCCAGGGAGTACCGCAGCATGGCCCGTCTGTTTGCAACATCCAGGGAGTACCGCGGCATGGCCCGTCTGTTTGCAACATCCAGGGTGTACCGCAGCATCGCCTGTCTGTTTGCAACATCCAGGGAGTACCGCAGCATGGCCTGTCTGCAACATCCAGGGAGTACCGCAGCATGGCCTGTCTGTTTGGAGCTGCTGTGTCGACTGTTTGTGTGCTGGTGCCACAAGTGACAAAGGTGCTAGTTGAAACGCTATACCAGCGGCTCATGTCACTTCCAAGAGGCGTCTTGATGACTCAATCTGAGGTTTTTTTAACCGTGGATTCCCTCAGTGCACCGGACGGTACACAATACATATTCCAATTATCGCCCCAAGAGATAACCCCGCCCACTACTATAACAGAAGAGATAACCCCGCCCACTACTATAACAAGAAAGGACGTAATCCTATGTTTTACAGATGTTTACACTGGCTGGCCGTGCCCACATTCATAACTAATAAGATTCCTTTTCCGGCCTCAGTTGTTAGCAACCCGGGTGGTGCATTCACACTGACATCAACCCTGGTCCAACCCGTGTCCACAGCAAGCCGGCTCAGGCAACGCAGCTTAACCCTTTCAAACAGCGTCAACCTGGGCAGAACCCTGGTTAGGCCGTCGGGCCTTGGTCTGAAGAGGACATAAGTGTCATTGACAAGAATGCTCTGTTCCAAGCACCAGATCCAGATCTGTCTGTTCCCTTGCTTTTCCTTGGCCGTGTCTGTGGTACTTGTCTTGTATGGAGGACATTTATCTAACCACTGGAGCTGATTGTGGCGCTGGTGTTTACATGGAGAAATGAGGCAGTGGGTGGAAGGGCTTGATTGGTGGTCAGCGGTCCGGAGACAACACCAGTGGGCCACCGGTCCAATCATGGTGGGCAATTACTCATGTTTGTTAGCCACAGTTTACACAACACATATACCCTCTTGCCCTCTGAATCTGTATCCGCTCTCCCCTAAAGCCTTTGTCAAATGCAACCTCTCAAGGACAAAGGAAAGACCAGATCTATCTTTATCTATCTATATATCTATCTATCTGTGATGCACTGATATCAATGTCGTTATGATCTGTCTAAAAACAACTTTCTATGATCATCTCGTTTTCTACATACTGAAAAACACGTGTAAACACTGAATTTGAAAAAGTAATGTCTTTCTTTATTTCCAAAACATTTGGAAAAGCCCATAAATAAGAGATTTACTGCATTGTTTCCTCTCAATTTGAAAGTTGTTGCTGTCTTTAAAAAAAAAGACTAACATATGATTGCTGATATATCCCTGACAATCCCTGATATATCCCTGTGTCTATCTATCTTGCCAAATAAACTGATTGATTTGTCACCATGAGATCTCTGATGTCACAGTGTCTGATGTCACAGTGTCTGATGTCACACTCACAGTGTTTGTGCATGTGTGCGTCACCAGAGAGTCACCATGACAATCAATCGAGACCTCCAAACAGCCTACCACTCCCCCGTGCCCTAATATTAGCGATTATATGTGCAAATGTGTTAATCACCGTCTCATCTTCGATGGCTGTGTAGGGTGACCCCAGTTCTCGGTCTGAACATTCAGACCAGATGGGGCAGCGAGATGAGGAGGAGAGAGAGACTTCCCAAACCTTTTTAAATCACATGCCTATCTGAGAGATGACGCTAAATCCTCCCAACATGTTTTGAAAGCATCAGGCTGTTCTGGCAGCGCTCACGAAAACTGGACCGGTGAAGGAAGCTATCCTGGAGAAGATCACTGGACCCGTGAAGGAAGGTATCCTGGAGAAGATCACTGGACCCGTGAAGGAAGGTATCCTGGAGAAGATCACTGGACCCGTGAAGGAAGGTATCCTGGAGAAGATCACTCATGCAGGCTCCTTGCACAAGGCTCCTTGCACAAGCAATCATTTGATTGCTTGTGGTTTCACTTCCTAAGCTCAATTACGGATTGAAGTGGAACATGTTATGTTCTCCACCTACATGGGGAAATATGGGCATCTCCTGAGCTGCTATAATCAAAGTCGAATCATGAGTGATGGGCCTGTATATGTTCTGTATATCCTATTTGTCCAATTCTGTAGAATACCTCAGCTCAAATTGTCCTAAACACAAACAACGCAAGGCTTATTCAACCTAGTCTAAGCTGTCAAAATGTAACCTCTTACACCCACTGTGTGTCTGGTCTGTAAGTTTTTCATTCCAGCGTTATTCTTGCACTGCTTCCACTTCTCTTTCCATCTGGTCTCTCTCTGGTTCCCTGTCATCCATCTGGTCTCTCTCTGGTTCCCTGTCATCCGTCTGGTCTCTCTCTGCTTCCCTCTCAAACGCAAAGGTGCTTCTCCGGCAGGATTCCCATGGGTCCTTGAAATCCTGGAAAGTTTGTGAATTAGAGAGAGAGAGAGAAAATCAAGGTTGTGAAAGACACGGGCAATTGAAAGTGCTTGAATCCATAATATTATGTTGTGCAAAATCGAAATTGAAGTTCTTTTGATATTTTTTAAACATAATGTTAGTAAATCGGTTTAATAGTACAGTTGAGAAGTGTTCACACATTCAAGCCAGTCTGTCTTTTTAATAGTTGTCTCTGAGCTTCTGTAAAGCCTGCTAGTTCTCATTCGAAACATTTTGTAACAGTAATTAAGCTTGAGCTGTGTTTTCAAACGATGCCATGTTGGCTCCTTGAATTTGAGGGAATTGGGCCTGGAAAGTCCTTGAACAGTCTTTGTTTAAGAAGGTGTGGGACCCCTGAGAAGTACTTAGTGCCCAAGCAAAGCCAACACATTTAAATGCCATTAGTAAATCAGACAAACCATTATCAACCAATCGGTTACGTCCTTAAACAGTGCTGGCCATGCATTTGTTTTTCATTGGCATTGGTTTTCCTGTCTTGAGTCTGTGACATCCTAACACATATTTAGTCTCAGTAATGTCACAAGCTTTTTCTCCTAGAGTGTATTGGAGTTTTTCATTTGATGGAGATTGAACATCTGCGTCTGTCGTGTTGTCGAGACAGCAGCCCACTCAGATATGAGTTCATAGCAGCTGGAGGAAAAAGGCTGAGTCACTAGTCAACATCTCTTCCACTGACATCACTGCCTGCAGACTGGCTTCACAGCTCCACTCCTACACTACTGTGCGGAGGAACATTGTCTTCCATGCACAAATTATCATCCTAATAAAACACTTTTTTTGTCATTCAAAGCACCCAAACACTATATTTGTTTATTATTTATTTATTTAAAAAACATATATATATGTTAATATATATATATTTTTTAATTATATAACTGAATACAGTGCATAATGAACCATTTGTTTCCTCACATTCCTGATTGTATTGCAAAGGTTTTTGTTTTTTTGAAGCCATGCCATCCTCAACTCCCCTTCTCCTAAATGCTGAGCCTGTATCCCAGTGATCCGGAACCTATAAGACCCCGTTCACACCAAGGTCCAACCCGGGTTATTACCAGCTTGATTTTGATGTTGTTTGAAAGGGTTAACCCGCATTGCTCGACTCTCGAGGTGGGTCGGACATGGATTGGTTTCAGTATGAATGGCACCACCCAAACAAATCTCATTGGTTACGAATGTAAACATCTATAAAACTGATAAATAAGATTATGTCCTTTCCTGTTATAGATAGTAGTGGGCAGGGTTAACTCTTTGAGTCTGGGAGGCAAAAGGTTATAAGGGAGCACACCCCAACAGAAAAGCAAGCCGCACGCTTTGACACGGTTTTCTGATAAACTGGATTTCCAGCAGCCTCCTGCAGTTGTGAGGAGGTGTTGGTGATAGGGTCCCCCTCTGTAACGGCGTTGTGTAGGTGGTACTTGCAGCAACCCAAGGGCTTGTTAAGGGCTTGCCCAGGGGTGGATTCGAACTGCCGACCTTCGGCTTGGGAGTCCGACATGTTAACCGCAACGCCAAGAGAGCTAGCTCCCTTGGCGGAGCTGATTAACATGCCTTTATACCTGGGGAGTGAGTTTAACCAATCCACTCGCTACCACTCGGGACTCACGAGGAATCCACGCTGATTCAACTTGGTTACATGAACATCTCCTCTGCAACCAAGTCAGTGGTGTTGGGAGAAGCGCGTCCCCGCCCCATGCCACTTTATAAACCACCCCTGCACAGACAGTATTTTCTACAAATAGGAGGAGATGGTCATCATCGGATACGATGGACATCCATCCAGCAAGCAAGCTGATTAGATCAAGTAATGTTACAATGCCGAATATTGAATGTTATTGAATATTGAATATTGCGTCTCTCCTGTCTTGTGACCTGGGTCGTGTCTGAATGATCATGAGCAGGGATGAACCTGTGTTGACTGACTTGGTGTGACTTGACAAAAGAAGGGTTGAACATGGGTCAAGTAACCCTGGTCTGAAAGTGGTATCACAGTCACTAATTGAATTGAAATTAAAGTGGAATAGAAATAAATCAGCACAATGAATACAGAATGCATCCAATCCTGGGTGAGCATGTTGCAATCTGAGCAGCAAATAGATTTTAGATTTTAAAGAGTCATCATTTGTTATTTTACAAAAGGCAAAGCAACGGCAATGCACCAGTCAGAATATATGAGCTAAGCAAACTTGGCAATCTGGAGTTGTCTACTACCACTGTGCAGCCTTGTGAAGGTCACAGAGAAAAAGTGGGCTGGTGCAACATCAGTGTTCTGAAACACTGAAGCAGAGGGAAAGGTTTTGCTACACACACACACAAGTCGACAAAGAGCAGCACTGTAATAAGAATGCAATGTGTCTGTGTGCGAGGGAGTGCACACAACTGACCAACTGCACACTACTGACCAGCTGCACACTACTGACAAACTGCACACTACTGACAAACTGCACACTACTGACCAGCTGCACACTACTGACAAACTGCACACTACTGACAAACTGCACACAGCTGCACACTACTGACCAGCTGCACACTACTGACAAACTGCACACTACTGACAAACTGCACACTACTGACCAGCTGCACACTACTGACCCGCTGCACACTACTGACCAACTGCACACTACTGACAAACTGTACACTACTGACCAGCTGCACACTACTGACCAGCTGTACACTACTGACAAACTGCACACTACTGACAAACTGCACACTACTGACCAGCTGCACACTACTGACCAACTGCACACTACTGACAAACTGTACACTACTGACCAGCTGCACACTACTGACCAACTGCACACTACTGACCAGCTGCACACTACTGACAAACTGCACACTACTGACCAGCTGCACACTACTGACAAACTGCACACTACTGACCAGCTGCACACTACTGACAAACTGCACACTACTGACAAACTGCACACTACTGACAAACTGTACACTACTGACCAACTGCACACTACTGACCAGCTGCACACTACTGACAAACTGCACACTACTGACCAACTGCACACTACTGACCAACTGCACACTATTGACCAGCTGCACACTACTGACCAACTAACTGCACACTACTGACCAGCTGCACACTATTGACAAACTGCACACTACTGACCAGCTGCACACTACTGACCAGCTGCAAACTACTGACAAACTGCACACTACTGACCAACTGCACACTACTGACCAACTGCACACTATTGACCAGCTGCACACTACTGACCAACTAACTGCACACTACTGACCAGCTGCACACTATTGACAAACTGCACACTACTGACCAACTGCACACTACTGACCAACTAACTGCACACTACTGACCAGCTGCACACTACTGACCAACTAACTGCACACTACTGACCAGCTGCACACTACTGACCAACTAACTGCACACTACTGACCAGCTGCACACTACTGACCAACTAACTGCACACTACTGACCAACTAACTGCACACTACTGACCAGCTGCACACTACTGACCAACTAACTGCACACTACTGACCAGCTGCACACTACTGACCAACTAACTGCACACTACTGACCAACTAACTGCACACTACTGACCAACTAACTGCACACTACTGACCAGCTGCAGGCAGGATTTTCGCTGGTGCTCCTTGCATCGCAGGCAATTGCACCATAAATGTCCATCCATTCACACAGAAACTGTATAGTAGGCATAGTATTTATATTTGTATTTGTTGAGGCAGCAAAACCATTTGTATTGTATTCCAATAGTGGAAATAGGCCTAACAGCCCTGCTTTTGTTTTTATTGCACTTCTAATTTTAGGATATTAAACTGTTAAAATAAGTCTCCTTCAATAAACCATTTTGCAAAGGAGGGCTTTCACAGCGGGTCTTAAACCCCAGTCTCCCAGACCACAGACCACTCAGCCACAGAATCTGTCAAACACACAGACCTGCAGCTATTTATACATCCATGACACAGACAGACAGCAGAGATGGAGACAGCGCTGTTTGACATGCCCCCCACCACCCCATCATTTGGGGTGCCCCTATAGACGGAGCGCCCCTAGCATTCGCCTCTACACAGGTTGCAGTCAGTCACACACACAATGTTTTTGTTGTGGCTGCCATCTATTTGGTGTGCAATTGGAAATAGAGGGGGACACTAGTGTCAAACAATACACTATAACAGTGGTTCTCAAAATTTTCCACATGAAGGACCCCTAAACTGACAAAAATTAGGCCACGGACGGACCCACATTTGATAGGATTTTGTCCCACGGACCCCGATATGATAATAGGATTGATGCTTTTGGATGTTTTATTACAGAAAGTGTATAAAACCCATGACCAAAATAGTCATTGTGTTACTTATGAATGGAATTATAGCTAAAATAAATTACCCCCTTTTGGCTGGGGACCCCCTCGAACCCCCTCAAGCACCCCTGGGGGCCCACATTTGAGAACCTCTGCACTATCATACACTATATATATATATACATATATATATATATATATATATATATATATATACATATATATATATATATATATATATATATATATGTATGTATATAAAGCGCTTTGGGTGTCTAGAAAAGCGCTATATAAATCCAATCATTTATATATATATATATATATATATATACAGTATATATATACGGTATATATATATTTAAGCAATATAGCATGAGAGCCAGTGTGTTGTGGCAAATATATCCCGCTGATCAGCTGTTATCCCACGAGGCCGCAGGCCGAGTGGGATAACTGCTGAGCAGCGGGATATATATGCTGCTCGCAGCTTTTATAAAACGGTTTCCAAGTATGATAATATAATAATAATAATAATACTATAAGTCCGACTGGCATGGCATTCTGATAGAGTCAGTTGAAACACTACTGTAAAGCGGGACCTCTAGCAAGAAGATAGACGTGCGGGTGATTTGATTGGATCGTTCTGGAGACTGAAGTTGACATTGGCCAATCCTGGCGCTTGCTGAGAAGCTGAGAGCTTTCTGCAAAGCCCGACACCGACTAACGTTACGTCTTATTTAGAAATTACATTAGCCCGCGTCTATTCTTGTACAAAACATAATTTTCTGCGAAGTATTAGTAAAGTTATAAGCGAAGATCGATTCACAAGGATCTGACAGCTGTCTCCGCCATTTCTGTTTTTTCTACATTGTCATTTGAGGTAACCAAAGCCTTTTAGTAAGAGAGTTGCGTCTCATAACCCATGGCCATGGGTCGCTTGGTGGGCGTGGAAATCCGGAAGCAGCAGCTAGCTCCCAAGCTAGCTGCTGCTAGATTTACTTTGCTTCTTTGAAAATTGGTGTTAGAGAAGAAGTGGAAGAGGACAGGAAGGGTAGGATAGGTCCTAGGACGAGCTCAATTGGCTAGCTTTGTACTTTGTCAAACTCCACCCCGCCCCCTCTGTTGCCCACTGTCGCTTCACAAGCCTGCTACGCGTCGTCTGGTCTCCCAGCATGCTCGCGAGGCGTCGAGCAGCATGTTCAATACAAAGTGGATGGGCAGCAGCGTCAGCCCACGTCAAACGACGCGTAGATGTGGCCGGGCCGCAAGCGTCAGCCCGCGTCAAACGACGCGTAGATGTGGCTGGGCCGTCAGCCGTTGAACGGCCTCGCCCGCGGCTCTGCTGCTGCGTGGCCTCGCCTGCTCTATTGGCATGCGCATCGCACAATAGGCCTGTTTTACACTGAACCGTTAATTCGCACTATCGCTTTCTCCGCTCGTTGTATTTCTTCATTCATTCGCCGTGATCCGATAACAATCGCTCAGTATGAAACCAGTAGAAGTGCTGACCTGGAGTTTGGAGTACAACGTGTGAAAGAGTAGTTGGAGTTCAAAGAGGGCATGGTTTGAACAGTCCTTCCATAGAGACACTGCATGTAATAGGCCACGCCCATCACGGGGGAAGAGCTCCATTCATTTCCACACACCAGCGTAATTTTCCTTGAATAGCTAAAAGCTGTTGTGTGGTGGGCTGCGCAGAAAACAAATGTAAAAAATCACCAGTTAAAGTTTTTTTGTACTCCTGAGCAAAACAAGGAAGCCATTGAGAATTGGCGAGAAGAAAAATGTGGATCTAGCTGTCAAGAAGTAAGTTGGAGTGTTCATCTTCCGTATATACGATCTTTTGGTGCAACACGCAACCATGCACGTGACATAGGAGAACGCCAGGATTGGACAGGAGTTTGTGTTTTCTCCCGTCTTGGGCGTGGTTTCTGAATGATGACGCGTTACGCAGTGTCTCTATAGACCTAAACAGGAACTAAAAAGTTGTATGCTGCGTTCGGGACCCAAGATGGCCGCAAGAACAAAAACATTCCGTGACTGGAACCCATCAGCTGCCTCCAAGGCATCTCTATACCTACGCCACGGGCTGGCTCTGCTGCTGCAGCTCCTTTTCACCACTCAATTCCCCTGTCCTGGTTTCACCGCTCTATGGGTTACATGCACTACTCCACTACTTCCTGAAATTAGTACAGCTTCTTTATTTCCTGTCATCACTATTGGATGAACTGATTAATGTCAGGTGTGCTGCAGTCACAACAATGATCAGGCACACCTGACTAATCAGTTCATCCAATAGTGTAGGACAGGAAATAAAGAAGCTGTACTAATTTCAGGAAGTAAAGAAGTTGTGCATGTACTCTATTCTCCTGTCCTGGTTGAAAGCGATCCTTTGAGCTGCTGCAGACTCTCGGCCCTGAACACCAGCAAACTGTGAGAGGGGGCACGGTGGCGCAGTGGTAGAGCTGTCGCCTCACAGCAGCTAGAAGGTCCTGGGTTCGATTCCCACCTGGGACGCTATGAGCGCTGACGTGCCCGTCCGCATGTCCTCGAGTGCCCACCGCCCGGGTGGAGGTCGTCAAGAAGGCATTTCTGTGTGGAGTTTGCATGTTCTCCCCGTGCCCCCTGGGGGTTTCCTTCATATAAGAACCCCTCACCAAAACATGCAATATCCTGGTCGCTGATGTGGTGCCTCCTCTGGTCGTTAGGGGCGCCTGTTCGGAGGGAGGGGAACTCGTTGGAATAGCGTGATCCTCCCACGTGCTATGTCCTACCGGTGAAGCTTCCCCTGTCAGGTGAAAAGAAGCGGCTGGCTACTGCCCATGTCTCGGAGGAAGCATGGAGCCAGTTTCGGCTCTCCCCAGATCGGCAGAGGGTGGAGCAGCAACCAAGATAAAAAAATAAAAAGATTATCACTAATGGTGGATAAAAATGGGATAACAAATCTGGAAAACAAAACAAAATGTATCAGCAAACTGTAAGAGATAAGAGTACATGATGTGAACAACAGCTTTCATTTTGCACATTTGCTTCGCCTGGGCTCTCTGTGGGTGTTTTCACATCTTTATTCTTTGTGGGTGTGGGTGTGCTGTGCTGTTCTGTGCTGTGTGTGTGTGTGTGTGTGTGTGTGTGTGTGTGTGTGTGTGTGTGTGTGTGTGTACGTACGTACGTGTGTGTGTGCGTGTGCACGTGTGTACGTACGTACGTGTGTGTGTGTGTACGTGTGTGTGTGTGTGCGTGCATGTGTGTGTGTACGTACATACATGTGTGTGTGTGTGTGTGTGTGTGTGTGTGTGTGTGTGTACGTGTGTGTGTACGTTTGTGTACGTACGTGTGTGTGTGTGTGTGTGTGTGCGTGTGTGTGTGTGTGTGCGTGTGTGTGTGTGTGTGTGTGTGTGTGTGTGTGTGTGTGTGTGTGTGTGTGTGTGTGTGTGTGTGTGAGGGATGTGGCTTAGGCGCTGAATGAGGAACATTCTCTTCTGGCCAAATAAAGCTGCCCATGTAAACTCCACATTCCGTAGCTTGCGGTGTGTCTGTCTCAAACTCTCTCTCTCTCTCTCTCACACACACACACACACACACACACACACACACACAGAGGAACGAGTCAGTGTGTGTGTGTGTGTGTGTGTGTGTGTGTGGGGGGGGGGGGGGGTATTCTGCTTTACTGTCATGATCTCTTCCCCACCTGTATTAAATGTATTAAATATAGGAGACTACAAGAAACCTCCATCCTAAATAATGAATGAGTTGAGCAGTTATTGGCACTATGGAGGATTGTTGTGATTATCACTATTGGACATTGTTATTATTGTTATTGTTATTGTTATGTCTTATCATTAATTGCATATCAGCTCCTATTATGAATCTCTCTCACTCTTTCTCTCTGGGTTTTCATGCTGCTCTGTTGCATAAATCACCTCTGTACTTCTTACAGCACATACGCAGGGGCGGATTTTCTCTGTGCCTCTATAGTTGGTGTTGATCTTGATAGTAAAACTAGTCATAACAACAATATCTAATTTGGCTAAATATTGTTCGACAAATCAAAATGAACATAATGCCATCATAGGAGATAATATGCAATTATAAGACATCTCTTAAAGTCCCCTTCCACCCCAAAAAAATGTCAGTTGGATGTTTGAGCTTCACTGTGCAGACTGATGTCTGCAGAGTTTGACACCAGAAGGCTGTTTTCATATGAAATATGTCCATTGTTGTCCTGCCTGCATTATGCCCATCGATAATACGCTGCTCCTGTCTTCCCCCATGGAAGAAAGATCATTGATGTTAAACGGACTTCCCAAGTTAAATAACAACCGAAAACAAATCCTAAACAGCTGTATTATCAATGAGTACCAGTCACAGCCGGGGAGAGAAATACTACTAACAGCTGTGCAGGAGAAAACAGCTGCGTTCCTGCTCTCCGGTGGAGCTCGGACGTGAAGCAGAAGGAGAGTTCAGAAGTGTCCGAGCGAGTGAGTGAGGCAGCAGGGTGGAGGCAGCAGGGGACAACGGAGGCATTTAGTTGGAGCATTCAAGAGGGGGAGAGTTGCCCCGCCCAGCCACCGCCAAAGCCTCCAACCAGCACCACAACAATCTGCTTGTGGCGCCAGCGACTTCTGTGATCCCGCGAGCGCGATGAGCTCATCCCCAATTCACACGTAGTGAACGAAAGCGAATCACAGGTGTACGTGCTAAGACCACACACAGAGCATTCTCAGGCAGAGGGAAAGAAAATATGATTCCACTCCACTCCATTCCAGGCCAATTCTACAAATACATGCACTTATCACACACACACACACACGCTCACAGCCTTACCATGTATTATCTTATTGCCCAACCCTGAACCCGGACTCTGTCATTAGCATCGTGTGCTCAGCAGGGCTGCAAATCTCTCACTGATTCAGCCTCACAGAGCTGCAGGATGCTCAGATCAGCAGAGAGACGAGGAGGTCAGGAGGAGAGAGTGTGTGGACATGGGGTGAACCCAGATCTGGTCAGATGGTTTGGGTTTGGGTCTGATTTGATAAAGCTTTTTGGGATGCGTTAGACCGGCCTGAGCATGGGAAAAGCCATGAATGAAAATCTTATTGACCTTGCAAAAATTATGGGATATTGTCGATATCTCAAAAGCTGCGTAGGCAAAAAAAAAAAACTACAATGAAATAGTTTGGCTAGAAGTGGGCTACCAATAGTCGGGCCAAATGCGAGATAATCGTGGCTACGCATAGACCGTCAAAGAAATGAAACTAAACACCTGGCTTCTGATCACTGTGACTTTACTTACATGATGGAATATCATACAGCTCGCAAGCTGCATTGGCAAAAACTGAATCTAACCAATTGATTGATTGATTGATTGATTGATTGATTGTTTGATTGATTGATTGATTTGATGGATATAGCAGACAAAATCCAAGGGATAAACATGTAAAAGTGTGAACACTTATTTCCAACATGGTCCCTGGTCTTATAAAAACACGACATGCAGTAACATATAACATCAACCAAATAGAACAATCAACAAAAACACACTTTCAATTTCAAGATTTGGCTAGAAGTGGGTTAAACATAGCCGGACTAAATCTGGGCTATATGAGATGGGGAAAGTACACGCATTCTTTACTTAGTAGAAGTACAGTTACTAGTTAAAAAAAGTACTGATTCAACTTGTTTACTCGAGTAAAAGTAAAAAATAAAATACAGGCTCTGAAATGTAATCAAGTCATATTAAGATAACTAGAATTTTTGCACGCTATGCGCGCTCAATTCTAGGGTGGGTACTCTGGAGACAATGAAACAAGTGCACACCGACACACAGCTCTCCAATTACAGTAGTAGGATTGGCTAAATGTGGTGTATGCTGATGGTATTTAACCTCTGGTCCCGAATCTGTTTGAAACACAGTCACTGAAGAACTAAATCTAGGAAATGAAAATTAACTGATAGTCCTTCAAGTCAGTTTTGGTGGAGCATGAAGTCCTTCATCACTTGTGTTAGTGGTAGGGACTGGACTTGGTTCAGGCGATGTGTGCCCAGTGCTTGGCGGATCCGGATCCGACACACGTGGGCCAGACTGTGAGGACATTTCTTGGCCTCTAGAAAAACCCTGAGAGCCTCGGGATCCGCCATCTCCTCCAGCTGTGCCTGCTCTGTGGTCACCAGGGCCGGGTCGGCGGCGTGGTCCAGGAGCAGCTGGACGAAGGCTGCATTGCACTGGCGCCTCAGCACCTTATCCAGCAGGCGAGAAGCCACATCACGGGTCAGGACGCCTGTGGCCTGGAGCAGCAGGCGGAAGCAGTCCAGGTGGTGGCGGGCGGCGCTGATGTAGAGAGGAGACTTTGTGAGGATGTGAACGCTGTCCATGTCAACAGCAGCACAGAACCTGATGAGTTCCTGCAGTATATCCAGCCTTCCCTCCCAGGCAGCCCAGTAGACCGGGGTGCATTTGCCATCTACGCGTTCGTTGGGGTCGGCCCCGGCTTCCATGAGGATCCGGACACAGTCTAGGTGACCGAAGAGCACGGCATCGTAAAGAGGCGTGCAGCCTGACGCATCAGCTAGGTCTACCTGGGCTCCCTGGGTGATCAGGTAGGCCACACAGGCAGCCTGACCCCAGGCTGCGAGCCCCAGTGGGGTCATCTCGTAGAACTGCGACCTTTCATTGATCTGCCTTCTGAAGCGCTCTTCCTGCAGCAGCGTCCTCAGTGTAGCCAGGTCTCCTGCATAGGCGGCATCATGGAGCTGCCTGTCGTCATGCCCTGCTCGAGCAGCCATTGCTTCCGGTCTGCCACTGTGTTGGACATTATGACATCACTGATGACATCACAACTGTTCGAGTGACATCACTGGTGATGACATCACTCACTGATGACATCATTCACTGATGACACAATGGCCAGCAGCTCCTGTTGGTTGGTTGGGTGGTGGGTTTGTTAGATCGGTCGGGGGGGGGGGGGGGGGGGTTGCGGGGGGTGTGACAAAACTCATGCCAACTCATGCGCCTAGCGCCCCTGCTTTTTAGCTGTGACCATGGTCACTATAGTCACTCTGTCTGTTGGTCCACAATCACATATCTGGTCGCTAGACTCGCTACTATTGTGACTTCGCGCTTGTTTTTTTCTGTTTTTCCCTGTGCCAGATTCATACCAGACACCTGAGAAGTGTTTTGCCAAATCTTTGCGGCGATCGGAGCAAAGACTTGCAACTCCGGACAGACAGACACACACACAGACAGGCAGACAGACAGACAGACAGACAGACAAGCACACAACAACACACACACACACAGACGCACACACGCGCACGCGCGCACACACACACAAACACACATGCCTCCAATTATAGTAGTACAATTCGAAGACTATTAAACTTAGCAAATCCCCTCCAAACATGTTTTAAGATGTGTAAAGACTATAGATAGGTCTTTCCACAAAGGGATAATGTATATTGAGGCGGTGATTACGGGGGAAATAATGACCGACAGGTGGATTGAGCCCGACGCGTAGCGGAGGGCTTAATCGTTCACCTGAAGGTCATTATTTCCCAGTAATCACCGCCTCAATATACATTATCCCGCTTAGAACACGGCCTACAACTAAATCATTCAATAATCTGACAAAAATAATTATTCAAATATATTTTTTAATGGCGTTTTCAACGACAAAGCGGTTTCATTCGTAATTGGCACACAAGACACCACAGCTGCAACTGGTTGGCCTAATTAGTAGTGGCTTGCTGACAAAAGGCTCTTATCAACTGATTAATCCAGGTGTGGCGGAGCAGCGGTCGGTTGTCGAGAAATAATGACCGGTGAATATTGTTGATTGACCAATCAGAATCGAGTATTCAAGAGAGCCGTGTTCTAAGTGCACATAATGCATGAAAGCTGGGGAACCAGATGTTTTGTCTGCCGTACATTAGAACTATGGTAACTATCCTGTTTTGAAAATGTAAGGAGTATGCAGTACAGATATTTGTGTTAAAATGTAGGGAGAAAAGTAAAAAGTCAGCAAAATAAATACTCAGTAAAGTACTGTAGAGATACCTGAAAAGTATTTGTACTTAGTTACTTCCCATCTGTGGCTATATCAAGCTGAGACGATGAATATGACGGCTATAGAGCACCGCAGGAGTGACTCTGGAGCCTATACTTCTGGGTTTGTCAGGGGAAAAGTGTATGGGGTTTTAGAATGGGGATTTCACTGAAATGCATAAAATAAGGTCTGTGCTTAACAAAATTTTATGGGAGCGCAAATTTGGGTTCAGCAGGATAATCCTAACAAACGTGAATAACTTTTATGACTTTTGGAATGTAAATGCGTTTTTTAAACGTGATTTTTAGAAAACACTTCAAAAGGCATAAAAGTGATTAACGTTTGTGAAGATTATCCTGCTGAACCCACATTCGCGTTCCCATAAACTTTTGTTAACCACAGACCTTATTTGATGCAAGTGAAATCCCCATTCTAAAACCCCATAGACTTTTCCACTGACAAACTGACAAAGCACGTCCAAGAGTGAGAGAAATAGAGATAAATGGAACAAGGGGTTGAGGTTGCAGGACAGCAGGAGTGTGAATATAGAGAGATCAATGGAACAAGGGATTGGGTTGCAGGACAGCAGGAGTGTGATGAGAATAGCACCTGTGTTTGCTGCAGAGTGCCGTGGGACTACGCTGAGGAAGAGGCCTTGAGGCTGGGTTTGGTAAGGTGGAATGCGTCTTCTTATTGGCTGGCCTGGTGCTTCTGGTCCGTCCAGAGCCTGGGGTTTGGTTCTGGCCGCAGGTCTGGGTGGGTCCAGACGGGTCTAGCTGTGTGGTTTAACAGGGTCAGTAGTTAGCACTGGGCTGGGTCTGGGGCTGCTGCTGTGGCTTTGGCTCACTGGCTCACAGAACCATCTGGTGAATGCCCTTATAGGGAATGTCCAGAACTGAATAGAACTCTCCTCTGCTCTGGCTCCACTGGACTGACTCAAGTCAGCTTGCTACAGCCCAGCCATGCAAATATACAGTGTGTTCTTCTTACAGCTATATTTAGTGATAGGACCAATTCATACCTGGGAAGTGAGGACATTTTGGCCGGTCCTCACCTTCTGTTTGAAGGTTAAAACTTGGTTTAGGGTTAGGTTATAAATTGGGTTTAGGTTAGGTTAGGGTTAGTCATTTAGTTGTGATGGTTTAGGTTAGGGTTAGGGGCTAGGTTAATGCATTATGTCAATGGATGTACTCACTACATAGCTGTAGAGGGTTGTGTGTGTGTGTGTGTGTGTGTGTGTGTGTGTGTGTGTGTGTGTGTGTGTGTGTGTGTGTGTGTGTGTGTGTGTGTGTGTGCGTGCGTGCGTGCGTGCGTTTGAGATAGACCTGGGTCAAATAGCATTGGCAAAAGATACATGTTAAATGATTAAAATAACTTTACAAATACTTTCCTCTTTCTAAACCTTTTCTTGCAGATATTTGTGTTTGTGTTTTCCTAAGGCGCAAACTCCACCTATCTGCTCATGTGGGATGAAAGTGCATAATATGTGTGTATGTGCATGTGGCTGGTGGAAGCTGAGTGATCGATGCTGACACCTGAACGTCGACGATGCTATGCTAACTGTATCCCGCTGGCCGCTAAAGGCAATCAGCTGTGTTTATTGTCACTAGAGCCAGTTCACAAGCAGTCATTACAGTCAAGCTGTGTGCTGTGTGAGACAGCCATCCATCACATAGCTGTGGTGTTTTGCTTTTTGATTGAGCAAACTGGCAACTAAGTTTGTCCTCGTGCAAAAGCTATTGGGAAATAGTGGAGACTGCAGTGCAGAGAGCTTGGACAGGAACTATGAGTGTTCACTTTTGTTTTAAAGTGAGTAGTATCAAACTGATGATTCAAGGTATAAGATTCTAGACTTTTCAAGGGGAAAGCATGAATCAAAGCTTTTATGAAAATACACTGAGTTGAGTTTTGTTATATTGGAAGATGTTTGCCTCCTGATGACTGACTGTATGACATTTACAGTATATATCATTGTATGTTAGTTCTAATTCACTGAGAGCAGTGATGTGGGCTGTTCGTTCATGTGAATAACCCTGACACAAATTAGACCACGGAACCCCATCTGATGAAGATTTTCTCCCAGGGTCCCCCATCTGGTAGTAGTTCTGCTTTTAGATGTTTTATTGCAGAAAAAAGTATGAAACCCATGACCAAAATAGTCATACATTCTGTCATTATGGATGGAATTAGAGTGGAAATAAATGATTCCCCCTTTTGTTGGGGACCCCCTGGAACGCCCTCAAGGACCCCTAGGGGTCCCGGGACCTCACTTTGAGAACCACTGGTTTAGAGCCTCCAGCCACTGCCTTTACTCTCCTATTCTAACAGCCTCAATGTGGTGTCAGCAGCAACCAGCTCCAGATGTGCGGCTCTTGACCCGCCCTCATTCTTTGTTCTCAAATACACGCACGCGCAAACACACACACACACACACACACACACACACACACACACACACACACACACACACAAGCACACACCTATGCACGCACACACACGCACACACACACACACACTCACACACACACACACACACACGCACACACCTATGCACGCACACACACACACACACACACACACACACGCACACGCACACGCGCGCGCGCACACACACACACACACACACACACACACACACACGCACGCATACTGAATGTTAGGTGTTGTGTGTTCGGGGCGCCGGAGTGCCTGCTTGCATTGCATTCTCCTTCTACACCCAGTACAGAGACTATAGGGATGCACGATATGGATTTTTACAGCCGATATGATAACCGATAAATATATGCTTCTCCTGGTCGATAACCAATACGATAAACCGATAATTATTTCACATTTTTGTTTTAAAAAAAACGTTATTTATGCACACCTGGGGTAAAAAAGAAAAAGAGATAAAGAAAGGGCAGATGTAGTGAGCAAAGATGGATGATTTAATATTCCATAGCTCTGACCTAACCAAATCTAACTGACATCACTATTGTGAACACAAACCAAACAACACTGTAGTGCTATAATATGATTGTTTTAGTCAAGTGCATCATTCAATAATCAGTACAAAAAATAAAGGCTTTTAGAACCGAAAGTCTAAAACTGCGTAGTTTGCAGATAAAACACAAAAGACACGGTAATTTAGACTCTTATTGGCATCTTACTGGCAACTAAATGGGCTGTCTGAATTTTGCATTGGGACCAGTTCTATTCAAGTGAATGGGGCAGGCATGGAAAGCCTCACTAAGCCACCATATCTGTGTCATTTCACTTTTTACTGAAAAATGCTCGCTCCAGATGAAAGAAAAGACACTATGTGATGTTGACTGGTGTTTTTTTCATGTAAATGTGCACATTTGTTTTCCTTATTATTGGTCTGCATACAGATGACTGCCCAGCAGCTAACAACGTTAGCTTCACGTTAGCTTACATGTAACGTTACGTTAGCGCAGGGATACTCAACTTGATTTGCCCGGGGGCCACTTTCGTGAAAGGATAGAAGGCCAGGGGCCAGTTAATAAACAAACAATATACATTTTTCTGTAGCGGATTGTAGGTTTTTCGGGTGTCAGCCGGAGTTTAGTCTGACAATGTTGTGCACACCGGATAGTTAGTTAGGTGAAGTTAGTTAGGTTAAGTACAATTGCTCGAGTGACATCACTGATGACATCACTCATTAATGACATCACTCACTGATCACAGCACGTATTCATAGAATTGGTGATGTTGAGATCTCGACATCAGTGTTTACTAAAGCAAAAATGTTTACATGACGTTGATTTAAATGTCTGCTGGAAATAAACATATTTTTTACGAGTCTCCCATTTACAGATGAGGTAGCATTTTCACATTTTCATCACACAATCATAGATTTTTTTCTTCTTGTCTCAACAAATGTGTTATCATGCATGCAAATATTTCAGATCAGCATGCATGTGATTGGCTTATTAATTTTCCATATAAGAAAGTTCACATTCTCTGTAAATGAAATAAAAAAACATAGGGAAATACATCATCAGTCTTGTGTGTTGATCAGAGTTGTGAAGGGTAGGGTCAGCCCAGAAGATTTTCAGATTTCAAAGTGGGTTGCAGCATTCTCAAAGGAACAATGGCGATTTTCAACCAGCTTTGTATCATTACAAAATCAGTAGTATATACAGTCATTCAAGTTGTTCAGGGGTTACCAAACTTTTCAGACCAAGTACCACTATGTACAGTGTGTACACTATGTACACTATGTACAGTACACTATGCACAGTGTACACACACACACCACACACACACACACACACACACACACACACACACACACACACACACACACACACACACACACACACACACACACACACACACACACACACACACACACTATGTACAGTGTACACACACACACACACACACACACACACACACACACACACACACACACACACACACACACACACACACACTACACACACACTACACACACACTATGTACAGTGCCAAACCATATTTCCTAGGTACCACTTCCACTAGAATTTTTTTTATCCACATTAAATAAAATGTGCTGATTTAACCATGCAATAGCATCAGAAAGGCTAAATAAAAACATAAGGCTATACTGGCTCAAACCCGACACACACGAGCGCACACACACGCACACACACACACACACACACACACACACACACACACACACACACACACACACACACCTGCCAACATTAAGCTGTGAAAAAGAGGACCCCTTTGAAATGTTTTTTCCCCTCGCCAAGATGTAGCCTAAATTTGGCGTATTACTTAGACACCTTCCTGACAAGCGAGCTTGACATGGTTGGTACCAATCGATACCTTAGTTCTTCTAGTTTCATATGAAACCAGACACAGAAAATACACTCTGGCTTTAATACAGCCTGCTACCTACCGCCTTTGAAAGGAAATGTTCAAAATCGAATATCACGATATTTCGAAAATTTACCCAAGCGTACTCCTGAGGGTTAATGTGTAATTATGTAAAAACTGTTGTCTTCCAATCGTATTTTTTTTATTTTTTTGCAATGCCCTGGTGGACCACCAGGTGGATCCCCGTGGACCACAGTTTGTGAACCAATGTATATATGAAACAATTCACTTATAATATAAATCATATTATAATCCAATAGGACATGCAAAAATATCCATCCAGGCTGTGCGGCGGCTTGTACAAAGTCTCCTCATCCTTGCTCTCCCCAGCCTCAGGCTGTGTCGTGTCGGCAAAGCATGGCGTACATCTTCCTCTGAAGTTTCTTCAGCCACAGAGCTCCCATCAGGAAGAGGAGTGGCATCACAGCGACAAACATGAGCATGTCCCGGGTAATGGGAATAGAGCCTCCCTGGCTCTCCCGGGCAGGGGGAGTGGAGTTACCGGTGGTGAGGAGAGGTTTGTGACCAACAGTGGTGCTCTTTGCCTCAGAGACAGCCAGCTCTGCCATGGCCACAAACAGCCAGCAGAGCAGTAAAATAAGATCAGGAAAAACTCTGTGGAACTGCATTGTCTTCACGATTCTTCTTCTTTGGTGTTTAACTCAACCCAGTTGTCCAATTTATAACCTCAGCAGAGAAGGGATTTATGACATCACTGATGACATTATCAGTGATTTTATGACATCACCGATGATGTCACTGATGGTATCACATATCACTGATGTTTTCACTATTGACATGATTGTCAACATTGCTCGAGTGACATCACTGATGACATCACAATTGCTCGAGTGACATCACTGATGACATCACTCATTAATGACATCACTCACTGAACACAGCACGTATTCATAGAATTGGTGATGTTGAGATCTCGACATCAGTGTTTACTAAAGCAAAAATGTTTACATGACGTTGATTTAAATGTCTGCTGGAAATAAACATATTTTTTACGAGTCTCCCATTTACAGATGAGGTAGTATTTTCACAGCCTAAATAGCATCAATAGCTTGTAGATTTTTTTCTTCTTGTCTCAACAAATGTGTTATCATGCATGCAAATATTTCAGATCAGCATGCATGTGATTGGCTTATTAATTTTCCATATAAGAAAGTTCACATTCTCTGTAAATGAAATAAAAAAACATAGGGAAATACATCATCAGTCTTGTGTGTTGATCAGAGTTGTGAAGGGTAGGGTCAGCCCAGAAGATTTTCAGATTTCAAAGTGGGTTGCAGCATTCTCAAAGGAACAATGGCGATTTTCAACCAGCTTTGTATCATTACAAAATCAGTAGTATATACAGTCATTCAAGTAGTTCAGGGGTTACCAAACTTTTCAGACCAAGTACCACTATGTACAGTGTGTACACTATGTACACTATGTACAGTACACTATGCACAGTGTACACACACACACACTACACACACACTATGTACAGTGTACACACACACACACACACACACACACACACACACACACACACACACACACACACACACACACACACACACACACACACACACACACACACACACACACACACACACTACACACACACTACACACACACTATGTACAGTGCCAAACCATATTTCCTAGGTACCACTTCCACTAGAATTTTTTTTATCCACATTAAATAAAATGTGCTGATTTAACCATGCAATAGCATCAGAAAGGCTAAATAAAAACATAAGGCTATACTGGCTCAAACCCGACACACACGAGCGCACACACACGCACACACACACACACACACACACACACACACACACACACACACACACACACACACACACACACACACACACACACACACACACACACACACACACACCTGCCAACATTAAGCTGTGAAAAAGAGGACCCCTTTGAAATGTTTTTTCCCCTCGCCAAGATGTAGCCTAAATTTGGCGTATTACTTAGACACCTTCCTGACAAGCGAGCTTGACATGGTTGGTACCAATCGATACCTTAGGTCTTCTAGTTTCATATGATACCAGACACAGAAAATACACTCTGGCTTTAAAACAGCCTGCTACCTACCGCCTTTGAAAGCAAATGTTCAAAATCGAATATCACGATATTTCGAAAATTTACCCAAGCGTACTCCTGAGGGTTAATGTGTAATTATGTAAAAACTGTTGTCTTCCAATCGTATTTTTTTTATTTTTTTGCAATGCCCTGGTGGACCACCAGGTGGATCCCCGTGGACCACAGTTTGTGAACCAATGTATATATGAAACAATTCACTTATAATATAAATCATATTATAATCCAATAGGACATGCAAAAATATCCATCCAGGCTGTGCGGCGGCTTGTACAAAGTCTCCTCATCCTTGCTCTCCCCAGCCTCAGGCTGTGTCGTGTCGGCAAAGCATGGCGTACATCTTCCTCTGAAGTTTCTTCAGCCACAGAGCTCCCATCAGGAAGAGGAGTGGCATCACAGCGACAAACATGAGCATGTCCCGGGTAATGGGAATAGAGCCTCCCTGGCTCTCCCGGGCAGGGGGAGTGGAGTTACCGGTGGTGAGGAGAGGTTTGTGACCAACAGTGGTGCTCTTTGCCTCAGAGACAGCCAGCTCTGCCATGGCCACAAACAGCCAGCAGAGCAGTAAAATAAGATCAGGAAAAACTCTGTGGAACTGCATTGTCTTCACGATTCTTCTTCTTTGGTGTTTAACTCAACCCAGTTGTCCAATTTATAACCTCAGCAGAGAAGGGATTTATGACATCACTGATGACATTATCAGTGATTTTATGACATCACCGATGATGTCACTGATGGTATCACATATCACTGATGTTTTCACTATTGACATGATTGTCAACATTGCTCGAGTGACATCACTGATGACATCACAATTGCTCGAGTGACATCACTGATGACATCACTCATTAATGACATCACTCACTGAACACAGCACGTATTCATAGAATTGGTGATGTTGAGATCTCGACATCAGTGTTTACTAAAGCAAAAATGTTTACATGACGTTGATTTAAATGTCTGCTGGAAATAAACATATTTTTTACGAGTCTCCCATTTACAGATGAGGTAGCATTTTCACAGCCTAAATAGCATCAATAGCTTGTAGATTTTTTTCTTCTTGTCTCAACAAATGTGTTATCATGCATGCAAATATTTCAGATCAGCATGCATGTGATTGGCTTATTAATTTTCCATATAAGAAAGTTCACATTCTCTGTAAATGAAATAAAAAAACATAGGGAAATACATCATCAGTCTTGTGTGTTGATCAGAGTTGTGAAGGGTAGGGTCAGCCCAGAAGATTTTCAGATTTCAAAGTGGGTTGCAGCATTCTCAAAGGAACAATGGCGATTTTCAACCAGCTTTGTATCATTACAAAATCAGTAGTATATACAGTCATTCAAGTAGTTCAGGGGTTACCAAACTTTTCAGACCAAGTACCACTATGTACAGTGTGTACACTATGTACACTATGTACAGTACACTATGCACAGTGTACACACACACACACACTACACACACACTATGTACAGTGTACACACACACACACACACACACACACACACACACACACACACACACACACACACACACTACACACACACTACACACACACTATGTACAGTGCCAAACCATATTTCCTAGGTACCACTTCCACTAGAATTTTTTTTATCCACATTAAATAAAATGTGCTGATTTAACCATGCAATAGCATCAGAAAGGCTAAATAAAAACATAAGGCTATACTGGCTCAAACCCGACACACACGAGCGCACACACACGCACACACACACACACACACACACACACACACACACACACACACACACACACACACACACACACACACACACACACACACACACACCTGCCAACATTAAGCTGTGAAAAAGAGGACCCCTTTGAAATGTTTTTTCCCCTCGCCAAGATGTAGCCTAAATTTGGCGTATTACTTAGACACCTTCCTGACAAGCGAGCTTGACATGGTTGGTACCAATCGATACCTTAGTTCTTCTAGTTTCATATGATACCAGACACAGAAAATACACTCTGGCTTTAAAACAGCCTGCTACCTACCGCCTTTGAAAGCAAATGTTCAAAATCGAATATCACGATATTTCGAAAATTTACCCAAGCGTACTCCTGAGGGTTAATGTGTAATTATGTAAAAACTGTTGTCTTCCAATCGTATTTTTTTTATTTTTTTGCAATGCCCTGGTGGACCACCAGGTGGATCCCCGTGGACCACAGTTTGTGAACCAATGTATATATGAAACAATTCACTTATAATATAAATCATATTATAATCCAATAGGACATGCAAAAATATCCATCCAGGCTGTGCGGCGGCTTGTACAAAGTCTCCTCATCCTTGCTCTCCCCAGCCTCAGGCTGTGTCGTGTCGGCAAAGCATGGCGTACATCTTCCTCTGAAGTTTCTTCAGCCACAGAGCTCCCATCAGGAAGAGGAGTGGCATCACAGCGACAAACATGAGCATGTCCCGGGTAATGGGAATAGAGCCTCCCTGGCTCTCCCGGGCAGGGGGAGTGGAGTTACCGGTGGTGAGGAGAGGTTTGTGACCAACAGTGGTGCTCTTTGCCTCAGAGACAGCCAGCTCTGCCATGGCCACAAACAGCCAGCAGAGCAGTAAAATAAGATCAGGAAAAACTCTGTGGAACTGCATTGTCTTCACGATTCTTCTTCTTTGGTGTTTAACTCAACCCAGTTGTCCAATTTATAACCTCAGCAGAGAAGGGATTTATGACATCACTGATGACATTATCAGTGATTTTATGACATCACCGATGATGTCACTGATGGTATCACATATCACTGATGTTTTCACTATTGACATGATTGTCAACATTGCTCGAGTGACATCACTGATGACATCACAATTGCTCGAGTGACATCACTGATGACATCACTCATTAATGACATCACTCACTGAACACAGCACGTATTCATAGAATTGGTGATGTTGAGATCTCGACATCAGTGTTTACTAAAGCAAAAATGTTTACATGACGTTGATTTAAATGTCTGCTGGAAATAAACATATTTTTTACGAGTCTCCCATTTACAGATGAGGTAGCATTTTCACAGCCTAAATAGCATCAATAGCTTGTAGATTTTTTTCTTCTTGTCTCAACAAATGTGTTATCATGCATGCAAATATTTCAGATCAGCATGCATGTGATTGGCTTATTAATTTTCCATATAAGAAAGTTCACATTCTCTGTAAATGAAATAAAAAAACATAGGGAAATACATCATCAGTCTTGTGTGTTGATCAGAGTTGTGAAGGGTAGGGTCAGCCCAGAAGATTTTCAGATTTCAAAGTGGGTTGCAGCATTCTCAAAGGAACAATGGCGATTTTCAACCAGCTTTGTATCATTACAAAATCAGTAGTATATACAGTCATTCAAGTAGTTCAGGGGTTACCAAACTTTTCAGACCAAGTACCACTATGTACAGTGTGTACACTATGTACACTATGTACAGTACACTATGGACAGTGTACACACACACACACTACACACACACTATGTACAGTGTACACACACACACACACACACACACACACACACACACACACACACACACACACACACACACACACACACACACACACACACACACACACACACACACACACACACACACTATGTACAGTGCCAAACCATATTTCCTAGGTACCACTTCCACTAGGATTTTTTTTATCCACATTAAATAAAATGTGCTGATTTAACCATGCAATAGCATCAGAAAGGCTAAATAAAAACATAAGGCTATACTGGCTCAAACCCGACACACACGAGCGCACACACAAGCGCGCGCACACACACACACACACACACACACACACACACACACACACACACACACACACACACACACACACACACACACACACACACACCTGCCAACATTAAGCTGTGAAAAAGAGGACCCCTTTGAAATGTTTTTTCCCCTCGCCAAGATGTAGCCTAAATTTGGCGTATTACTTAGACACCTTCCTGACAAGCAAGCTTGACATGGTTGGTACCAATCGATACCTTAGGTCTTCTAGTTTCATATGATACCAGACACAGAAAATACACTCTGGCTTTAAAACAGCCTGCTACCTACCGCCTTTGAAAGCAAATGTTCAAAATCGAATATCACGATATTTCGAAAATTTACCCAAGCGTACTCCTGAGGGTTAATGTGTAATTATGTAAAAACTGTTGTCTTTCAATCTTATTTATTTTATTTTTTTGCAATGCCCTGGTGGACCACCAGGTGGATCCCCGTGGACCACAGTTTGTGAACCAATGTATATATGAAACAATTCACTTATAATATAAATCATATTATAATCCAATAGGACATGCAAAAATATCCATCCAGGCTGTGCGGCGCCTTGTACAAAGTCTCCTCATCCTTGCTCTCTCCAGCCTCAGGCTGTGTCGTGTCGGCAAAGCATGAAGTACATCTTCCTCTGAAGTTTCTTCAGCCACAGAACTCCCATCAGGAAGAGGAGTGGCATAAACATGAGCACGTCCCGGGTAATGGGAATAGAGCCTCCCTGGCTCTCCCGGGCAGGGGGAGTGGAGTTACCGGTGGTGAGGAGAGGTTTGTGACCAACAGCGGTGCTCTTTGCCTCAGAGACAGCCAGCTCTGCCATGGCCACAAACAGCCAGCAGAGCAGTAAAATAAGATCAGGAAAAACTCTGTGGAACTGCATTGTCTTCACTTGACTTATTGTGTTTACCTCAACCCAGTTGTCCAATTTATAACCTCAGCAGAGAAGGGATTTATGACATCACTGATGACATCAGTGATTTATGACATCACCGATGATGTCACTGATGGTATCACATATCACTGATGATTTCACTATTGACATGATTGTCAACATTGCTCGAGTGACATCACTGATGACATCACAATTGCTCGAGTGACATCACTGAGGACATCACTCATTAATGACATCACTCACTGAACACAGCACGTATTCATAGAATTGGTGATGTTGAGATCTCGACATCAGTGTTTACTAAAGCAAAAATGTTTACATGACGTTGATTTAAATGTCTGCTGGAAATAAACATATTTTTTACAAGTCTCCCATTTACAGATGAGGTAGTATTTTCACAGCCTAAATAGCATCAATAGCTTGTAGATTTTTTTCTTCTCCTTGTCTCAACAAATGTGTTATGCATGCAAATATTTCAGATCAGCATGCATGTGATTGGCTTATTAATTTTCCATATAAGAAAGTTCACATTCTCTGTAAATGAAATAAAAAAACATAGGGAAATACATCATCAGTCTTGTGTGTTGATCAGAGTTGTGAAGGGTAGGGTCAGCCCAGAAGCTTTTCAGAATTCAAAGTGAGTTGCAGCATTCTCAAAGGAACAATGGCGATTTTCAACCAGCTTTGTATCATTACAAAATCAGTAGTATATACAGTCATTCAAGTTGTTCAGGGGTTACCAAACTTTTCAGACCAAGTACCACTATGTACAGTGTGTACACTATGTACAGTACACTATGCACAGTGTACACACACACACACACACACACACACACACACACACACACACACACACACACACACACACACTACACACACACACTATGTAGGCCTACAGTGTACACACACACACACACACACACACACACACACACACACACACACACACACACACACACACACTACACACACACTACACACACACTATGTACAGTGCCAAACCATATTTCCTAGGTACCACTTCCACTAGAATTTTTTTTATCCACATTAAATAAAATGTGCTGATTTAACCATGCAATAGCATCAGAAAGGCTAAATAAAAACATAAGGCTATACTGGCTCAAACCCGACACACACGAGCGCACACACACGCACACACACACACACACACACACACACACACACACACACACACACACACACACACACACACACACACACACACACACACACACACACACACACCTGCCAACATTAAGCTGTGAAAAAGAGGACCCCTTTGAAAATGTTTTTTCCCCTCGCCAAGATGTAGCCTAAATTTGGCGTATTACTTAGACACCTTCCTGACAAGCGAGCTTGACATGGTTGGTACCAATCGATACCTTAGGTCTTCTAGTTTCATATGATACCAGACACAGAAAATACACTCTGGCTTTAAAACAGCCTGCTACCTACCGCCTTTGTAAGCAGATGTTCAAAATCGAATATCATGATATTTCGAAAATTTACCCAAGCGTAGGCTACTCCTGAGGGTTAATGTGTAATTATGTAAAAGCTGTTGTCTTCCAATCGTATTTATTTTATTTTTTTGCAATGCCCTGGTGGACCACCAGGTGGATCCCCGTGGACCACAGTTTGTGAACCAATGTATATATGAAACATTTCACTTATGATATAAATCATAATCCAATAGGACATGCAAAAATATCCATCCAGGCTGTGCGGCGGCTTGTACAAAGTCTCCTCATCCTTGCTCTCCCCAGCTTCAGGCTGTGTCGTGTCGGCAAAGCATGAAGTACATCTTCCTCTGAAGTTTCTTCAGCCACAGAGCTCCCATCAGGAAGAGGAGTGGCATCACAGCGACAACCATGAGCACGTCCCGGGTAATGGGAATAGAGCCTCCCTGGCTCTCCCGGGCAGGGGGAGTGGAGTTACCGGTGGTGAGGAGAGGTTTGTGACCAACAGCGGTGCTCTCTGCCTCAGAGACAGCCAGCTCTGCCATGGCCACAAACAACCAGCAGAGCAATAAAATAAGATCAGGAAAAACTCTGTGGAACTGCATTGTCTTCACGATTCTTCTTCTTTTTGGTGTTTAACTCAACCCAGTTGTCCAATTTATAACCTCAGCAGAGAAGGGATTTATGACATCACTGATGACATTGTCAGTGATTTATGACATCACCAATGATGTCACTGATGGTATCACTGATGATGGTCTATGTATAAGTGACATGACTTAACATCATTTCTCTAAACATTGTTCACTATATTATATATATATAATTGAGATGTTGAATAAAAATAAATTTTTAATGTGTTGTATAATTTGCCTTGCAAAAAGCTGAGAAAACATTACAATTTTTCAAACAAATTACTGTATTATTACAGCAGCACAGAACATACAAAGTTATTCACTTGCTCACACTTGAAGAAAGATTCCTATCAAACATTTCATAAACTTTATTTTTTTTGTCTTAGTCTCGTTTGCCAGACTCTCACGCTGTACCAGTGCAGTAGAGAGTCTGGCTCCTCTTACTCTCACTCTGGTATAGCGGGGGGAATGGCTCTGTCATCTTTACAACCACCCATCCAAAGTACCAAGCAGGCCTGCTTTATTGCACAAACCAAATCTTCGTCAAAACTTGCCATTTTCAGCGTGTATGTTGCTAGCTTGTTAGCTAGCGTTGTTGTTCGTTGCGGCGGAGGCATTTGAAAGCGGACACGCAGGGGGCGGAAAAGGATTTCCCTTCGCTCCGACGGAAATGGTCAGAGCCAATGGCAGAGCTTCTCCCCGCAGCCTGCTTCCAGTGAGTCAGACTAGGCAGAGCTTCTCCCCGCAGCCTGCTTCCAGTGAGTCAGACTAGGCAGAGCTTCTCCCCGCAGCCTGATTCCAGTGAGTCAGACTAGGCAGAGCTTCTCCCCGCAGCCTGCTTCCAGTGAGTCAGACTAGGCAGAGCTTCTCCCCGCAGCCTGATTCCAGTGAGTCAGACTAGGCAGAGCTTCTCCCCGCAGCCTGCTTCCAGTGAGTCAGACTAGGCAGAGCTTCTCCCCGCAGCCTGATTCCAGTGAGTCAGACTAGGCAGAGCTTCTCCCCGCAGCCTGCTTCCAGTGAGTCAGACTAGGCAGAGCTTCTCCCCGCAGCCTGCTTCCAGTGAGTCAGACTAGGCAGAGCTTCTCCCCGCAGCCTGCTTCCAGTGAGTCAGACTAGGCAGAGCTTCTCCCCGCAGCCTGCTTCCAGTGAGCCAGACTAGGCAGAGCTTCTCCCCGCAGCCTGCTTCCAGTGAGTCAGACTAGGCAGAGCTTCTCCCCGCAGCCTGCTTCCAGTGAGTCAGACTAGGCAGAGCTTCTCCCCGCAGCCTGCTTCCAGTGAGTCAGACGAATTTGATCTAAATCAGTGGTTCTCAACCCAGTGTTCTCAAGGACCACTAGGGGTCCTTGAGAGGGAGTTACAGGGGGTCCAGCAAATTGATGAATTGTTTATCTTCACAATTATTTAATTGACAAGAAGTGAACACAATGATAGAATGTAGAATAATGCCTGTTTTGATTGATCATAGTGTCACTGTTATCTCTCTACCTACAATAGAGATACCGTAGTCATGGAATTATGGACTCATATTGAACAACAACAATTCTGATTTGCGTCTGAGAGACAAAATCTCATCAATTGGGGGCCAGTGGTCCTCCTATGTGTGGACTAGGGTCCTTGATGTGAAAAGGGTTGAAAATCACTAGTCTAAACCATTTAAACCATTTAAAGTGCTCAAAACGGCTATTCACACTGGAAATATGGACTGTTACGTCCACATAGAAGTAAATCACAGATCACAAAGATGTGTTGGCATTGGAAGAAACATGCCACCCAGTAGAGGCAGTGATGCTCTCACAAAGCCATCACAGATACACACTTTGGATATTTCCATTGAATGGACTAAAATGAAGAGTTTAGAGGTTTAACTTTTTTGGTGATTCAGTTCTTTATTATATTCTCTGATTAAGAGGCTATATGCACCTGATTAAGCTGCCTCTGTGCTCTGACTGCTGTATTGTTATATATTGGATTGTGATTGGCTCACTGATCTATTAAATAGCTGTGTTTTTTTTTGTTTATGCATTTTCAAGGCTGTCTTGTAAAATGAAGGGTTCATGGTTTGTGCCTCAGTAGAGAAGTGAAATATGAGTGGATGTGTTACTGCATTCTTTTTGACTAGTCGTATTTAGGGCTGAGCGATATGGATAACATCAAATGCCACTATTTTTGTCCAAATACCGCGTTATTGATATTGTGACAATATTGTAGGAATGACTATTGCTGCTTTCACCAAATATTTGCACACTGAGATTTTTTGATCAATAATCATCAGTAATGTGGATATAATGGGTAAAGGCAAATAATACAGCAGCTAGAACAGTCTGGTAAGTTCAGAAAATGACATCACTTTACTGTAATACGGCCTTTAAAACCAGGAAGACTAAACTTATGCCTTATATATGATCATATTACCATATACAAAATTTAAGACGATCTATCGTCTCATATCATGATACCAGAATCTGCTTTATTGGCCGAATATGTACACATAGAGACACTGCATGAAATAGGCCACGCCCATCACGGGGGAAAAGCTCCGTTCATTTCCACACACCAGTGTCATTTTCCTTGAATTAAACATACCTAAAAGCTGTTGTGTGGTGGGCTGCGCAGACAACAAATGTAAAAAATCGCCAGTTAAAGTTTTTTTGTTTTTTTTGTACTACCGAGGAAAACAAAGAAGCCATTGAGAATAGGCAAGAAGAAAAATGTGGATGTTGCTGTCAATGAAGTAAGTTGGAGTGTTCATCTTCTGTATATATAATCTTTTTGTGCAAAACCCGACCATGCATCATAGGAGAACGCCAGGATTGGACAGGAGTTTGTGTTTTCCCCCGTTGTGGGCGTGGTTTCTGAATGATGACGCGCTCCGCAGTGTCTCTATACAAGGGATTTGACTCTGCCATATTGATAATATTGATATATATTTCCCAGCTTTAGTTGCATTGTATTGCCTTTTGACTCGTGCACTCATCAGTATTGGTTTCTTGTCATGTTGGTAGAAATCTAGGGATTTATTGTTGCATTCATTGTAAATTAAAAACAAAACAAAAACAAAACAACACAAAAAACAACAACAACAACAACAACGATAAGGGACTAATTGGGAGGATAAAATGAGAAAGATTCAGTGAAAAATCAGCGATGCCGAGGTGTCTGTGCAGTCAAACCGGCTCACAATGTGCTCTGTGTGCGCTGGGCTCTGCTGTGCACTCACACACAGACACCCAGAGACACTCAGACACATTGTTCTGCCCCTCACACTCTCTACACACACGGCCCCCATGAATTCACAATGGAATCCATCTGTGGGACAGAGAGAGAGAGAGAGAAGGGAGAGAGGGGGAGAGAGGGATGGAGAGAGAAGGGGGAGAGGGAGGGTGAGAGAGGAGGGAGAGTGGGAGAGACAGACAGAGGGAAAGAGAGAGAGAGAGAGAGAGAGACACAGAGAGAGAGTTGGGTGGTGATGTAGCCAGGGCTGGTCTGGTCTATGTAAACAGCTGATTATAATCGCAGGAAAGCAATACAGAAATACAGGAAGTCTATGCACACACGCGCATGCAAACACACACACACACACACACACACACACACACACACGCGCACGCACGCACGCACGCACACACACACACACACACACGCACGCACGCACGCACGCACACACACACACACACACACACACACACACACACACACACTCTCTTTCTCTAACTAACTCAATGTTATAACACGTTATACATCATGCAGTACTGTTAAACATCCACAACACACACAGACAAACACACAGGCTTAACCGTTTAAAAATGCCTGTGAGTTAATTGGCTAATCCCCAGTCCACAAGCTGACTGATCCAGTGAAAACAAATGGAAGTGACTTTGTGTGTGCAGAAAGACATGGGCCTAACATGGGCCCATGGCCCACACTTTGGGAATCACTGAGCTATACTGCAGACACTTAAAAGGAGAGGAAATCATTTTCCTGCTCCAGGAGGAAGAGGACAACTTTTTCTTTCAGCCTGTCTAACACAAACAGACACACACACATGCACGCACGCACGCACGCAAGCACGCAAGCACACACGCACGCACGCACGCACGCACGCACGCACGCACGCACGCACGCACACACACACACACACACACACACACACACACACACACACACACACACATGCACACATGCACACACACACACAGTGGTGGGCTACATTGACTCAAGTAGGCCTGTAGGCCTACTACAATTTTGAGGTCGCCTGTATTTCTATTTTATGCTACTTTGTAGCCTACATATATATATTCCATTACATTTGATAGGGAAATAGCCTATACATTTGACTCTATTAGATTCATTTCACAGCTATAGCCTATAGTAGTTACTTTTCAGATCAATATTCGATATTTGAAACATTTGATCATCTTCCTAAAATATAAACATTGTTATAGATTAGACTACCCAAAAGTATAGCCAAATTGATCAGCTTCATGTTGACAACTGCTGCAGGCAATGTCAATAAATCAGTATTAGGCAATTATTATCTTATTAGGCTAATGATGACTGATGATGGCATGCCCCACAATCGTCGAGTGATGTCATACCCACTGATGATGTCATGCCCCACAATTGATGATGTCATCATCATCATCAGCATCGTTGAGTGAGCATGCTCAGAACATTGAGTGTTGGCCAGTGGTAACTGATGATGTCATACCCACTGATGATGTCGCCCTACTTGTCGAGTGGTGGCCAGAGCTGCCAGAGCATGCCCAGCCTTGTGGCCAGTGGTGACTGATGATGACATAGTAACATTGTGACATCATCAGTGATGTCATAGACTGAATTGCGGTGTTGCCAGTGGTGACTGATGATGTCATAGCAGACATACCCACTGAAGATGTCATACCCATACTGACTGATGATGTCATACCTACTAATGATGGCATAGACATTGTGACATAATCAATGATGTTATATAGCCTACTGATTTGTGATGTCATCAGTAAGGTCATTCTCTGGTGAGGTTATAAATTGGACGACTCTTGCGCACAGCCCAGGCCAATCGAGCCCTGAACCTGCGACAATAACATGGAGGCCCAGTGGCACTCTGGAGCCGGAGAAACTCCTTTAGAGCACGTGCATGAGTTGGCATACGTTTGGTCACCCCCCCCCCCCCCAAAAAAAAAAAAAAGTGCGCCCATGGGGGATCGTCTCGCAGTCTCCAGCCTAGAAACTTTGATAGCCTACTCGTAATATAAGTAGCCTACATTTTGCTGCCAATACAATAGCCTACTTCTACTGCTAGATTGAATGCAATTCTTTTATTTTGTAATCTTTATTGTCTTGCTACTTTTACTCAAGTAAAGGATCAGAGTCCTCCTTCCACACTCACACTCACACTGACACACACACATATACACACACACACACACACACACCCCTACACGCTTACACACGCACGCACGCACGCACGCACGCACGCACGCACGCACGCACACACACACACACACACACACACACACACACACACACACACACACACACACACACACACACACACACACACACACACACACACTCTGAAGGTCTCCTGGGGGAGGTCCATGCAGACGGCTAGATTGCGCCACTCGGAACTCAATGAATTATAATGAGATGGGGGGGGGGGGGGCATTAATGGCCGGGGGGGGGGGGGGGGTAGAGTAGGGGGGTTTAGCAGAGACACGCCCACTGGAGGCGTTCCTCTGGACCACTGTATTGAGACAATACCGTCAATGAACTGCGCTTTTCCCACGTTTTCTCGAGTCCAGGGGGAGAGAGACGCTCGTTTCGTTTTGGAGTAACCGCCGAGATTTTGTTCCGCTAACAACAAAGATGTGTTGGAGTGCGATATAACAACATAACGTTAGCCCGTCTGCTGTGTGCGTGGAAGCGAACGTTAGCGAACGTTAGTCACTCTGAGGAGACCAAGGAGTTTTCTGGGAGACTCGCTCACTGGCTTTGATTTCCCGGCCCGGGGACTTCAGCTGTTTACGTTGCATCAAGTTATTTGTCCGCTTCGACTTCACGTCTTTGAATAGAAGTGGAAGAAGTGAAACAGGTAAGGGTTCTCTCTTGTAAAATGATCATAGTCAATGATCATGTGTTTGAATTGTTACACTTTGTTGCTTTCTCTGTTCACCGCACAGTGGACTTTGCTGCTGTTTATGCAGACCTTTGTTTTTTTTTTACACGAATTGCTCTGGATAAACTGAAACTAATAGGATTAGGGATCGTGGTTTAAACATAAATGAATGGTTAATATTTAATATTCCGGGAGATCACGAGTGAATAATATCTCTGCTCATAGTCTCTTCTTCTTCGTGTGTGAATCATTTGATCCTACAACAGCTCATCCACCAGCCAGCAGTGACCGAGCTTTTACTCAATACAGTGAAGTTAACTCTGCCAACTCTGAGATGTTGCCTTCTTTCTGAGCTAAATATGTTCGACTGTCCCTCTCATATACCGTAAACCAGGGATACTCAACTTGCTTTGCCCGAGGGCCACTTTCGTGAAATGATAGAAGGCCAGGGGCCAGTTAATAAACAAACAATATACATTTTTCTGTAGCAGATTGTAGGTTTTTGGGGTGTCAGCCGGAGTTTAGGCTGACAATGTTGTGCACACCGGATAGTTAGTTAGGTTAAGTTAGTACATACATAAGTGCCTGGGTAGCGAGCAGACTGCAGTATTTGACAATTTAGCAGCTAAATCATAGATTATTGAAAGATATTCCATATTCCAGACTGAAATGCTATAACAGAAGTGCAGTATTGGCCAGAATGACATGAACATTTGGACACTTCAGTGGGTATCTTGCATGTTGCGTTCAGGTGCACTGTAAAAAAAGTTTTTTTTTTTTGCAATTCCATCGCGGTTGACACAGGGGGCGCCCGCGGGCCGGGGGCCGCAAGTTGAGTATCACTGCCGTA
>NC_139629.1:14816357-14851357 GCF_964638095.1 Poromitra crassiceps | reverse complement strand
AGAATACTTTTTATTTCAGCGTGTTCAGTAACGCACTCAACAACTCAGTAGTTTTGACTCAATTTGTCCACTAAGTTATCAATATAAAGTGATGTATATATCATTATCACTACCTGGGTGGTACACAGCAAATTTACTTTTCAGTCAATTTTGTCGAGTATTGCAATATATCGCAATAAATGGTAAATGGCCTGCATTTATATAGCGCTTTTATCCAAAGCGCTTTACAATCAGTAGATAGTCTACATTCACCCATTCATACACCGATGGCGGCAGGCTGCCACGCAGGGTGCCTGCACACCATCGGGAGCAAGGAGGGTTGGGTGTCTTGCCCAAGGACACGGCGACAGCAGCTGGGAGGGAGCGGGGATCGAACCGCCAACCCTTGCGTCATTGGCCGACCCGCTCTACCTCCTGAGCTAAAGCCACCCCTTCAATATGTATTGTATCGCAACGTATCATGATACAATCGTATCGTGACCCATGTATCGTGATATCGTATCGTATCGTGAGGTCCTTGCCAATACCCAGCCCTAGTGTGTGCGTAGTGAGGTGGCTCCAGTGTGGCCGGCTGGTGGCAGCTGGAGGCTCCGCAGCACTCGTCCTCTGTAATGTCCTCCTGGCTATGAGAGCGCCAAGAAGTCCATGAAGCCCAGCGCTCGGCTGTGCCAGCCAACTAGTGTCCATCTTGTTTATGAGGCCCATGAGGCGATGACGTTACAGAGTGTCTTAATGCATTTACTGTCCTTTACTGCCCTTCTCTTTGCCTCCATCGCCACCGCACCAAAACAATGTGTATGCAGTGGAAAGCCTTGAACACAATACCGCCCCCGTCTGGCAGAGTCGGGTCATTACACACGAGCCTGTTTACAACATCCTGGTGATAACGTGATCTCACGTTCTGTTTGGCTCTACATATCAGTCTGGGCTCTGAGCCGTCCACAGGGATTTTAGTGGGCGGGACTCGGGAGTACTTGCCTTGACAGACAACTCCTTCAGCCAATCGGCGTTGCCAAATCCAATCCCAATCCACGTGGCAGAATGACGAAAACTTATTTTCTGCCGAGACACTTGCTATTATTGAGTCCATTTCTGCACTAACTGCCGGTAAGGCTGTGTTCACTCTGTGTTTGATTGCTCGTTTCTTCGGGAGACGCCATTTTTGTTTTGCCAGCTTCAGGGAGCCACTGTGAGCAGCTCGGAAGCCAGACTAACCCACGATATTACCATGCTATCGCCATACTTTGCTTTCGATAACGATGGTATCACGATATACAGCGATTCTGCGATTTTAACATTGCGAGAAATGTCATGTGCGATACATTACGATATCTGTGTAACTGAAGAGGAAGAAATAGCCCTAAAAAGGCAAACAGCAGGAATGATGTATTTATTCACAGAATTACCATGAAACAATGTAGAACAAAGTGCAGCCTGCACGGTGCCTCTTTAACACACACTGCACGGTGCCTCTTTAACACACACGGCACGGTGCCTCTTTAACACACACGGCACGGTGCCTCTTTAACACACACTGCACGGTGCCTCTTTAACACACACTGCACGGTGCCTCTTTAACACACACGGCACGGTGCCTCTTTAACACACACGGCACGGTGCCTCTTTAACACACACTGCACGGTGCCTCTTTAACACACACTGCACGGTGCCTCTTTAACACACACTGCACGGTGCCTCTTTAACACACACGGCACGGTGCCTCTTTAACACACACTGCACGGTGCCTCTTTAACACACACTGCACGGTGCCTCTTTAACACACACTGCACGGTGCTTCTTTAACACACACTGCACGGTGCTTCTTTAACACACACTGCACGGTGCCTCTTTAACACACACTGCACGGTGCCTCTTTAACACACACACTGCACGGTGCCTCTTTAACACACACTGCACGGTGCCTCTTTAACACACACTGCACGGTGCCTCTTTAACACACACTGCACGGTGCCTCTTTAACACACACTGCACGATGCCTCTTTAACACACACTGCACGGTGCCTCTTTAACACACACTGCACGGTGCCTCTTTAACACACACTGCATGGGGACTCTTTAACACACACTGCATGGTGCCTCTTTAACACACACTGCATGGTGCCTCTTTAACACACACCGCACCATGCCTCTTTAACACACACTGCACGGTGCCTCTTTAACACACACTGCATGGTGCCTCTTTAACACACACACTGCACGGTGCCTCTTTAACACACACTGCACGGTGCCTCTTACACACACACTGCACGGTGCCTCTTTAACACACACCAGTGCCTCTTTAACACACACACTGCACGGTGCCTCTTTAACACACACTGCACGATGCCTCTTTAACACACACTGCACGGTGCCTCTTTAACACACACTGCACCGTGCCTCTTTAACACACACTGCACGGTGCCTCTTTAACACACACTGCACGATGCCTCTTTAACACACACACTGCACGGTGCCTCTTTAACACACACTCCACGGTGCCTCTTTAACACACACACTGCACGGTGCCTCTTTAACACACACAGCACGGTGCCTCTTTAACACACACTGACTGACACTTGTCCACGACTCCACGTGTGTGAAGTTTAACATGTTTATAGGAAGGATACAAAATAATTCCTCACTCAAATCTTTTCAATCTGTGCAAATTAAGTTTACATGAAAAAAAATCATGCAAAAAAAATACACATTTCAGGATCAAATGTCACGATATGGCATCACAAGACGGGTGCCAGTGTATCGATGATGTATCGCAAGAGGACGTATCACGATATATCGATATTTTGACATTTTGTCCCACACCTTAGTTTTGAGCCGGGCTATTTGAACAGTGGCATGACGGTAAACACGGAGCAGACGCTTTCTATGCCATGTTTGGTGGGAGTGGGTCTGTCTCTATCCGCCTACTGTGAAACGGGGGGGGGGGGTCTTTCCCTCTGGAAGAAACAGCTGCAGAAGTGTGAGCAGGGGGAGAAAACAGTACAGGGAGGCTGGTGTCATGGAGGCCAGCACGGTGTGTGGAGGGAGGCTGGTGTCATGGAGGCCAGCACGGTGTGTGGAGGGAGGCTGGTGTCATGGAGGCCAGCACGGTGTGTGGAGGGAGGCTGGTGTCATGGAGGCCAGCACGGTGTGTGGAGGGAGGCTGGTGTCATGGAGGCCAGCACGGTGTGTGGAGGGAGGCTGGTGTCATGGAGGCCAGCACGGTGTGTGGAGGGAGGCTGGTGTCATGGAGGCCAGCACGGTGTGTGGAGGGAGGCTGGTGTCATGGAGGCCAGCACGGTGTGTGGAGGGAGGCTGGTGTCATGGAGGCCAGCACGGTGTGTGGAGGGAGGCTGGTGTCATGGAGGCCAGCACGGTGTGTGGAGGGAGGCTGGTGTCATGGGGGTTTGGGGGGCTGATGGGGTTATTCCCATTTCCTACTTGTTAAAAGAGACACCTTAGAATGTGTCACAGCTTGGGGACAGCTGCCTGACTGACGTCCAGTGTAGGAAATTAAAAAATATTTTGGGGGCACCCTTTGCCCCCACTGTCTAAAAACTGGGGGCATTTACACAATTTGGGGGCACTTTAAAAAATAGCAATCAGTGCATAAAGTTGCTAAAGCATAATGTAAACAACAGCACTGTTTGTCTGAGTGTGTTCTTCATTGTGGTCTTCTGGCAGCCAGCTTGCAGCTGTTGAGTTTGTGTGTTACAGATGGAAATAAAATGAATTGAATGAAAATAAAGTGATAGAAAATATTGGGGGCAATTTCTGCCCCTGGATCATGTTTTTTAGGGGCATTCTGAGATCTCTTGGGGGCATTTTTGCCCTCGCCCCTGGCTAAATTCCTACACTGCTGAGTGACGTCACGCAACCGGAGCCGGGGGCACACACAGCAAGTCCAAACAATGAGCGCCGACATGAATTGTGTGAACAAACAAGTTGACACGGACGTGGTCTGAGCTTCACTTTTGAATCGGAATATTACAAAAGACCCCACTGATTCATAATTTCCTGGGTAACAAAAACACAGGTGCTAGTGGGACTTTTGATGTTAAAAAAAAAAAACAAGGTATTGGTGTGACTTGACAAAAGAAGGGTTAAGGGTTGTCAAGTGACCCTGGTCATCGTGGGTCTGAAAGTGGTATTTATTTACCTCCTCCAATTTCACCCCCCTCTCTTCTCTTGTTGCAGTGCGTTGCGGACGTGACAGTAGTGGATGTGTGGAGTGGAGTGGACTCTCTCTACAGACACAATGTTCTCAGCCCGCTGCCCACTGCTGCTGCTCTCCCTCCTCCTCCTGCTGCTGCTGCTTCTGCTGGTCCAGGTTCCTCTGAGCCAGTCCAGACCAGCCACAGAGGACACCGAGTCAGACACAGGTAACACCTTCTGCACCAACATGCCACTGTCATGGCAACTGCCTTGAAGCAGGATTTTGTGTGTGTGTGTGTGTGTGTGTGTGAGAGTACAGTACAGTACAGTACAGCTGGAGTCGGAAATGTACATACACTTTGGTTGAAGAAGTCATTCAAACTCATTTTTTAACCACTCCACAAATTTCATGTTAAAAACTATCGTCAAGAACGGGCGTCCGGGTAGTGTAGCGAGTATATTCCCTGCCTACCAACACGAGGGTTGCAGGTTCGTGCCCCTGTGTTACCTCCGGCTTGGTCGGTCGTCCATGCAGGCGTGGGAAGCCGGATTAGGGGTATGTGTCCTGGTCGCTGCACTAGCGCCTCCTCTGGTCGGTCGGGGTGCCTGTTCGGGGCGGAAGAAGGGAACTGGTGGGAATAGTTTGATCCTCCCACGTGCCACGTCCTGCCGGTGAAGCTCCCCGCTGTCGGGTGAAAAGAAGCGGCTGGCAACTGTGCATGTGTCAGAGGAAGCATGGTGCTAGTCAAGTCTACGGCGGCTCTCCCCAGATCAGCAGCGACCGGGGCAGCAGGGGGAATTTGGCCAAGTACAATTGGGGAGGGAAAAAATGGTGGAAAAATCAGAAAAAGAAAGAAAATATATATAGTTTATCTACAGATTCATGTATACCGTCATTCAATATATCACAATTCCAGTGGGCCAGAAGTTTACATAAACTAAATTGACCTGTGCCTTTAAACAGATTGGAACATTTCACAGGAAATGATGTCATGGCTTGAAAAGCTTTTGATAGGCTAATTGACATCATGTGAGAGTCAACTGGAGCTGTACCTGTGACGGGTTTGGGTTGAGATGTACATTTCTGACCCACTGGAACTCTAGTGCCATCTTTAAAAAGAACCAGTCCAGGCTGTTTTTTCTCTCAGGAAGCTGCGGTCTTTTAATGTTAGCAGGTCGCTCCTTCATGTTTTTTTTGACCAAAGTGTTTTAGCTAGTGTGTTATTTTATGCTGTTGTCTGTTGGGGGAGTGGCCTAAGATCCGGGGACAGAAACAGGGCCAATAAAGTGACCAGGAAGGCAGGATTCATTATTGGTCAGACCCCTAACTCTTTGGCATATATCCTAGAGAGCAAAGAATGTGCAGGAAGTGACCTGAAGAGCTCGGCTTGTCATGCCCAGATGCTGGACTCTACAGAGACATTTAGGAGGTCCTTCATACCTGCTGCAGTGAAATCTTTTAATGAACATCGTTGCCGTCGACCTGGTGTCCACATTGTTGATTTAGCGTGGTTGGTTGTGAATGTTAGCCTCCATGATGTGATGTTGTATGGGGGGGCTGTGCACTCCCATTAGTCTGTACTGCTTGGGACATGTACATGTGACTGTATAGTGTATTTCTATTGGCTGCTGTTTGTCCTCAGTTTCCCACCTGGGGGATTAATCAAGTTTATCATATCGTAATTGTGATGTGTCGTGGTTAAAAAAATTAGGTTCAGTTGAATGATCTATGGGTACCAGTATTTCCCCTACCATTCTACATGCCTGGCGCGCCCGCCAGGCCAACAGCGCCCCCCCCCCCCCCAGGTGTGTCCCTGCTCTCCCCAAAATTTCAATAAACCTTTATGGCATATTATTACAATACAACAATACTGGTGTTGACAGTGTTGACGGTAATAGAAGATGCCAAATCATTCAAAACAATAAGCATTTTGCTTTTAGGAGCGTCGTGCCAGCGTGTGGCACTGTTCCAAAACGTGTCAACGTGTGTCGTTGCCTGTGAAAAAAACGCACCTCCCATAAGCCAACTGTTTGCATCGCATCCCATAATAGTATGAGGATACTTCGGATGCCATTGCCAACAGAGATGCGAACAGGTTAGCTCAAAGTTTAGCGTCGCCAGCGAGGGCCCCCACCGTTGCGGGTTGGGGTACGTTTGGAAATCCCTCCAGGCCTGAAAAATGTTCTAGGAACTTCAGACTCCAGCATGTGCACTTTCTGCCTGTCCAATATAGCATTGAGCCTCTGTGGATGGACACAGTTCCAAGTCCTCGCTGGGGCTTGTGAGTGGTGTGTGGATACGTGTGTGGCTTTTCCTTTGTGAGGCTCTTTCATGTCTGGGCTGGGCTGTGGTCGTGGTGTTTTAGGCGCACCAAACCAAACCGCTCTGACTTTGAGGCACATGGCAGGCAGCGCTGGACTAGTGAGCAGCAGCTTGTTTTGAGTCGTACGACGCCGCCGCCGTTATATAAAAGCTTATAAAACTTTCCAACGAGCAGATTTGTGTAAATGGGAAAGTGACTTTGCTACGGTTTGGCTGTTTTGGGCCTTGGAAACATCTGAAACCGGTTAAAGGGATTCTTCATGGTGAAACCAGGGCTTGGTTTCTGCTCTGGATATCCTGTCCAGACACTCGGCGCACAGAAACAGACACACACAAAAAGCTTCCCTATTGCTTCCTGTCAGAGTGTGTGTGTTTTGGGTGTGTACTGTGCATGCGATGCACGTGCATGTACTGTATATGCCCCGAGTGTGTGTGTGTGTGTGCGTTTTGTGTGTGTTTGCGTTTTCGCTCCAGCCATCTGGATTCCAGCTGAGCGCAAGTGTATCATGTGATACTGTTGTTTTTGAGCCCGTAAATTCTTGTTTTTCTCTCCGTCAAGAACACATCAAATTTAACTTCTTTTGTTCCATAAACACAGCCTGCTTTCAATTTCCCACCTCGTCTGTTCTCGTCTTCCAAAATGAAGGTTTAGCTCTTTGAATTCAAACCACTTCACCCCCCCCCCAGCCTCTCTATAGTTAAAGTTCTCATTTTATGCTATTTGTAGCTGTTTAAAACATGTCTCATTGGTCTGTAAAACAAGTTTATGAATTCTGTTGCAAAAAAACAACAAAAAACAAACAAACTCAAAGCCAGCCTCTGTGGGACTTCTCTAAGCGCTCTGTCTCTCCCGTCATTACAGGAACAGCTCACCCTAAAATCCAAAATACATATATTCTAGGGCTGTGGCGATTCACTTATCTCCCGATTCGATACTATCACGATTCTTGGGTGCCGATTCGATTTATATTGCGATTCTTAAGTATTGCGATTCTACGATTATTGCGATTCGATATTACGATTTATTGCGATTTTTGTTTATTTTTTTCTTTTCTTTTTTCAGTTTGTTTGCTTTTTTACACTAGATTAGAACATGGGAAAAGTTGAATCATACACTAGAGACTGTATATTATATATCATGAGTAGGGCTGGGCGATATAGTTAAAAACAGGGGCGGACTGGGATCATAATTCAGGCCGGGCATTAGATACCAAGCAGGCCAGGCCGATATGGGCCAACGCGCGTGAAATTTGGGCCGTTTGAAGCCAGATTTGGGCCGTTTGAAGTCCAATTTTACAATGAGATGCACCCACTTTAACCCTGAAGTGTAATTATTACTTCAGACTAACTAATAAAGTAATAAAACCCCTAGTAAACCAGTAGGCGGCGCCTAGCCTGCTGTTCAGTGAGTGGCCTGACTGCAAGCACCGAGAAAAAAGAAAGAAAAAAAAATTAATTTGCGATTATCGATTCTGGAATAAAAGATCGATCCAAAAAATCGTGACATTAAAAATCGCGATACTTAGGTGAATCGATTTTTTCCCCCACCCCTAATATATTCCCTCTCACCTGTAGTGCTATTTATTTACTTATCCATCTATATCGTTTTGTGTTAGTTGCCCGAGTTTTGGAGATATCCGCCGCAGTGTTTCTGCCTTCTCTCCAATACAATGGAACTGGATGGCACTCGGCTTGTGGTGCTCAAAGTGACAAAGAAATACATTTGATAAACTCAACAGCAATGTCTCTTTCCAGAAATGATGACCCCGTTACTCGAGATAATCCACAGACCTCGTTATGAGCAGTTTCATGGAGGAACTATTTTCTTTTGACCGAACTACAGCCGCTAGCTGCTAGCTAGTTCCTACATGAGACTGCAAAAGAAAATAGTTCCTACATGAAACTGCTCACAACAAAGTCTGTGCATTATTTTGAGTAACCGGGTCACGATTTCTGGAAAGAGACAATGCTGTTGAGAAGAAAAATGCGGATTTTACACTGCAAGGAGTAGGGGGCGGGAATCGATACAGCATAGTATCGCGATATTTTGTGGGCAATATATCGTATTGTATCGAATGCCAAGTATCGTGATATTTTATTATACAACATGTCAAGTGCATCATGCAACATTTATGACAGGCTTTTATGACAGTGTTGGTCAGTCTATCTGCTTGACAATCCCATTTTGCTGCAATAAAACTGATTGAAGTGAGATGAACAGACTGGAAACTTTGTCAACATCTGTTTTATGTAATGCGATAAATTATCCTGTTACATAAAACAGATGTTGACAAAGATTTCTTCTTCGGGGGGGGACATAATTTGCAGTTGAAAAATGGTAATAAATCACAATATATCACAATACTCAATATAATCACAACACTAGCATCGCAATACGATCGTATCGTGATAATATCGTATCGTGGGGCATCTGGTGATTCCCACCCCTCGTAAGGAGAGAAGGCTGACAGGAGAGAGGTTGCGTTCATGTGTGGCTCTCAGGATATTTGCCTCTGTATTGACTGTCAGTACAGGGTGCAAAAGTTATGCCAAATCTCACCCACCTGTTTACTTAAAGGAACACTCCGCCCATTTTCAACCAGCTTTGTATCATTAGAACATCAGTAGTATATCAGAAAACTGTAAACGGTTTTGAAGTCTGTCATTTCATTTGACAGTTATTGAGTGTTAAAGTGTGGACCAGTGACATCACTGGTCCACACTAGCTCAAATTAATAACTCATTAACTCAAATCAACTCTCAATCTGTAAACGGTTTTGAAGTCATTCATCTAGTTTGACAGTTATTGAGAGTTGATTTGAGTTAATGAGTTATTAATTTGAGTTAGTGTGGACCAGTGATGTCACTGGTCCACACTTTAACACTCAATAACTGTCAAATTAAATGACAGACTTCAAAACAGTTTACAGTTTTCTGATATACTACTGATGTTCTAATGATACAAAGCTGGTTGAAAATGGGCAGAGTGTTCCTTTAACACATACCATCATTCATTTAGCATCAGTCCACTTCAACAGCAAGTCACACCAGCCAGTCAAACTAGTCTGAAAAGCATAGCTGTATTTCAGATGCTTAAATCGAGTGAAACTATTAAATAATCTACGGAAGCGTATTGCATTCACCTGAGAAATAAAAAATCACCCTGTTTTTCTGAATGAATGAGATAATTTTTCATGAAAAAAATAAATTCTGTCCTGTTTTTCTGAATTAACGAGATGCGTTTTAATGGGGCGTGGGGGGGAATTCTGGTGGGTTTTTCCAAATTAATTAGATAATTATCTCATTAATCTATATTATATATTATTATTATATATCAATTTGGCAATGTGGGCTCTGTTTGTTCTCTGTTCTCTGCTTAAATTTTTGTCCCACTGATGATATCAGTGATGTCATAAGGGGGCACACACACACACACACACACACACACACACACAAGGAGGCATTGTGACATCACTGATGACAAGACTGATGATGTCATCAGTGATGTCATAAGAGGGCACCCCCCCCCCCCCCCAGTGATGATGTAATCAGTGATGTCATAAGGGTACACACACACACCCATGCGCATGTAAACTTAAGGGCAATAACATTTTACGGCAGGCGAGGCCACGCAGCAGCTGAGCTGCGGGCGAATAGCAAGGAATCGAGAAAAGGCATCCTAGTTAACTAGATGCCTAGTTGTATCTCATTTGTAACATTTGTTATTTCTCAAGTGAATGCACTATGCTTACGTAAATATCAACATATTATCTTACCTTCGTGATTAAATGAAACATAAACTATTCCTTTAGTTCTTGTTTTTGTAGAGTGTCATACACCATTCAAATCCTTTCTTTATGTATTGTGTATACCTGTAGCAGGTGTGTATAGATGGTTTTCATGGAATTGTCAGTCCTGTCCTAGGAGTCCTCCTGGCAGTCCTGTCCTGTACTAGCAAACACTGCAACAGGAAGTGAGCTGGGGTTCAATTTAGCATGTTTATGTCAGGGATGCAAACGGTCACTTTCTTCATCCTAAAATAGGGGGACTTCTGAATGGTTTTAGACATAAAACTTTGATGTCTGCCCCGGTATCTGTCACCTTTTACCCATGACTTTGCATCCCTGTTATGTTGTCAAGTTAAAACCGTCTATACACAGAGTATGTATGCATATTAGATTAGATTAGATTAGCTATTATTGTCTCCCTTAGGAGGAATTTGTCTTGGGCACAATGTATGTATGTATGTATGATTGCGTGTATAATGTGGGTGTGTATTTGCATGGATATGCCTACATAATATATATATTTTTGTATGTTTCGGTCCGAAACATACAAAAATATATATATTATGTTTCGGACGAAATCTATAGAGATGGTGTATATATCTTGTATGGTTGTACCAATACCCCCCACCCCCCCACACACACACACACGTTTATATTGGGTTGTTTTTGTGCCCTTCTTCTATCCCAGCCGTCTTTGTTCCAAAATAGCTTAAAGTGAGCAGGACATAGCTGGAGGGATTGCTGTGTTGATGGGAGTGTTAAGCAGGCTGTTAATGGCCAGGGCAGATAGGGAGGAGGTCTCTGAAGTTCAGGAAGTGGATGGGGTGTAGCAGCACTGTGCTGTGGCAACAGCTTCTGTCTGCTGGAAAGCTGAGAGCCTCATTCACAGTGACCTCTCTCTCAATGAGCTGGGGTGAGAGGTCAGGGGTTAATCTGTAAACTGTTTTCATTGTCTGTCGGAAGCAGCCTCCCGGACTCCCGGTGAGAAGCCTTGTGTTGTGCGTTTCCTGTTTGCACGCATGCACGCACGCACGCACGCACACACGCACGCACGCAAGCGCGGGCACGCACACACACACACACACACACACACACACCAAAACCTAGTTGTTCTTGACCACTTTTGAACATCTAACTTCTTCTTCTTTTTTCAGCTGATACGGTTAAATCGTCTGAAGATGAAGAAGATGATGAGTCATCCTCAGAGGAAAACAAACTCTCAAATGAATTGTCAACCAGCAACGAAAAGCTCCAATGTAAGATTCACATTTCTGTACGATGGGCTGAAAGCAATGATTTATTTTCATTATCGATTGCTCTATTGATCATTTTCAAATCGGTTAGTCATTTGGTCTCTAAAATGTCTAAATGGTGAAAAATGTCCACCACTTATTGCCCCAAAGCCCAAGATGACTTCCTCAAATGTCTTCTTTTGTCCTGACCAACAGGTCACAACCCAAAGAGAATCACTTTACTGTCATAGAATAAAGAAACCAGAAAATATTCACTGGGACGAGATCATTTTTGATTTTTTTCTTCTTATAAATTAGTCTAAAGGATCAATCGATTATTAAACAAAAAAGTTGCAGATACATTTTTTGCCGATCGACTAATCAATTGATCGACTAATCATTGTATCCAGTAATACACTATTTTCTACTTTCTCTCACTGTTCCTCTGCTTGAATTTAGAGCTGCAACGATTAATCGATTATTAGATCGACAGAAAATTAATGGACAACTATTTTGATAATCGATTAATCGGTTTGAGTACAATTTTAAGAGAAAAGGTCTAAATTCTCTGATTCCAGCTTCTTAAATGTGAATATTTTCTGGTTTCTTTACTCCTGTATGACAGTAAACTGATATTATCTTTGAGTTGTGGACAAAACAAGACGTTTGAGAGCATCATCTTGGGCTTTGGGAAACACTGGTCATTTGCTACCATTTTCTGACATTTTATAGATCAAACAACTAATTGATTAATCGAGAAAATAATCGACAGATTAATCGATTATGAAAATAATCGTTAGTTGCAGCCCTACTTGAATTTACAATGCTTTTATAATCACAACTTGAATGAGCGTAAACACAACTGATTGTAATGATACATTTGTCTTCGTCTGTCTCTTTGGGTTTCTCCTTTTCCCTCCTCAGCCTTGGCCCCTCAGTGGGTAATGCCAGAGAAGATGGAGAAGCAGCTCCACGCCGTTCCCGCTAGCAAGACGGTGAAGTTCCGATGCCCAGCAACCGGGAAGCCCGTCCCTTCCCTGCGCTGGTACAAGAACGGCCGAGAGTTCAGGAAAGACCAGCGGATCGGAGGATTCAAGGTGCCTTTCTGTTTTAGAAAGTAATCAAGAGAAAACAAGAGATTCATATCAAAGAAAAACACTTTCACATTCCCTGTCTTAAATAACAACCATGTAGAATTTTGCAGCATGCCTTGACCCTTAAGAGTAGGACACCACAACTGATTTCAACAACCAGTGTGTCTGTGTGTGTGTGTGTGTGTGTGTGTGTGTGTGTGTGTGTGTGTGTGTGTGTGTGTGTGTGTGTGTGTGTGTGTGTCTCTCTCTCTCTCTCTCTCTCTCTCTCCTCTCTCTCTCTACTTTTTAGATCAGAGACCACTTGTGGACTCTAATAATGGAGTCGGTGGTTCCATCCGATGAAGGTAACTACACTTGTGTGGTGGAGAACGAATATGGCAGTCTCAAACACACCTACCTGCTGGATGTAGTCGGTAAGTGCGCTTATCAATGCATTTTAAAAGGGTCCGTGTACATTGTGTTCATACATGTTGCAGCTTAGCTCTTTTAAATTGAGTTGTTTTATTTGATTCTTATTTGATTTGATTTGGTTTTAGAACGTTCCCCCCACAGACCAATCCTCCAGGCAGGTCTCCCAGCCAATCGAACTGCTACTGTTGGCAGTAACGTGGAGTTTGTGTGTCGAGTATTCAGTGACCCCCAACCGCACATCCAGTGGCTTAAACATATCACTGTCAATGGCACCAGAGTGGGACCAGACGGGCTTCCTTATGTCCGTGTTCTGAAGGTATGTACATGTATCATTTGCTTGTAATAGCTTTTATTTGTAGCAAACATTATTGTTTTTATGTTACATAAAAACAATAATGTAGTGCCTGTGTGCATGAAAGCATTTCAGCCTTAATTTGTTCCTAAATTGATTTGATATTCTTTGAATGTCTTTCTAAATCGGTCTGATTTTCATAGCAATTACTATATTGTTACAAAATTAATTAGTGTATATGGTATTGTTATTATGTATCATGTGAACGAAGATTTCCGATCAAAATAGACAGGTAATGTTGTTACATAGACAGGTAATGTTACGTTGTTACATAGACAGGTAATGTCACATTGGTTTTGAGCAACAATTCAATTCCTCAGACTGCAGGTTTGAACACAACAGACAAGGAAATGGAGGTTCTGACCTTGAAGAACGTAACTGCGGATGATGCAGGAGTGTACACCTGCCTAGCAGGAAACTCTATTGGAGTCTCCCACCATTCAGCATGGCTCAATGTAGTTCAAGGTATATGGTGAAATAATGCAGAAGATGTCATAAAGTAAACAACGTCAATATAATATAATGCTTCCTGCTACTAAAAAGTATCTCGTCCCCCTCGCAGAACTGCCTCCGTCCCCGGTACCTTCTCAGACCTACTTGGAGATCTTCATCTATTGCTTTGGCTTTTTCATCATCGTCATCCTCGCTGCCATAGCAATCATCTGTCGGCTCTGCTGCTCTCCAAAGAAGAGTGACTTCAACAGCCAGCTGGCTGTCCAAAAACTAGCCAAGAGTATCCCTCTCAGGAGACAGGTAACATGTCTCTATCTGTCCCTGTCTCTGTCCCCCCCCATCTGAGTTAGCATTGATGCTGTAAAGCAGGGATACTCAACTTGCTTTGCCCGGGGGCCACTTTCGTGAAATGATAGAAGGCCAGGGGCCAGTTAATAAACAATCAATATACATTTTTCTGTAGCGGATTGTAGGTTTTTGGGGTGTCAGCCGGAGTTTAGTCTGACAATGTTGTGCACACCGGATAGTTAGTAAGTACATACATAAGTGCCTGGGTAGCGAGCATATTTGACAATTTAGCAGCTAAATCATAGATTATTGAAAGATATTCCATATTCCAGACTGAAATGCTATAACAGAAGTGGAGTATAGGCCAGAATCACATGAACATTTGGACACTTATTCAGCGGGTATCTTGCATGTTGCGTTCAGGTGCACTGTAATTTTTTTTTTTTTTTTTTTCCATCGCGGGCCACACATGTGCCACACACGCATGTGGCCCGCGGGTCGCAAGTTGAGTATCACTGCTGTAAAGACCCACACAACGTACGAACATGATCTTGTCTGCCTGTGTAGGTGTCCGTTGAGTCCTCGGCCTCCCTGCATTCGGGGATGTGTTTGATGCGTCAGTCCCGTCTCTCCAGCGCAGCCACCACCATCCTGGCAGGGGTGTCCGAGTACGAGCTTCCCCATGACCCTCTCTGGGAGCTGCCGCATGACAGGTACTACAGCCCATAAGCATTTAGAACCGTATCAAGATGGACGCCACGTCAGGTCCCCTTTAGTGAGGCCGCAGCATGTTAGATCGCCGCTCTGGCGGCGGGTACCAGTATAGGTCAAAACTCCGCCATGTTAGTGGATGGGAAAATGAGCCAAACTAAATAATCAAAGTACACGTCAGATCATTTTTTTCCAATGGTGGTTTCTATCATTTTAGATAGTTCTTATCACGCTATTGCCTGTCCAAGTGCTCATTTTCTGATCAGTTTGTTTTTAAGAAGTTATTTGACGACATAAAGAGGGATGATTGACAGCTGTGGCAGCCAGTCTCAAGCCGTCACTGGCTGGACAGGCTGGTCGCATTATAGATCTAGTTTACATAGACCAGACGCTTCTTGAGACGCTGCTTGATGTGTGATCGGACCGCAATAAAAAGGACATTGTTTTGAGAAAGGTGCGCGAGGAAGTAACGTTGGTTGGTGACTGAAGTGGTAAATTCAGGAAATGTGTTTTATTACTCCAGCTAACGGCTGTAACGGTTGCAAGCTAACCGCTTGTTCAAGCTAACTGCCTGCTCATCATAGTAATGTAGGCTAGCTGGCACAAGCGCTAGCCTTTCACGGTCGGCATAACATTACGACCGTAACGTTATGACTGACCTCATAGTGGGAATCTACATGGTTACTTTTGGGGAGACAAAGATTATTAGAACTTAAAGTGCCATATATTTACAGAGCTAGAGAGGATTGACTGTATATAAATACACAACGCACTGTGTGCAAATCTAGAACCAGCAGCTCTACATGAAAAAAGTTCAGAGGGGCGGGGACCTCACACAGGTTCACGGAGCTACTGTGCAGAATCGGGTTCACTAAATCTGGTGGATTTTGGCTTCACAAGAGGATACTGGGAGGAGATAGAGATGCAGCCTCCATATTTCTTTTAGCTCAGTGTTTAGAACAGTGGCTTTCAGTCACATGACCCTCTCTGGGAGCTGCTGTGTGACAGGTACTACAGCCCATAAGCATTTAGAACAGTGGCTTTCAGTCACATGACCCTCTCTGGGAGCTGCTGTGTGACAGGTACTACAGCCCATAAGCATTTAGAACAGTGGCTTTCAGTCACATGACCCTCTCTGGGAGCTGCTGTGTGACAGGTACTACAGCCCATAAGCATTTAGAACAGTGGCTTTCAGTCACATGACCCATGGTCCATGGTCAGCTGCTGTGGTGTTTGACTGGAATGAATATCTGCGGAACCTGCACGGACCACAGCGGAAAACCACTGATCTACAGTATTCATAGCTTTCTGTTGACATCACACAACTGTTGCAGCGCCATTTTGAGGACCAATTTGAAACAACAATATTCCCTCTATATGCTGCGCCATTGGAAATAGAGTGGGACACGATACTGTTAAACAAACGTTGATATCTCAAAATCTAGACATCACAACGCAAATGTATATTGACATTGTGAGTGAGAGCAGAAATAGCTGACGGGTTTGATGTATAATACATGTATCTAGTGTTGAAGTTGTGTGAACTTAAAAAAATAAAATGAATTTAGTAAAAGGTGCAGCCTGTAAAGTCTGGCAGAGTGAATTGTGACATCACGCACTGTCTCGAGGCTAGCTCCATGGATGCTATTATAAAGGTTGAGACAAGTATAAAACTTAAACTGCGATTTCTCAAAAGTACAAAGGTTATCAAAAAAAATGAATAAGAGTAATATAGTACTAAAAGTGGTGACCCGTTTAAAGTTTGAATGGAGTTTGTAGTACAAAGTAGGAAAGAGTGGTTAGAGTTCAAAGAGGATATGGTTGGAAACAGTCCTCTCATAGACTTACATTGTAAAAAAAAAAAAAAAAGTACTAAAAAGTTGTCTCAAGATGGCGAACAATGAAAACATCACATGAGTGAGATCCATGAATATTGGTACCACGCAGTCAAGGAAAAGCTCTGTACTGGCAATCACACGTGTGTAATGCTTTGAAATGAATTGTAAAATAGCAACGTTTTTGGACCAACGTTGCTATGTTACAATTTCGACTCCGAAATTGTAAAACGGTAACGTACGTTTCTACAGCGGTGGCCGTGGTTACGGAGATTTTCCGTTTCTAACCCCTCCCCCTACCCTAACCCTAACCCTAAAATCTCAGAACGTTACCATTTTACAATTTTGGAGCCGAAATTGTAACAAAGCAACGTTGGTCCAAAACGTTGCTATTTTACAATTTTCTGTGAGACTGTGTTGGCCTAACGGGTTGTACTGTGTGTTCCTCAGGCTAACGTGTTGTACTGTGTGTTCCTCAGGCTAACGTGTTGTACTGTGTGTTCCTCAGGCTAACGTGTTGTACTGTGTGTTCCTCAGGCTCACCTTGGGGAAGCCTCTTGGAGAGGGCTGTTTTGGTCAGGTGGTGCTGGCCGAGGCTGTAGGCATTGACAAAAATAAGCCCACACGACTCAGCAAGGTGGCTGTCAAGATGCTCAAAGGTGAGAGGCACATACCATAATAACCTAAGTGACACACAGCAACACCAGTCTCTCACATACTATAAATGTGTACACCTGTAGATATAGGTGTTTGTATGAATCGGAGAGAAATCATTTGATTGTTTGAACGAACATGAACCTATGTCAAATGTTCCCATTGTGCAGCGGATGCCACTGAGAAGGACCTGTCCGACCTGATTTCTGAAATGGAAATGATGAAGATGATCGGCAAACACAAGAACATTATCAACCTGCTGGGAGCCTGCACACAAGACGGTAAGTGTGTGGATGCTGTGTTATAGGAGTGACTGGTGTGTTATAGGAGTGACTGGGGTGTTATAGGAGTGACTGGTGTGTTATAGGAGTGACTGGTGTGTTATAGGAGTTATAGGAGTGACTGGTGTATTATAGGAGTGACTGGTGTGTTATAAGAGTGACTGGTGTGTTATAGGAGTGACTGGTGTGTTATAGGAGTGACTGGGGTGTTATAGGAGTGACTGGGGTGTTATAGGAGTGACTTGGGTGTTATAGGAGTGACTGGGGTGTTATAGGAGTGACTGGGGTGTTATAGGAGTGACTGGTGTGTTATAGGAGTGACTGGTGTGTTATAGGAGTTATAGGAGTGACTGGTGTATTATAGGAGTGACTGGTGTGTTATAAGAGTGACTGGTGTGTTATAGGAGTGACTGGTGTGTTATAGGAGTGACTGGGGTGTTATAGGAGTGACTGGGGTGTTATAGGAGTGACTGGGGTGTTATAGGAGTGACTGGTGTGTTATAGGAGTGACTGGGGTGTTATAGGAGTGACTGGGGTGTTATAGGAGTGACTGGTGTGTTATAGGAGTGACTGGGGTGTTATAGGAGTGACTGGGGTGTTATAGGAGTGACTGGTGTGTTATAGGAGTGACTGGGGTGTTATAGGAGTGACTGGTGTGTTATAGGAGTGACTGGGCTGTTATAGGAGTGACTGGGGTGTTATAGGAGTGACTGGTGTGTTATAGGAGTGGATGCTGTGTTATAGGAATGACTGGTGTGTTATAGGAGTGACTGGTGTGTTATAGGAGTGACTGGGGTGTTATAGGAGTGACTGGGGTGTTATAGGAGTGACTGGTGTGTTATAGGAGTGACTGGTGTGTTATAGGAGTGACTGGTGTGTTATGTGTGGGTGACTTGTGTGTCCTATGCTGAAGCTAAGTGTGTCTCTCTGGTCCAGGCCCTCTGTATGTGCTGGTGGAATATGCCTCACAGGGTAATCTGAGGGAGTACCTCCGCGCTCGCCGACCACTTGGGCTGGAGTACTGGAGCGGCCCGCTGCAGGCTCCCCTGGGTAATGTGGAGATCAGGGAGCTGGTTTCTGCTGCGTACCAGGTCGCTCGAGGAATGGCCTATCTGGCTTCAAAGAAGGTCAGTGGGCTTTTACATGTAGGTGTTCAACCCATTGATACCTGATGCAGCATTTGTGTGTGTATCCCTTTAAGACCGCAAACCGCATTAACGCGGTTCGTGGTCTTGGTAAATGGTAAATGGCCTGCATTTATATAGCGCTTTTATCCAAAGCGCTTTACAATCAGTAGATAGTCTACATTCACCCATTCATACACCAATGGCGGCAGGCTACCACGCAGGGTGCCTACACACCATCGGGAGCAAGGAGGGTTAAGTGTCTTGCCCAGGGACACAGCGACAGCAGCTGGGAGGGAGCGGGGATCGAACCGCCAACCCTTGCGTCATTGGCCGACCCGCTCTACCACCTGAGCTAAAGCCGCCCCAATCCTTTTAAGTGGTCTTAAAAGGACACGCACACAAATGAGGGATATACATGCAAATGCTGCATCAGGTATCAATGGGTTAAAGGAATACGCAGGTTTTGGGAGATTGTCCCATTGGTCAACTTGATAAGAACTTAGATAAGAACACAGACACCCAAATCAGCCATGTGCCCCTGATAGATCATTGGCTCTGGTGCTTCATGCATTACATCAAAGTAGGTTATTAGCCTTACCTCAACATATGGGAAAAAATAGAATACTAAAAGTAAATGACACGCCATCTTAAATGAAATGTGGACATGTATTGTGGTGGAGATAAAATGTATACAAAATGTGATCTAAAAATAACCTGCTGTTTTGAAGTAGCAGTGAATATTTTCTGTTTTCAGAGTGTACAGCTAAAGATCACTCTAAAATAGAAATTATATATAAAAAAAATAAATCTGATAATATCAGCCATATTCAATTAATGTCATTAAAAAAAAATAGATAATGTTAGTGACCTACTATCTCTCAACATAGTGTATGCTAAAGTGTTACCATGGGCACACGGGGACAAGTGGATGACTTTGGTGTCTGTTTGTATCACTTAATGGGTTCACCAACAGGCCAATCTCCCCCAAAACACAGTGCTTTCAGATCTCTAACTCATTTCTATTTTTACTCTGCTAATGACTCACATATGGCTGCTATGAAGCCCCTCCTGTCCGTGTTGCCGTGTATTTGTATTCACATATGGCTGCTGCTATGAAACCCCCTCCTGTCCGTCTGTGTTGCAGTGTATTCACAGAGACCTGGCAGCCAGGAACGTACTGGTCACAGAAGATAATGTCATGAAGATAGCTGATTTTGGCCTGGCCAGAGACATCCACCACATTGACTACTACAAGAAGACCACTAATGTAAGCACGATGGAGAGATAGAGAGATCAAGTGTATCAGCTTCGGGGTGAAGTGAGATGTTTTGGGCAGAAGCTTGGTGGTTGACTTGTTGAATGTTCTTCCAGGGCCGTTTGCCAGTGAAGTGGATGGCACCCGAGGCATTGTTTGACCGCATCTACACACATCAAAGTGACGTGTGAGTCGTACTCGCCGAGCTCATCATGAACAATGTTGTCATTTAGATGCAAGGTGGTGTGTCTTTGTTAGAAAGGGGTGTGTTTTTCGAATAACTTGTTTGTGTGCGTTGCAGGTGGTCGTTTGGGGTGCTGTTGTGGGAGATCTTCACCCTAGGGGGCTCTCCTTACCCCGGCGTTCCTGTGGAGGAGCTCTTCAAGCTGCTAAAGGAGGGACACCGCATGGAAAGACCCTCCGCCTGCACTCAAGAGCTGTGAGTAGTACTACACACAAATGTCGCTTTTAAATGAATGAAGAGCGGTCGTTTTGACATTTGGATTATACGTTCTTGCAGCCAAGAATACAAAAAAGAGAAAAAAATAGTTAATTTTCCAGACTGTTAATTTCTTATGAAGTTTCCTGGAAAGAACCATGACATTATTTAGCCGTTTTATAGAAAATGTTGGTTAGAAAATTTAAGCATCTGGTCGCAAAATCCTGGACAGACAATTGCAGAACTATAAACTATTCATTGAAAAATAATAGGCAGATGTCAATTTGGTAAACCAAGTCATATTCATATAATTATATCGTTTTTTTGTTGAAAATTGTTCCTCAAATTTTTATTTTTCTATATAACTACTACATAATTTCATGGTTCTATCTTGGAAATGCCAGAAGAAATTTGATGTACTTACCAACTACCATTCCCCTATAATTAGAACATAATGCCATAGTTCCCTCCATACAAAATGAACAGTTCCTTTCTAGGAAAGTATGAGGAAATTGCATTGTTTTAACTTCTTGTAAATTAAATAAATAAAAATTCATCAATATGCTGGGGGCCCCCTGGAAGCCCTGGGGGCCCCCTGGTGGACCCCACGCTGAGAAGCACTGGTCACATGCTGTGCTGTGTTTTACCAGGTACCTGATGATGAGAGACTGCTGGCACGCCGTCCCATCTCGCCGACCCACCTTCCAACAGCTGGTCGAAGACTTAGACCGCACTCTTTCTCTCATGGCCAACCAGGTAACGTGTTGTTCTCGAGGAACATGCGTCAACATTTCAGTCAAATGTTAATGTTAATGTTAAACCTCCCGGTTCTCTCTCCACTCTCCAGGAGTACCTGGACCTGTCCGTCCCTCTGGTGCAGTACTCTCCGCTGGGCTCGGACACCTACAGCTCCTCCGCCTCGGCCCGTTCCTGCAGTTCCACGTAAGGCTGTCCCGGGACCTTCCCTTTCCTCGGCCACCTTTTCCCCAGTTTCCTCTTCCTCTCGGCCCCAGACGAAGCCGAGCAGAGGACGGGCGGACAGACAGACGAGTGGAGAAACAAGCTGTATGTAGCTTTATAGCAGCCTTAAGGGCCGGGGGGCAGTGATGCGAAGAGCAGCTGTCGCAGGCCGGACTGTCCGTCTCCCAGCAAGCCCTCAGGGAGCAGCTTGCACACTTCTGCCCAGACCATCTCTATTAGTAAGGGTGGAAAGACTGAGCTTAGTGAATGATACAACATATAGTTTGGCGACTGTAATGTACGGCCCAATGTGTTCATAATGTACAGCTTGATGTGTTCATAATGTACGGTCCAATGCATTTATAATGTACGGCCCAATGCGTTTATAATGTACGGTCCAATGCATTTATAATGTACGGCCCAATGCGTTTGTGCTCTGCTCATTCCCATGAATGATGTTCTGATTGTGAATATTGTAAATGATGTATTTTGTTTTTGTAATGTTGCCAAAGATAATGGCTGGGTTTCCCAAAAGCTTCTTTGCGCTAAGAAGCTAATTCAACCCTTCTTAAGGCCCCCTTAAGAAGCAAACGCGTTTCCCAATTGCTTCTTTACGAAGGCATGCGTTTCCCAAAAGCTTCTTAGCGCTAAGAAGCTTCTTTGACCCTTCTTAAGGCTCCCGTAAGAAGCCAACGAAGCCAACGCGTTTCCCGATTGCTTCTTAGCCTAAAATTATCTTCCAATTATCCTCCGTTAAGAAGGCTGCGTTTCCCAAAAGCTTCTTAGCGCTAAGATGATCTTTCGTTAAGAAGGTTTTGTAAGAAGGGTCTGGAGCCTTCTTAACACCTTCTTAATGACAAAACACTGGCAGATCCAGCCGCGTCAGGCAAAAGGAGATACTTGTGTCCACTGTTCCTCTTGTGTTTTTCCCTTTTTCCTTTCTTTCATGTACCCTTTAGTGTTTAAAATTAGGGAACACTTGAAAATCTCCCCTGTATGTATGGTTACTTGTGTTTTAAATGTTTTACCGTAGGCTATATTCCTCTAATCAGAATGGATTCCTTTTATAATGTTGTGGATTTATATAGCACCTTTCACAGAACCCAAGGTCGCTTAAATTCTGTAGTGTTTCTCTGTTTTGTTGTATGCTGTGTATATAAAGCAATTTGAACTGCAGTCCATGTCTGAAATAAATAATGTTTAATAAAGTTTAACATGACCATGATTAGGTGTTAACAGTGTTTCTCAACCACTGAGTCGTGGCCCACTGCTGGGCTCAGAGTGCCATCAAGTGAGCCGCTCCAGTTAAGATGCTTCTTAAGAGCCTTCTATTTTTTTTATTTTTCTCGACTGTTAAGAAGGCGTTTGGGAAACACTTCTTTGGAGCCTTCTTAACTCCTTAAGAAGCTTCTTAACTCCTTAAGAAGCTTCTTAACTCTTAAGAAGCTTCTTTGTTGGGAAACTCAGCCAATGGCTGAGTTTCCCAACAAAGAAGCTTCTTAAGAGTTAAGAAGCTTCTTAAGGAGTTAAGAAGCTTCTTAAGGAGTTAAGAAGGCTCCAAAGAAGTGTTTCCCAAACGCCTTCTTAACAGAAGAGAAAAATAAAAAAAATAGAAGGCTCTTAAGAAGCATCTTAACTGGAGCGGCTCACTAGATGGCACTCTGAGCCCAGCAGTGGGCCACGACTCAGTGGTTGAGAAACACTGTTGTAGAATAACCTAATCATGGTCATGTTAAACTTTATTAAACATTATTTATTTCAGACATGGATTGCAGTTCAAATTGCTTTATATACACAGCATACAACAAAACAGAGAAACACTACAGAATTTAAGCGACCTTGGGTTCTGTGAAAGGTGCTATATAAATCCACAACATTATAAAAGGAATCCATTCTGATTAGAGGAATATAGCCTACGGTAAAACATTTAAAACACAAGTAACCATACATACAGGGGAGATTTTCAAGTGTTTCCTAATTTTAAACACTAAAGGGTACATGAAAGAAAGGAAAAAGGGAAAAACACAAGAGGAACAGTGGACACAAGTATCTCCTTTTGCCTGACGCGGCTGGATCTGCCAGTGTTTCGTCATTAAGAAGGTGTTAAGAATGCCCCAGACCCTTCTTACAAAACCTTCTTAACGAAAGATCATCTTAGCGCTAAGAAGCTTTTGGGAAACGCAGCCTTCTTAACGGAAGATAATTGGAAGATAATTTTAGGCTAAGAAGCAATCAGGAAACACGTTGGCTTCGTTGGCTTCTTATGGGAGCCTTAAGAAGGGTCAAAGAAGCTTCTTAGCGCTAAGAAGCTTTTGGGAAACGCATGCCTTCGTAAAGAAGCAATTGGGAAACACGTTTGCTTCTTAAGGGGGCCTTAAGAAGGGTTAAATTAGCTTCTTAGCGCAAAGAAGCTTTTGGGAAACCCAGCCAATGTCTGTGTTTTCCAGTGTTCCAGTACAACAGTATTGCACTTAACCACCAGTTGAATAAGGGATGCACGATATTAGATTATTTTTTTTTTGCCGATATCCGATGCCGATATTTTCCATGAACTCTTTCTCCTTTTCCGATATATGCGCGGATTTTTTTCCACCTAATTTCAGAGAGCATCAAGTCTCTCCTGTAGTGGAATGAACACATTAGTATGCCTACTCTCATCATGATGGCCCACTGGAAGATGCAGACATGAATACATCTAGAAATATCGCATGCTCGTTTCTGGCATGTCTCGCACGCTACGCGTGCTCACCTGTAGCTCAACCTTTGAGCAATTGTGCGGAACCCGGACGCCTTATTATAGTCGTTAGATGCTTTCCAAAATGTACACATTCACTGGGTAAAGAAAACGACTTCAACTTATTATGTTAAAGATGCCTTTTTTTATGTACTTTTTTTCAAACAAAACTGTAAGCATTGAGTCAAGCATTGAGCCTTTTGGCATAATTAAAGCATCATTTTATCCGCAGAAACGTTTGTTTCGGGCCGGTGCCGATATTTCATTTTAAAGCCTTTATCGGCCGATACCGAGCCGATATCACCGTGCATCCCTAAGTCGAATACATCCTGACCGTTACAGGGGAGGCTTTTAGTTGAATGTGTATGAGAACAGATTAACAGTATTAAAAATCCGTTTGAATTTGTCCTTGGGTCCAGTATTTTTGTAATGATGAAATTGGGGGACAGTGGAAGTGTGGGCGTGTCTAGCATTATGCCAAGGACCCCTAAACTGACACAAATTAGACCACGGATGGCCCCCCATCTGATAAGATTTTTACTTTTAGATGTATTTATTATTATATTATTTCGTACAGAAAGTGTATGGAACCTGTGCCCGAAATAGTCATATACAGTCTGTCAATGCGTTACTTGGATTGAATTATAGTGAAGATAAATTATTTAACTTTTTGGGGACCCTCTGTGAGAACCAGGAGGTAAGGCATCCAACAGGAAACATCCACTCCGTTGTGTGTGTGTGTGTGTGTGTGTGTGTGTGTGTGTGTGTGTGTGTGTGTGTGTGTGTGTGTGTGTGTGTGTGTGTGTGTGTGTGTGTGTGTGTGTGTGTGTGTGTGTGTGTGTGTGCGCATGCGCGCGTGTGTGTTGGACAGAGGGAGATTGATGGTGGGAAGAGAAGCATTGGCCGATGTCTTTGCTCCATCCATCACGCAGAGACCTGGACCCCACAGCAGAGACAGAGCAGCTTCCTGAAACACACACTCTCACACACACACTCTCTCACACACACACACACACACGCTCTCTCTCACGCACGCACACACACACACACACACACTGTCCTCCCAGTCGACAGCTTCTTGGCTTGTTCAGTGGTGATCCACAGAGCCTGAGGCAACATTTCCTCTCCAGTGGAGGGGTAACCGTAAATGTTTTGTTACATATGGCGGACTCCTGCGTCCGTGCATCATCCGTTTCTGTCTAGGACATTTGATTAGTGGGTTTAGCCTCTGGCTGACGGTACAAAAGACTTAAGCGCTTGGCTGTGCTTTTCGTTTGAAGCACGTACAAGACTCATATCAGAGTCATTTTGCACTCACAAATTCATAACGGCCTCTGGCTTCCGCTCCTTCCTCTCATCCCATCGCTCCCCTGAGATCGCAGCTTCCCTGAAAAACGGAATTATTTCCAGAGAAGGCCTTTTTTACTTTCATTCATTTCAGCTCTCTCCAACTTTTTTCTTATCAAGTTTCAAGTTTTCAAGAACTTTATCAAGTTCTATTTTTTCTCCCCAGTTATGCTTGGCCGATTCCCCCTGTTGTCCCGGTCGTTGCTCCACCCCCTCTGCCGATCTGCGGAGAGCTGTAGACTAGCACATGCTTCCTCTGATAGATGTGCAGTCGCCAGCTGCTTCTGTTCACCTGACGGCAAGGTGTTTCACTTGCAGGAGGTAGCGCGTGGGAGGATCACGCTAGTTCCCCTCCCCTCGAACAGGCGCCCCAACTGACCAGAGGAGGCACTAGTGTGCAGCGACCAAGACTCATAGCCCACCAGCTTCCCACCCGCAGACACGGCCACTTGTGTCATAACGTCTGACCGAGCCGGAAGTACCGCTGCCGGGAATTGAACCCGGGTCTCCGCGGTGGTAGGTGAGCGCTTTTACCTCTACAGTGCAGAGGTAAAAGCATAGTGTAGAGCAGGGATACTCAACTTGCTTTGTCCAGGGGCCACTTTCGTGAAATGATAGAAGGCCAGGGGCCAGTTAATAAACAAACAATATAACATTTTTCTGTAGTGGATTGTAGGTTTTTGGGGTGTCAGCCGGAGTTTAGTCTGACAATGTTGTGCACACCGTTAAGTTAGTTAGGTTAAGTACATACATAAGTGCCTGGGTAGCAAGCAGACGGCGGTATTTGACAATTTAGCAGCTAAAGCTAAATCATAGATTATTGAAAGATATTCCATATTCCAGACTGAAATGCCATAACAGAAGTGGAGTATTGGCCAGAATGACATGAACATTTGGACACTTTGACACTTATTCAGCGGGTATCTTGCGGGTATCTTGCAGTTCAGGTGCACTGTAATTTTCTTTTTGCAATCCAATCACGGGCCACACAGGGGGCGCCCGCGGGCCGCAAGTTGAGTATCACTGGTGTAGAGTCTACACTACCCAGACGCCACGCTTCGCTGAAAACCGGAATTATTTCCAGAGAAGGCCCTTTTTTAATCACATCAAGTGTGAGCGTGTGTGTGTTTTCTGACGTAAATCCAGTGTGAGTGTGTGTGTGTGTGTGTGTGTGTGTGAGTGTGTGTGTTTTCTGACGTAAATCCAGTGTGAGTGTGTGTGTGTGTGTGTGAGAGAGAGAGAGAGAGAGAGTGAGTGAGTGAGTGAGTGAGTGAGTGTGTGTGTGTGTGTGTGTTTTTTCTGACGTAAATCCAGTGTGAGTGTGTGTGTGTGTGTGTGTGAGAGAGAGAGAGAGAGAGAGAGAGTGAGTGAGTGAGTGAGTGAGTGTGTGTGTGTGTGTGTGTTTTCTGACGTAAATCCAGTGTGAGCGTGTGTGTGTTGTTCTTAGGGCCTGCTATATAACAGCCCTAATTCCTGGAAATGAGGCCCGTTAACAGAGCCATCTGCCCCATAGTGACACCTTAACACGCACTGGCAGGTTTGAGTGGGAGAGCTGTCACGCCTCAGGGCCCCCTGCTGGGCTGCTGGAAGAAGTAAACAACCCGCTCCAGAGTGTCGGTGTCATCAGGGGAGGGCTGGCTCTCTGTCCCTGGCCCTATGGGACCTTAATGGGCCATTATGCTGAGGTGAGGAGGAGTCATCACAGGCCTGCCAGGGACAGATGGCAGACGGAGACATCGGAGGTCCTAGTGTCCACCTGCACGGTGTCACTAACGACACCTCCCCTATCAAGCCAAAGAGCCTGAGCAAACAGCAGGGGGGGGGGGGGGGGGGGGCTGTTACAGATAACATCTCACAAACGCCCAATGGGTCATCTCACGTCATCTGTGTCAATATCTATTAGTGCTGGGTGTGTGTGTGTACTGTCTCCCTCATTGCCTCTCTCTACTGTTTGCTCTCGTGTATGGTGTGTTCACTGTATTACATCTTTGTTTAAACTTTAAACTTTAAAGGGACAGTTCACCCCCCCCCCCCCCCCTCCAAATAAAGGAAGAAGAAACTTCTGTCATCACAATCAGTCGCCATTGACTTCAATTGGACTGTTAAGTCAAAGGTGACTGGTTTTCTCTCCAGTTGTGCTGGCAACCTCCCTGTGTGTTATAAGGACAAACTTCACCTGTGTATTAACTACGGTTGTCAAAAGTATCAATAGTATTGACAAGTACCAATACTAAACATTTGAAATGGATACAATACTGATTTGCAACAGGTATCGATTGTAGCCTATCATGGATACATTACTCATTTGCCACAGTATAAATCAAACATACCGGTAGTACTGATTTTTCACTCCCCATCATTGGTGGGTATCATAGGTGGGTATCTATTGCTTCAACAAGCTCAAAAGCTACAAGCTCAAAGTGTTGTGATAGGCCGATGACTAGAGCAGGGGTAATGTGCTGTGTTCTGATAGGCCGATGACTAGAGCAGGGGTAATGTGCTGTGTTCTGATAGGCTGATGACTAGAGCAGGGGTAATGTGCTGTGTTCTGATAGGCTGATGACTAGAGCAGGGGTAATGTGCTGTGTTCTGATAGGCTGATGACTAGAGCAGGGGTAATGTGCTGTGTAAATGCAACGTTTTTAATGAGTTTTATCAGGCCTAGATTATGGGGAAGCGTGCAGATCCGTCCATCTGTCTTCATTTATCTTTGTGCCTCTTTGATGTGTCGTCACCCCCCCCCCCCCCCCCCCCCCACACACACACACACACACACCCGGTGTTGAAAATGGTATTGAGTATCAATATTTTCCTTGGTATCGATATCGAAGTTAGTATATATTTTGAATCGTGACAATCAGGGTGGGAATTTCGTCGTTTTAAGGCCTAAGGCCATTTAGCCTTCGGCGTCACACACTTTTTTAGGGCACAAGGCCACATGCCAGAGCACAAAGGTCATTGCTCTATTGACATCGTGAAGATCGATTGTTCTGAAATGTGTGTTAAAATAAGCCAATTTACACATCTTTTGCATAGAGCAGCTACATTAAACTGAGACCACTGATGCTTTTAAACGAAAGCAACTGACAGTAGCAGGCTGGTAGCAGGGCACTGCCAAGGTGGCCTTAAGGATCTCAGGGCATCATGGCCACCCACCTGGTGACAACCCTAGTTTCAACTGGCATGAGGTAGATGATGCAAATTTTCATTTCTGGGTGAACTGTTCCTTTAACGTTTAACCTACCCAAATAGTAATGATTTCTTCTTTGGCCATTCCTTGGATGTTTGGTACAGATTTTGTGGGAATGTTACAGCACACTGAGAATGAAGGTGCTCATGACAGCCATGATCATCAGCAGCAACGCCATCGTGTGGTCTGATTGGGTATGACAACAGTGTCCAGTTCACGGTCTCTCAGCTTGGATGGGACATTGCAGTTGTGCTGCAGTGTCTGCCCTAAACTTAACCCATAACCTATTCAAAAGGAGTTTAGGAGAAAGTATAGTCAAATTGGAAATGTCCTTGATTCCAAGTGCAGCCGTTTTTCATATCATTTTTGAAGCTCTGTTACAACGTCACTAGTTTTGAGCAGAAAGGAAAGACTGGAGAGGCAAGTCTTTGAGAAAGCACAGAATACTGAGGGATTTTCATGTACAAGCACACCCCCTAGTGGCTGCTTTTATAAACTACATAACTTAATTATAATGAGCTAGTGCAGAGAGAGGCAGAGCTATTTGTCTCCAGTAGTTCTCAACGTGGGGTCCGAGGACCACCAGGGGTCCATAAGGGGGTTCTGGGGGGTCCCCAGCAAATCGATGAATTGTTAAACTTCAACATTGTTTAACTTACAAGATGTTAACAATTTGAGAGTGTAGAAGAATCTGACTGTTTTGATATTTTCTTGGTTATCTCTCACATAATTCTGGACAAAATCACATCTGACAATAAAAATAGATATTTGATTTGGGTCTGAGAGACACAATCTCATTCTCTGGCCCTAATGTGTACTGAATTAGGGGGATTAGGGGATTTATTTTTATTGGTGAATCTATGTCAAAATAAACTCTCTTCCTCAAGCATTTTCTCATTATATTTAATGGTGAGTACATTTTGGGGCAGTGAGAAATCACAAACAAAATCACAGCCAAAATCAACCGTACAACATTGTTTATTTCTAACACAGAACAACTTCCGCAGCAGAGTACCAGACTACCACTGCGGTCACCGTCTCAGATGCCACAGTAAACTCCCATTCAACACTGTATACAACATCATCCAGTCACGCAATACATGATCTTAACACCAGCCCCATCAGGAGGCACGGAGCGCCCCCATCAGGAGGCACGGAGCGCTCCACGACCAGCATGGCAGCACTTTCGGACCTCCGGATTTTCTGCCAACTCTTCTCAAACTAGACTTCATAAATTAACATTGCATAAGAAAATAAATATCAATAATAATCACCATAATAGGCCTCTTTTAAAATGATCTGTAACACTGGTTCACTCGGTCAAACCTGTAACCGTTGGACAGATGGTGTATCATCCCAAATAGTATAATATATAAAAGAGTAATAGTAATCATAACCCCCCAAAATCACCTTCTAAAACAATTTGCTGCAATAGGACCATCGCTATGATCAAATAATCTGAGGATAAAGATGCGTGTTTGTGTTTCTGTGTTGTTAGCTATCTTAGTGAGGACATTTTAGGAAAGTGAGGACATTTTGACCGGTCCTCACTTTCTCACACACCTTCAAAGGGCGGTTGGAAGGTTAAGACTTGGTTTTAAGGGTTACGTTAGAATTGGTTAGGGACTAGGGAATGTATAATAATGTCAATGAATGTTCTCACTAAGATAGCTTGTCTGCTGGCTTGTGTGTGCGTGTGCGTGCGTGCGTGTGTGTGCGCATGTGTGTGTGTCTGAAGGAATGTGCTCAAGCGTGTACATCTACTTCCTTGTACTCTCTCTCCTGGTCGTCGACGGACCTCTTGCGGGCGAAGAGGTGCGTGGGGTCGCGGCCGCGCAGGCTGGGCTGGATGTTGAAGACGGGCATGTTCCTCCAGGCAGCGGGGTTGTTCTGGGCGTTAGCGTTAGCCCCCGCGGCGCACGGCTTGTTCTGGAGGAGCAGGAAGAAGGTCTCCATGTCCGGGCCCAGCCGCGCGATCAGGCCCGCGCGCACCGCCGCCACCGTCTGCTCGTCGCACGTCAGCAGGGACTGGAGCAGAGTGCTGTAGTATCTGTAGAGCCCAGAGAAAGATTTAGTTTACACTGAACACTGCAGAGTGATGTAGTATCTGTAGAGCCCAGAGAAAGATTTAGTTTACACTGAACACTGCAGAGTGATGTAGTATCTGTAGGGCCCAGAGAAAGATTTAGTTTACACTGAACACTGCAGAGTGATGTAGTGTCTGTAGGGCCCAGAGAAAGCTTTAGTTTACACTGAACACTGCAGAGTGATGTAGTATCTGTAGGGCCCAGAGAAAGATTTAGTTTACACTGAACACTGCAGAGTGCTGTAGTGTCTGTAGGGCCCAGAGAAAGATTTAGTTTACACTGAACACTGCAGAGTGCTGTAGTATCTATAGAGCCCAGAGAAAGATTTAGTTTACACTGAACACTGCAGAGTGATGTAGTATCTGTAGAGCCCAGAGAAAGATTTAGTTTACACTGAACACTGCAGAGTGCTGTAGTGTCTGTAGGGCCCAGAGAAAGATTTAGTTTACACTGAACACTGCAGAGTGCTGTAGTGTCTGTAGGGCCCAGAGAAAGCTTTAGTTTACACTGAACACTGCAGAGTGCTGTAGTATCTGTAGAGCCCAGAGAAAGATTTAGTTTACACTGAACACTGCAGAGTGATGTAGTATCTGTAGGGCCCAGAGAAAGATTTAGTTTACACTGAACACTGCAGAGTGATGTAGTATCTGTAGGGCCCAGAGAAAGCTTTAGTTTACACTGAACACTGCAGAGTGATGTAGTATCTGTAGAGCCCAGAGAAAGATTTAGTTTACACTGAACACTGCAGAGTGATGTAGTGTCTGTAGAGCCCAGAGAAAGATTTAGTTTACACTGAACACTGCAGAGTGATGTAGTATCTGTAGGGCCCAGAGAAAGCTGTAGTTTACACTGAACACTGCAGAGTGATGTAGTATCTGTAGGGCCCAGAGAAAGATTTAGTTTACACTGAACACTGCAGAGTGATGTAGTATCTGTAGGGCCCAGAGAAAAATTTAGTTTACACTGAACACTGCAGAGTGATGTAGTATCTGTAGGGCCCAGAGAAAGCTTTGGTTTACACTGAACACTGCAGATAATAGTGTCTGTAGGGCCCAGAGAAAGCTTTAGTTTACACTGAACACTGCAGAGTGCTATAGTGTCTGTAGGGCCCAGAGAAAGATTTAGTTTACACTGAACACTGCAGAGTGCTGTAGTGTCTGTAGGGCCCAGAGAAAGATTTAGTTTACACTGAACACTGCAGAGTGCTGTAGTATCTGTAGGGCCCAGAGAAAGCTTTAGTTTACACTGAACACTGCAGAGTGCTGTAGTGTCTGTAGGGCCCAGAGAAAGATTTAGTTTACACTGAACACTGCAGAGTGATGTAGTGTCTGTAGAGCCCAGAGAAAGATTTAGTTTACACTGAACACTGCAGAGTGATGTAGTATCTGTAGGGCCCAGAGAAAGCTTTAGTTTACACTGAACACTGCAGAGTGCTGTAGTGTCTGTAGGGCCCAGAGAAAGCTTTAGTTTACACTGAACACTGCAGAGTGATGTAGTGTCTGTAGGGCCCAGAGAAAGATTTAGTTTACACTGAACACTGCAGAGTGCTGTAGTATCTGTAGAGCCCAGAGAAAGCTTTAGTTTACACTGAACACTGCAGAGTGATGTAGTATCTATAGGGCCCAGAGAAAGCTTTAGTTTACACTGAACACTGCAGAGTGATGTAGTGTCTGTAGTAAGTCGACAGTCCTGATTTTTATTTACCCAGTTATAAATTACAGCTTTTATTTTGAAGGTAAAAACGCCTAGCTTCCTCTATTCTGTCTATTTCTAACGGGCTTGATTTAGCTTTCTACGATTAAACTTTAGTGAATTTCCCACATAGATAGAGTGAATGGTAATAAACTGCTCTAGATTGGATTACAGAATAAAAACCCAGTAAAGCCCCATAAAAACAATGAAATAAAAAAATACCTGTTTTCTTTGCAGCACAAATGGGACTTGAGGAAATGCATCTGGCCGTGAGTTGTCTTCAATTATTCGGGAGTGATTAATATGTGTGACGTTAGTAGCGGGCACTTAACACAGATTATGTGTTTTTAGCAAATCGTTCTCATGTTTGTTGAATGCCAATGCGATTCATTGTGCCTGTGCCATAAAGCTGTATTGGGCTAGTTCAATGCGCCTATATTGTCTATCATTGTCTTCCATGGCGAAGGGGGGCTGTGTCGTCACCTTCAACTCCACTTGTTGTACTAGCAGGTACTGCCGCACCTGGCAACAGTGAACATTTCAGCTAAAAACAGGGTGTAAATGACATCTTTTCAAGTCTACTTGGCATCTCAGGGCTTGTGGAGACTTGGATTATGCCAGGTGAGCAGTATAGAAGCATTTTATGTATTTTTTCTGTTGCTTTTTCTGTTTTTGCTCATGGCCCCCTTCACACTCAGCAGACAGCTCTACTTGCCTGACGCGGTCGGTCTTCATTTCTCCAAACTGGGACCACGCCGGCTGCATTCTACTGCATGTAGTACACTGACTGTATGCAAGTACCTCATAGGACCCCACTTCAAACAAACCAAACTATCCCTTTAAGTGTCATTCTGTAAATGATGCCATTGTTAATGCACTGTTGACATTGTTTGAGATATCTTCGTTATGGCAACATAACCTGTCAATGTCTTTGTTATGACAACATTCTATGTCGTAAACATGACATAACATGTCATTAAGTGCAATTACACTGTCCGGATGAGTTTATAACAGTGTCATCATTGTCATAGTTTCCTTGACCTCACCTACAGTGATACAATTTGAACTTTTCATTAAGACGTCGGTGTCATTACACGCTCTTGGTTAATGTCAAGTGGTTATAACAAAGACAGGTTATGGCATGTTCATGACAGGTGTCACGTCATGGTTATGACAGTGTCGTGTCAGTCGTCATATCGAGTAAAGTGTTACCAAATACGACCCAGCATATCAGGTTTCTGGATGTGCATAACGTTACACAAGGGAGCAGGAAATGCAGGGACTTCTGGGGAAGCCTACAAAAATAGGGAAAGTACTCTATTCATGTGAGCATGAGAAATGCATTAAAAGTAATAACACATGTTTATTCCTCACCTGTTGGGGAAGTGCGCAGGCACCTGCACGACCTCTCCGATGGCGTCTGGGTTGGTGCGAGCCACAGCGCAGATATCCAGACTGTTGTAACACTCCTCCTGGACCTGGACCACACAAACACATCCACCACAGACCAGAGAGGACACCTGTTAGTCCCCTTTCCACTGAGGGCCAAACATGGTGCTTGTTCAGAGTTCCTGAACCCTTCCCGCTGGGTTGGCCTGGGCCAAAGCAGTGGGAAAATACTTGGCCCCTCCATATCCTCAGGGCCAACGCTATTAGCCTTGATCATTATAAAGAATCACATTCTATATGTTTTTTTAAATAGGGAACGAGGTATGTTACGTCTTAAATCTGCATTACTTTCAGCTGCTATCTTAGAAAAACAACTACATGTGCTGCTATAGAGAAACTGTTGGAAGTTGGAAACACTTTTCAGTCGGATTTTATAACCAACATTTGCCTTATTTAGCTGTAAATACCCCAATTACTATCATTTGCTTTCCAAGTTTGACACACAAAACAGAACTGCCTTTGCCTACGCTTTTTTTTAAATAACTTTTAATGCCTTCAGTAGGCGTTTAAATCACTGCCCAGCGATGGCACTCAGTTTTTTCATGTGGAGGATGTTAGCCTCATCCTGCAACCTTCGTATTTAAACTCCCTTCAAAGCTCTCCTTCCTGCCAACTTCTAGAGCAATACTTAACAAACAACCAGCTCTAGCATCCCAAAGGATGACAGGAGGAGGTCCTCTACGTTTGTTTGTTTTGTTTATTTAGATCCCCATTAGCTACTGTAAAAAACAGTAGCTACTCTTCCTGGGGTCCACATTAATATTTTACAATACTTCAATTATGAAAATACATTATATTCACATACAAACATTATTTACAAATATACATATCTGTATCATTCTTACTCATACATGCTACTACAACCACTTAGACACACAAGGCAAAAACCAACAAAACACATAACCACAAACACTAGCTCAAAACTTATGTAATACATACAATTGCTCTATATAATAATTGAATATGTAATTAATTGAATAAGTGAGAAAATAAATTCCTTTATAACAATGAATGAAAAGCTCAAAAACAAAGGTCATGTTATATTTTACAGTTCTTGTGTAAACAGATATAATTTTAGTTTTTTGTTAAAGCATGTTTTATTACTTTGTGAAATCAAAAAATGTGGTAAAGAATTCCATGCCACCA
>NC_139629.1:14796357-14811357 GCF_964638095.1 Poromitra crassiceps | reverse complement strand
GCTCAGTCGAGTGGAACGCAGTGATCAGTCATTAAAAGCATGTCAACGTCCTCCGTGAACCTCGCAGGAGAAAGCACCTTTCATAAAAGCCCTGGCCTGGCGCGCACGACTAGCAGGAATGTCATGCCAGCCCAGAATAAGTCCCATTCAGGCTCTCTATAGCATGTTCCAGCCAACTTAGCATTTTGTGATTTCCTGAATGTGTCTGGATAAAGTCTCTGAATCCCCGTCTTAAATTCCCACTGCCAGGTAAACACATTGAAGGCACCAGTGCTCATTGGACTGATATGGGGCCACATTTGGTAACACTTATAGGGAACACATAGGCTACTATAGGCTATTGGTTATAGGCAGTGTTGGGCAAGTTGCTTTCAAAATGTAAGATACTACATAGTTACTTTAATTTGAAAGTAATACGTTACTTTACAATATTACTGTCTGTGTAGAGTAACTCATTACTTAATACACTACTTTTGCATTACTTTTACCAAAACAATAGCAGCAGCAGAATGACATCGCCGCCCCGGAACCATCCAGAAAAATAATTTCAACTGCCTTGAAGTCAGAGTAAACAATCCAAAATTCTAAATGTTATTATTTTCCTTTGTTATTGTCATCTATAGTGGTTATTTGGATAAAAACACACCATTTGGTTAGGAAATGATTGTATCTTTTTTAAATATGTGCTTTGATTTAAAACATTTTAGCCTAACTTAATTTGTAACTTGAGTTACTTGACAAAGTAACTGGTATAATATTACTGAAATCCTATAAGGAATAAGTCATATTACTGAGTTACTGCTAAAAGTAATATATTACATGTAATATGTTACTTTTGCAATGAGTTACCCCCAACACTGATTAGGTATACTATTCAACTTTTTAGGGCCCTTCAAACGTAAATAAAGTTTGTTTTTTGTAAATATTGGAGCAAAACATGGCTTGTGTTTTGAGTTATGCATGGTGCAATAATTAAAAGAGCACATTTTCCATCTAAAAGTCCTATTCTTCAAGAATATGACTTTAGCAAACAAGAAAAGGGCCCTATAAAGTTGCCTACTATAGGCCTACCTTTAACATGTGTAATTGGTTCAGTATTAGTAATTTGGAACCACTTAGGAGCACCTTATTTTGCACTATTGTGTTGTACAAGTATTCTCACCTCCCTCAATAGTTAGTGCTGCTTTTAGCAGTCATGAAGTTGTTGTGGCTTTTAGCAGAGACACCCCAACTTCCACTCAGGGCCGGTTCCAGAACAAGATGACTAGGGGTGCATCCTAGATAGGAAGGGGTGCAGACGGCCGGCCGAAGGCTGGGCCCACTCGGCCAAAAAATTTGACATGTAATTTTACTCAAAATAATGCATTTGACCATCATTTCAAGTAGAATGATACCACCCAAGCAAGAATATTTCAAGTGTTTCAAGTGCTTTACTGAAATATTTGGACCATATAATGATAATACAATTATCTCAACCTTAAAAGGTTACATATAGGTGCCAAAAAGCCATAAAATCACAACAAAGAACAAAGAAAAACAACAACTATAATTCAAGTTTAAACAGTAAGTGTGCAGCTGTAGCATTTATAAAAATAAAAAATAAATTGTTTTTTTTTACTTTTCAACTGAGCATGCAGACAATTAAAATAAGGGTGCAATGCATGCTTTTGCACCCCCGTAGAACCGGGCCTGCTTCCACTCACTTCCTGTACCTGTGCGGCAGAGGTTTCGCCACTGCCACGCCCATTTAGGAGACTGTTCAGACCGGAAGAGTAGCCTACAATTTCTGGAGTGGGGTGTCTCTATCTATTAAATGTCTCTGCTTTTAGTAGCCTAATATATGCTTTGTTTTAATTGCCCCTAGCTAACTTCCTGCTGTTTCAAACTGTTCCCTAGCAAGAATATTCTGTGAAAACTGTCTATCAGATATTATTGAGGGATATTATCAAACTATTGAGGGGATATATTATGTTCCCTATCTAAAGTGTGTTACCCAATTTGATAGGCATACCTCTGATAATGGATGTGATGCATTTTGATTTACATTACTTGTAGAATTGATCGGTGCTCTGTACGCTCGGTTGGGAATTGAGCTATGTAACATTTTGATCAGATTCATTCCACACAAGTGAATATGTTTTGTCATGATTAAAAGTAGCCTAGCATTAATTGGTCTAAATGCTGTCTCAGAGGCTCTGGAGAATACAGTGTTGGGGGAAACATTCAACACTAATTATTGGCACAGAATTAGAGATAGCTTCAGACATGCAGTGGAGGCTATTCAATCCACCAACTACTGACTTTTTTTCCTCTTGGTTCTTAATGTCGTATCTTGATTATTGAGTATCTTGATTATTGTCCAGTGGTGTGGTCTAATGCTGCAATGAACAAGCTAAGGAGACTGCAGTTGGACAAATAAAACAAATGTGTCAGCCATGCACAGCTCCTTGGCTTGTTCATTTGTAAAAAAATAGACTACTCTACTCACTTCTTATGTTTATGTGGAATATTCTTGACACTAAAGACCCCTTATCTCTGTATGAAAATGTAACTCTAAGTCATAACAGGCACACATACTCAACTAGACATGCTACTGCAGGAGGTTTTACACTTCCAGTAGTTAGAACAAATGCGATGAAAAGAACTGTCATGTTTAGAGGTATGCAGGAATGGAACACTCTTCCCACACATATTACACAAAAGAAAAGCAAAAAACATTTTAAATTCTTGGTAAAACAGCACTTATTACTGTGATAATGCTATGTATGTGTGTACGTACGTGCGCGTATATATATATATATATATATATACGGTATATATATATATATATATATATATATATATATATATATATATATATATATATGTGTGTATATTTATATATAGAGCATATTGAAGCATGTACTTAACTAATATATAATATATATGGTGATGGTAATAGTTATATATATAATTATATATATAAGATATGGTAATGGTATATACATATATAGGTATACATAATATGTGATGTAGTTTTATGTATATTCTACACATCTGTAATGGTATGTAGGTAATTCTGATGTATGCAATATCTTGAAAGGTACAGTATGTATGTACGTAATATCTGAAATTGTACCGTTTGTACAGAATGTATTTTTGTACAGAATGTAAATTTTGTATGTGATATCTTGAAACTATGCAAGTTGTTTGACCCCAGGAAGAATAGCTGCAGCTCTGCTGTAGCTAATGGGGATCTTAAATAAAGACAAAGACAAAGACAATGTCATTTGGATTAAAGTTATAAGAGTTTTTTCCCCCCATTATTTAGCCCTGGATAACGATCCAGGTGACTGAGGATACATGACTCATATGAGTCTGGCACCACAACAAGCCGTGTTAGGAATGTAGCGGTGATGTAGAAGTGGAAAAACTGCTGTGTCTTATCTAGGTGTCTGTATCTGTCATTTAGTGGTGGTTTCCATCATGGCCTGATTTTACCACACAAACCCAGTGGACCTTGCTAACTTCATTAGCCTCGAGGTTAACGGGCAGCGATAAGCATCTCCCAACTCTGACGTGGCTTTACTTTTCATTAACTCTCACTCTCCAACTGCTGTAGGCCTCAACCCTTTCAGACGTTTCCTTTGTCCGTGAATTGAAAAGAAATCCTTGGAAAATAAACGTTTTTCACAGCAGAGTTTTTCCCATTTATTTTTTACTCTGCTGTTCCCCATTGCAATCTGTAATTAATTAAATTCCCTGACTGAAGCCTGAACACACTCCTGGAATTGCCATTCAATTTATAATTTAAACACCCATTCAGTAACTACAGTATTATAAAATAGAACTACAGTCTTATAAAGTAGAACTACAGTATTATAAAATAGAACTACAGTCTTATAAAGTAGAACTACAGTATTATAAAACAATTTTCCTAATATTGATGCATGCACAGAGGATAGGGAATCAAAGGGAAATAAGGAATCAGTGGTGCAAAAATGTAAAGGTGAATCAATTGTTTGCGTCATCAATGTAAATCTAATGACAAATATGTTCAATAAAATGTGGTGTAGTAGCTTAATACTACAATGCACTACAATGTGACTGAAATGCAAAAAAACGATTGGCTCATACTGTACATAGGCTAGTAGCCAACCAACAAACAGTGCCAATAACAAAATGTAAAGGCCAACATAGAAAATATACACAAACAACATTTGAAGAGGGCTGAATGAATACCGCAGCTTTCATTCAAGGTTAGATAACAAAGGCCCAGTCACATTCATATTGAGACAGATTTGAACGGTAAAGGCCTAATGAGAATAATCTGCTTTTCTACCATGCCAGCTCTACTACATGTACTGTAGTACACTGACATTCAAGTATAGCCTACCTCATACAACCTCACATCAAAAGATCTGAACTATCCCTTTAACTCAAGTCAAGTCAACACAACACATCAAGAAAACTAAATATCAGGACTTTTCAATGCAATATGCTTTTATTATAGGATACAAACTTGGTGAGAGTATCATGAGTTTCATTTCTAGAAATCAGTTTCGACTTCAATAAATTCAATCAATACAAATCCAGGAAACAGAATCTAAATTCAGTCATCTGCTGGAACAAATCTCATTACGGTACTTTTAATCTAAGTCATTTACACAAACACGTGGATCTCAAATCAAGAGTTTATAAACCTGTTCAAGTCATCAAAGTAGGTCTACAAGTCACAGTACAAGTCAGAGTCAAGTTCCAATAAGTCAAGTCACCAAAACCTAAGTCAAGTCTCAAGTCTTCTCTTCATGCATCAAGTCCAGGCACGTGCAGAAGGGGGTGTGGAGGGTGCCAATGCACCTGTCCTTTTGCTCCTTGATGTCCAAGTGCCCTTTTTGTCTGCGGCTGATATGAATTCCTTCCTTGTCAGGAAGGGGGGCGGGGCTAAATAACGCTCCAAAGTTAGGCTAAACTTTGACAAGGCAAAAACTCGCCATTTCCAAAGGGGTCCCTTGACCTCTCACCTCAAGATATCAGAATGAGAATGGGTTCTATGGGTACCCACAAGTCTCCCTTTACAGGCAAGCCCACTTTATGCTAATCCCATGGATTTTTATTATTATCGTTATTATTTTATTTATTTATTTTGTGTGTGTGTATATATATAATATATATATATATATATATATATATATATATATATATATATATATATATATATATATATATATGAGACTCTTGTGGATTCAATTAGCCCAATTGTATTTATGTGTGATGATGTTACTCCCCATAGTAGCCATTCCATTGTAGTTTTAACTTGACCTCACTGTATAAAATTACGTATTGTGACCTCTAGGATAATCACACCCTCATGAAACTTTACAATCACAAACTAGAGACCTAGGGCATTCAGGAGATGTCTGGCATGGGGATGGCCATCATATTTCCATGATAATGTTCTAAGCCCATACTCTGAACATTCAACATTTGAATAGACGCCTAATCAAAACACAATGTTTATTATAGATGTATGACTAGAAAACCTTGACTTTGCTTTCAGATGATGTGTATACCACTTCTATGTGACATATACTGTTGACCTGCTATCTTACCCTAAATTCAACAGTCCCCCCTAAAAGAGACAAAAATTGTGTCTGTATAGGGAGGGGTGGAGTAGAAGAGGTTAAAGGAATTATTCACAAAAATATATGATTGTATTGTTTTCTTCATAGCCTATTTATATGTTGAATAAATTGATGATATGGTGGGGATAATGACTGTGTGCAAACTAAGCAAAGTAGTGCAAAAGCATTTGAACTAAGCGTTCCACTATTGTGGTACTAAAAAAAAATCACAAGTTTGGCAGGTCTGCATGTGCCCCTTTTTAACATTGAGCTGATCAAGTCAAGTCTAGTCACACGATTGAAACGCTGACTCGAGTGCAAGTCATGTGACTTGAGTCCCCACCTCTAGCTGATCATAGATAGTTCACGTAATTCGTGCGTGCTTCCTACAGTGTTATTATAGTGTTATGACATCAAATCATTCTGCGTTCCTACAGTGTTATTATAGTGTTATGACATCAAATCATTCTGAGTTCCTACAGTGTTATTATAGTGTTATAACATCAAATGAGCAGCTATGAGCTATGAGCAGTTATTAGTTGACACATGACTCAGACGAGCTGTAGCTCTTTCTAAAAATGGCTTCAGTTCCTTCTTCATGCAGACCATCCTGCACTCCTCTCTCTCCCGTCAGCATGGACTGCTAAAACTCAAGGTCCCAACCGGACTCTTCATCAGGAGGGTCCTCCGTGTCCTCAGGGAAGTAGTCAAAGTTGCTGCTGTCCAACGGCCCTTCCACCTGACCAAACAATACAGGAAGTTTGTTATTTTCTCTTCTTTATATAGAGAGGCAAAGTGAACGTCACTTCCTGCTTCAGCACTGTACCAGAGATTTTCTTTTCTTAATTTATTTTCCCATAGACATTTCGTAAAATGCTTATAAAAATAGTTTTACTTGGTCAAACCAAATGGTTCAGGTATATTTAGAATCGGGAGAGACCATAGAACATTTCACTTGGACCAAAACTTTAAAAAACATAGAAAAAATATTTTCTTCCAACCCGCATTTTTTTAACGTTTTGGTCCGAGTGAAATGTTATGCGGTTTTTATTAACATTTTTATTTTAAATAAAAAGGATACAACACAACAACCACATAAAACAAGCAACAACAACAACAAAAGGGAAGCGAGCGGAAACAGCGTCTCTCCTGTTTCTAAATATATCTGTACCGTTTGATTTGAACAAGTAAAACTATTTTTTATACACATTTTACGAAATGTCTATGGGAAAATAAATAGCGGATGAAAATCTCTGGTACGGTGCTGAAGCAGGAAGTGACGTAAAGGGATTGTGTGAAGTCAACACATTGGTCAAATACGTTTGGTTTGGTTGCGACGCCTTGGCGTCACTTTAACGCATGGGGGGGCCCTTCTTTGTAATTTTCTCAACGCCACCGTGTAAATTCCTCCACCGTTCATTTGAAAATTTAAAAAATTTCACATGTTGGTTATGGTTGTTAGGCAAAACAACTTGGGCAAATAAAAAGGTTAAGGTTATGGTTGCTTAAATAACAAAAACGTAAGAGACGTAAGGGATCCTGACCAAACATCAGTATTTGTTGATGTTGGGAGTGAGAGCGCGTTGTGTCATGTGTGTGCGTGTGTGCGTGTGTGTAACAATGATTGTAGGATACCCACCGTGGGCGTGAATGGAGAGTCTATGGTTCCATTGCGGAGGCCATCCCAATTAAAACCCTCAAACCACCTGAAGGACAAGGACATACATGTTACCATGACGACATGTTACCATGACGACATGCTCATCTCCCACTGAAAGCAGCATTCATGGTGAGAGTGAAATCTTAGAAAGGGGAGGGGAAAAAAACCATCCAGCTAGTTTAGTGATCATGAAACATCCGTTACTGTCTCACTTGTGTTTCTCGATGTCCTTGACGCCATTTTTCTTGTTGCCGAGTCTCTCTGAGGGATTGTCCCTGAACACACACACACGCACGCACGCACGCACGCACGCACAAACACACACACACACACACACACACACACACACACACACACACACACACACACACACACACACACACACACCACAAAGTAATTCAATTCATACACACAGCAGAGTGCAAATGGTTTGCAAAGATTGTTGAGACCACGTCCTCTCTTTTTACTTTATGCATCAAGCAACGGTACACGGACAACCTGCAGAGACGTTTGATGAGGTTAGCAGCACTCTTGGTGATCTTCTTGGGAAACTCGACCATGTCGATGCCCCTCAGGATGATGTTGTAGGTCTTCATGGGATCAGAGCCTGAAAATGGAGGACTGGAGGCAGGAAAGTGAATGCCAAAGACCAGGATGTGTCTACCCAACCCCCCCCCCTCCCCACACCCACACACACACACCCTGAGTGAACTTAGCTATACCTCCTCACACCGAAATGACAAGATGAGTAAATTTCCAAGATGAGTAAATTTCCAAAACAATATGAGCAGGTGATACGCCTCCCACAGTTCATTTTAAACCCATCATATCAGTTCATTTGAAAAACAGCTTGGTTACATTTAGGCAACTAAAAGAACTTGGTTAAGGTTAGGGTTATGGTTTGGCTTTACAGTTAAAGACAGAACACGTCGCCGGGTCACGAACCCGCCTCTCTCGCTTGAAAGATGATGCGTGTCATCGAGCTATTTTAATATCAGACTGCTGTTACGTTAAACACCACCAGAGGTCTACTTCCTGGTTACAGCTCCCGACTCTGGCGTATGCACTGCACGCATGCACTTCAAACGACCGCAACAGGTCGCATTCGTAAACATCGGTCATTTTAACCCACTTGAAAAACGACAACCAATGTTGTTGTTTTCCTCGTGAGGACAGCCAGGAATTTAGACTTGGACCCGGGTCCACAAAACGTTTTGGGTTCTACGATGCGAGAAACACTGTCATGCATGGTATTAACACTTTTATACCTGATGCAGCATTTGCGCGTATATCCCTCATTTGTAAAACCGCAAACCGCGTCTTAGAGGGATACACACACAAATGCTGCTATCAATGGTATTAAATTGTGTGCTGCAGTACCTGCCACTCAGCAGCTCATAGATCAGGATTCCCAAGGACCAGCAGTCAGCCGAGCTGTCGTGGCCCTTGTTCAGGATGATCTCGGGGGCCACGTACTCTGGAGTCCCGCAGAATGTCCATGTCTTCTTACCCAAACCCACCTTCTTAGCAAAGCCAAAGTCCACCTGGGGAGGACACACACATCACCACAGCTGGAAATCCCCGCAAAAGCATGCAGTTGATGCCAGAGTGTTTACAGGAGAACTTCACCCAAAAACGACAGATTTATTTTGAACATAATCTCACACATATCTGAAAACTGTAAACAGTTCTGCAGGCATTCACTTAGTTTGATGGATGATTTGACCAGTGATGTCAATCACAAATGACATCACTGGTCAAATCAGCTGGTATCACTGCACGGGTCACTGCACGCTGAACATTAATGTACTTAGTAAAAGAAACTGAGTAAAGAAATGACTATTACAGTCATTTCTCCTGCTTCATAACTTCTAATTCTTGGGGCCGTCGCAGTCTCAGGACTCTCCCTCCACATCATCACATTCACTCCCACAGCACTGGCCAGAGTGGAGGTGAAGTCAGCAGTATAGAGACCACAGAGAGACTGGAGGCAGAGGGAACAGAGGCCCTCCACCTGTTCAACAGAGGGCACAGACCAGTGCTAGAGGGCGAGGAGGATGAGTCGGCGGTGTGCTGTTAGAAAGGTTCCAGTCATTGTGGAGCACCGATGATGTCATGGACCTTCTGACATCATCAGTGAGGTCATAGAGCACTGGTGGTGTCATGGACCTTCTGACATAATCAGTGATGTCACAAGGCACTGATGACGTCATGGACCTTCTGACATCATCAGTGAGGTAATAGAGCACTGGTGGTGTCATGGACCTTCTGACAGGACCTTCAGACATCAGTGAGGTAATAGAGCATTGATGGTGTCATGGACCTTCTGACATAATCCGTCATACAAAGCACTGATGATGCAAAATCTTGTGAATACATAGCAAGGGAATTGTGGATAGTCTGCAACATTTAATAAGAGATGTTTTCAGATGAAGAGGAGCTGAGCACCAGTCCTTCTGTTCAGCCAATTGACTCTGACCATGGCTGCTCTGTCTCCTTTGAGCTACAGGATGAGTATGAGGAGCTCCTCCGCTACACTGTGGTCACACCCAGGTTTGAGGCACATACCAGCTTTCACTTGCCACTGCTGAGAACCTCACATCTGTCTGCAGCAGGCTGGAGCTCCCAGGGAAATGATGAAGCAAAATCACAGTCTCTAGCAGCTGACAATGCGAGGCATTCTTCCAGCAGGGGTGCGAGATCAACACAGGCCTCCCCCTTGATCGTCAAACCCCACACACACTCAAGATCCTCTCATGTTGAGATGGCAGGTCAGTCATCAGATGCTCCTTCAGACAGGTTGCAGATGGCGGCGGAGAGGGTCAGACAGAACAGTCCCGACCCCCTGGTAGCCACTGCAACAGAGAACATAGATAAGATGGAGAACATCCTGGACATGTGGAGCCACAACCTCAAGTCCGGTGTGCTGATGGAGCTGAGGAAGTGGAAGCTGGCCGTCATGGAGCAACACAGCTCGGAGTTGAGGAAGGAGAGGGAGAAGCATGCGGCGCAGACAACTGGCCTCAAGGCACAAGTAGGCAGCCTGGAGGAGCTGCTGCACACCTACGAGACCTCCAACCAGAGGAAAGATGAGGTGATCGTGAACCTGAGCCAGGTCCTGGACAGACAAAGAGAGAAGCTTGAGAAGGTGAGGGCCCTCTCTCACTGGAGACATCAGCACATCGATGCCAAAGAGGAGGCCCGCGCCGCTCGGACGGCTCAACAGCACTACAACCTGCGGCTGAAGAAGAAAGTGTGGTTAGGATGGCACTCTCTGATCGAGAGACACTGGAAGGACAAGGTGGAGCGGGCTTGTCGCACCAGGGCCGAGGAGGTCTGCGTTCGCCTGGCTGCACAGCATGAGACCAAGCTGGCCGAGCACTACGAGGCTATGGAGAAGGCCCAGGCTGAGATCCACAGACTGCAAGTTGAGCGAGAGCGCTACGAGGAATCTATGAAGAAAGCCTTCATGCGGGGTGTGTGTGCCCTCAACCTGGAGGCTCTAAACATGTTCAACAGCACAGAGGGACGGCCAGACCAACATGCTGCTCATGATCAGCGTGATGCTCTTCCTCCCCGAGATGCTCTCAACAGGTTCAACAGCACAGAGGGACGGCCGGACCAACATGCTGCTCATGATCAGCGTGATGCTCTTCCTCCTCGAGATGAGTCTGGCTCTGACCCTCCCTCCCACAGTGAAGCTGAGGAGACGGTGTGCTCCAGTGTTGCGGTGTCCAGGGCGGAAGTGCTGCCCTCCACTACAGTTGTCCACAGCTCCCTCCCAGTAGGGGGCACTGCGAGCACCCACAAACAGGTAAGTGGGCATGTCGTGACAGCCAGTCAACAAAAACCCTCAAAGGCGGTAACGGTTCGCATCACTGCATGCCCCAATGTTGGTAAGACGACACGCGGCAACCTCCAGGTGATGGGTGTGCCTCCGCCCATTGGCTCTGTCATCGTTGAACGCCATCCTCCAGTTCATCGAATTGTTACACACCTACACTAGATTTGAGCGTTCACTAAGACAACTTGGGCAGCTATTCAGGGGGTTGTGTTCAGAATATGATGGCACTGTTTTCAAATGAATTTTATTTGACATTCTGGAATGAAGTCGTCCTTGACCTTTGCATTTTGATTATGATTATTTTGTTTACATTTCAGCTCAGTTTGAAAGACGCAATTGTTTCTTAATTTTGCCTTTAAAGGGATCATCTGGGAGCTTTTCTTGATTTCGGACCTTTTGGTGAAGTGCTCATTGATTTATTGTTTTGCGCTGCATTTCCTAGCGATCACTTTGCTGCAGTGCCATCAGTCCTTTGCCATTGCTACACTGACAGCAGCTCCCAAAACAAACAAACAAACTGCCCCACTGAGACTAAAACACTGCGACTGCAAAAAACAGAACACAATTTTCTATAAACAAGCGCAAATTCGCTATTATGCCAGGCTATTATGCCATGTTATTACTATTATTACGCTATTATGCCATGTTACCGATGACATAACTGATGATGTCATCCATCATCTGGCTGCCTGGCATTTAAATGCCAGGCAGCTGGCTGCCGGCCACTGATGACATCATTTTGTCCTCAGGGTTGTGAGTCAGTCAGCCTTCTGTGGGATGCCACTTGAGCAATTGTGATGTCATCAGTGAGTGATGTCATCAGTGATGTCACTCGAGCATTTAGCCAGCTTCCTCCTGACCTTTGAGGATTGTCACTCATCTTCCTTCCTTCCTTCCTTCCTTCCTTCAGACATAGCCAGATGTATGCTGACTGGTACGAACAGACACATGCAGCTGACGGTCAAGCGAAGCCATGTCCACCGCAGAGCCCACCACCATGCCCACTGAAACCAAGGCCGCCACTCCAGAGGAAAACAGGCCAGTCTGGGCATCAGTCACCACCAGTAAGAACCACACTCCCAGCGGGGCAAAATATGTAATGGGGGGGGGATCAAAATTGTGGAAAATCTAGTTTGGCAAAAATACTCTTAATTCTACACGCTAGACAGTTCTGGACCAAAATGTAAGAGAGGGCTGTTATTTTTTTATTATTATTATTTTTTTTTAGACCTGAGTTAGAAGGGCACTGTTTTTTTTATTTTATTAAACTCGCTTAAAAAAATTAAGCGAGTTCCACCTGTCGCTTGGCTGGAAGCCTCTGAAGGCTATTTACATTATGAAAGAAAGGGTTCCCATCTATCAGTAAATTTTCCAACAGCACCTTTTAGTGAGAACTTAATTTTTTTCTAGTTTAAGGAAACTCATCATGTCCTCTAACCATGAAGCTGCTGTTGGGGGACCAGGTGATTTCCAAGCTACTAAAAGATTCTCCTTCGTGCGAGGAGGGAGGAAAAGGAGATTATGTCTAGGTGTTGGTGGTGCGCACATTTAAAGTAATACGCAGGGACGCCAAAAATAGCAATCAGGGGACACGGCTGCAGCTCGATTCCTAAGATGTCGGATAGGGTTTTAAAGAATCTGTTCCAAAATGAACATAAATTGGGACAGAAATAGAACATAATGACTAAGGTTGGCAGGGGCGTGGCTACATCTGTTATCATTGGGATAGATTTCTGACAGTCTGGCTTTAGAATAATGGAGCTGGTGCAGCACCTTGAATTGTATGAAGGGCACAGTTTGAACCATTCTACGCCAGTTTAGGAACTGTACAGTAGCTCTTATGGTCGCTACAGATCCGTTCATGCAAAATCCTGTGTAAGTAAATGGAGCAAGAATGAAAATGAATGTGTTCGCCCTCTGCCTGGTCGCAGAGGTCAAATCTGAAATGCCTCAATGTCTGAAATTAAACTTCATGGTTTATAGAAACACTGGAGAAAGTTTCATGCTTTAGTCTTAAAATGCAAAAATACCTTCCCATACGAGTTTATATTCTCCACTAATCTCACGTGAGATATATAATTTGACTGAAACTGGTCGTCTTGTAGTGCTCATTGAGTAGAATTTATGCTTTTAACCAAGCCTTTTATTTACCGCTCACTGTCTGCAGCACATGCACAGTGTTCATACCAGCTTCCTGTCTGCAGCACATGCACAGTGTTCATACCAGCTTCCTGTCTGCAGCACATGCATTGCACAGTGTTCATACCAGCTTCCTGTCTGCAGCACATGCACAGTGTTCATACCAGCTTCCTGTCTGCAGCACATGCACAGTGTTCATACCAGCTTCCTGTCTGCACCACATACACAGTGTTCATACCAGCTTCCTGTCTGCAGCACATACACAGTGTTCATACCAGCTTCCTGTCTGCAGCACATGCATTGCACAGTGTTCATACCAGCTTCCTGTCTGCAGCACATGCACAGTGTTCATACCAGCTTCCTGTCTGCAGCACATGCACAGTGTTCATACCAGCTTCCTGTCTGCAGCACATACACAGTGTTCATACCAGCTTCCTGTCTGCAGCACATGCACAGTGTTCATACCAGCTTCCTGTCTGCAGCACATGCATTGCACAGTGTTCATACCAGCTTCCTGTCTGCAGCACATGCACAGTGTTCATACCAGCTTCCTGTCTGCAGCACATGCACAGTGTTCATACCAGCTTCCTGTCTGCAGCACATGCATTGCACAGTGTTCATACCAGCTTCCTGTCTGCAGCACATGCACAGTGTTCATACCAGCTTCCTGTCTGCAGCACATGCACAGTGTTCATACCAGCTTCCTGTCTGCAGCACATGCATTGCACAGTGTTCATACCAGCTTCCTGTCTGCAGCACATGCACAGTGTTCATACCAGCTTCCTGTCTGCAGCACATGCACAGTGTTCATACCAGCTTCCTGTCTGCAGCACATACACAGTGTTCATACCAGCTTCCTGTCTGCAGCACATGCACAGTGTTCATACCAGCTTGGCGTATCCCCGCTGGTCCAGTATGATGTTCTCCGGTTTGAGATCTCTATAGATGATTCCTCTACTGTGAAGGAAGGCCAGCGCCTCGATAACGCAGCCCGTGTAGAAGCGAGTGCTGCTGTCGTCAAAAGAACCCCTGGAACAGAGGCAAATTGTCAAAGGGCGTTGCTGATGATTTCACACGCACACGCACACGCGCATGCACATACGCACGCGCACGCATGCACACACGCACGCACGCACGCACGCACACGCGCGCGCGCACACACACACACGCACGCACGCACACACACACACACACACACACACACACACACACACACACACACACACACACACCTGTCTCTCAGCAGTGTCCACAGTTCTCCTCCCAGGCAGGCCTCAAGCAGCATATAGAGATATTTGGAGTCTCTGAAAGTGCGATACAGCCTGCAGACATGACATAGGCATGGTTTTAATGAAATTCTAACGTCATCTATGGAGACTTCTCTGCCCACTGGAAATGAGAAATTGAAACTTGTGAAATTCTCTAGACAGCAGCAGAGATGCTGATTCACTAACGTTAGATCTTCTATTGTTCTCTGTTTGGTTTCCTTTGCTACATATAAAGCATCACAGAGTGCTTTTTTGTAGCATTCCACCGGTCAAAAACAAGGACAGCCCGGGTTGGGTCGGGGTTGAGTCGTGCTACTTCTAGTACCACATCTGTCGAGGTTCCAGGGCTGTGGAACCGGTATCATACGGTGATGTGAAAACACTGCAGACAACTGATTGTTCAGGCAGAATCGTGTTTACTGTGTCTCTGGATACTGTCAATGCTGGATACCAGTTTAGTGGGGCTTACCTTCTCTTCTGTTATTT
>NC_139629.1:14781357-14791357 GCF_964638095.1 Poromitra crassiceps | reverse complement strand
CCTCAAAAAAAAACCTTGGCAGAAGCTAACTACAGTATTGAAAAACGGCTGGCAGTGAATGTGTTAAAATGCTTATAAAAATTGTTTTACTTGCTCAAACCAAGCGATTCGACTATACTTAGAATCAGGGGAGACAATGCAACATTTCACTCACACACAAAAAAAAAAAAAAAAAAAAAAAAATTTTTTTTAACTTTTTCTTTTTCTTTTCGAATTTCGATTAAAAGTCGACTTTGGCCAGCGAATTTCGAATAGTGTTTTTGCTAGAAATGCCCATCCCTAGTCAGTACCATTCATTGGCAATGCTGCCCCCTAGTGGCACAAAGTCAACATTACACTGTGATTAACAGATGGACGGACAAACACCAATCCATAGTCTCTCATTTAGGGGGGGGGGGGGGGGGGGGGGGTGGGCAGCGCCCCCTAGGAGAAAGAGGAGCCTACCTGTTGGTGTGCCAAAGCACCTGTATTTCTCTGGGGAAAAGGTCTAAGCTTTGGCCTGAATTCACTAGTCATTCTGTATTATATGGTTTCAGAAAAATGTTGAATTCATATTGACATGCACATCAAGGCAAGTACATGGATATATTGCACTTGAAGATCCAATGATCTGGGTCAGATTTATTAGCAAAGCAATGTGTTATTAGCAAAGCAATGTGTGGAGAAAAACGTTTTCCCAAGAAGATGCATTGCGCCCCCCCCCCCACCTATTCCAGCATGGGATGCTGGAATGCTGATCCACCAGCATGTCCATATTGGTTCACCAGCTAAAGCAGCATCAGACCAGGACTAGCCAGCCGAACCAACAAGGAATTTGTGCTGGTTTCTGCTGTTTTTAGCAGCGTCTTGCCTTCTGCCAGCTCGATCGTCACATTTAATACAACTCCATACTTGGTAGTGTGACGAATGAACGAGCGGAGACCGATCCATTGTCCCCCCTTTGGTGGGGGACAAAAAGGGGAGAAAGAAAGGGGAAAGATCCATGGAAGAGTCTTCAGGTTTTCATTTCAACCAACCAAACGCTACAGTAGTTCCTTTTCTCTAGTTGAAGCTGCTGGAATGAATCTACTGACTTAGAGGGAAGCTCGCTTTCACATCTGAGCACTACTTTATGTATTATGTAGCCTATGGATGTCCTTACTTAGCCTTCAGCTCATCACTGTCATACTGCTTGTTGTTGACTTCATCCAGCCCTCCAATCAGCTGTTTGAAGGACCTGGAACACAAACACATGAAAGAGATGAACCGACGACGACGCCACAAAACCACGTGGAGAGGTGTGAGTGCAAAGCCAGCCAGAGTGCTGTCTGTGTGCTGGAGCCACAGTCTGCAACACTAAGATCACAGAAGAAGAAGAAGATCACACACTCAGATGAACCAGACTATCACTTACTCTCTATCAATCACCAGACATGTGACATCTCCCAAAGCTGTAACGCTGGCTGTGCGAATATCCTCACTGGAGGGAAGAGGGACAGAGAAGTCATCCAGTTAGTTTGTACAGCTCATGATGGCTTTAAAGTCCCTGGAAACCAAATTCAGAGATGTGTTTATAAGTATTAAACAAAGTATGTTTCTCACCCTTTCAGAGCCTGCTCTCCAAACCAGTCGCCTTTGGAGAGAATGGTCAGGAACACCGACTCCTCATTGGTTGATTTCTGCTGGGCAACCTTCACCTGTGGTGGTCATCATAGGTCACGACGTTCATGGCTGATCAACACATTCTCACTGCCAACCCGTCAAAAACCGACGTTTAGTCAGGAACCCTTTCTGTCACTTTATGACGACGGGAGCCCCTCGATCCATCATCTTTGGCCGCGCACCACCTCGTCTGCCGGGAGCCGCAGCTCCACTCACCGGTTACATTTAGGCAAACAAAAGCAACTTGGTTGGGGTTGGGGTCATGGTTTGGGTCAGCATTCGAAACAGGTCAGGAAAGATAGTGTTCTGCCACTCCCACCCATTCTCCCTAATGCGACTTTGACCTACTTATACCTCAGACTGTCGTTACGCTCAAGACCGCTGGAGGTCGCCGTCGATGTCTGAAGGGACAAGGTCACGTGACTAGCGGCGACGTGACTCGTGACTGGCCCTGGCCCGCGCCTGTGCGTTTCTGACAGGAGGGGGCGACCTTTCTCTTCGGGAAGAGACGCCAAGGGTTCCTGACCGAACGGCAATTTTTGACCGATTGGGAGTGAGAACGGGTTGGACGGGGAGCTACAAAAAAAAAAATACTTCCTTCCTCCTTCAACAGTGAATATAATGACATTTTCAAATGATTGGGTGAGTGGAAGCACAAACGCCTTTCATAAAGATCCAGTTATGAGGGAATGCTATTCTGTATGAAGCATTCTGAAGCTACAGCATGAAGCTGCTTCAACACATTTGATGACAAGCAATTACCCATTACGTGTTTTATTTTTTATTTTTTTATTAAAGAATTATAAGTCATTTGTATCAGTATTGCTTGGTAATGTAGACTTAAGCCTATGGTGAAATCTCTATGTTACAGGTTACCAAGGAAACCACTCTGTAGTCACCTACAGTGTTTCCTCCTCCCTTCACATCTGCCATTACGCTCATGTGCAACATCTCTTACATGGCTTCACCCTCCTGTCCTCTGCTTACCTGGCCTTCACTGATGATGAAGAAGGTGTCTCCGGTGGCCCCCTGACGGATGATGTAATCTCCTTCACTGTAATGAGTCTGAGGAAGAGGAGAGACCATGGTTGTGTCTGTAAAGCACCTCAGATAAGTGAAGAAGTCACATGATGGGTCTGAGTGTAGGGGAGAGCGGGGTAAGATGCGCCAGCTCACATTGTGAGGAACAGTGAGATGGAACAAAAGCTAATTCTAACTTATAAACTTATAAACTCTTATAAATTCTGACTTTACTAAAACTCAGAACTCCAATAAAATATTCACGTCGCCCTAATCCTCTTCCGTAGGTAATGTATATTTTGAATGCAGCTAAATCAGGACTGAGACAACAGAATGAAACAATGAATGTAGGGAAAACAAAAAAAACAATGTTGCAATTTTTTTTGCAAGCATTTCATGAGCATAGGGGGATGGCTCACCTTACCCCGCTCTCCCCTACTGCTTTTTGTCAGATGGGAATGCAGTTGGCAGTGATAGAAATGGATACAAGCATACTGTTGATTACAATGTATGCACTGGCTATATATGTGGATGCATGTGAAAGAAGCTGTGTGTGTGTGTGTATGTGTGTGTGTGTTCGTGCGTGCGTGCGTGCGTGTGTGCGTGTGTGTGTGTGTGTGTGTGCATGCGTGTGTGTGTGTGTGCGTGCGTGTGTTTGTGTGTGTACGTGTGCGTGTTTGAAAATGGTCACCTCTTCCAACACATCAGCCAGTTTACTGAGAATGTCCTCAGGTAGCGACTGGAAAGACGGGACACTGGAAGCGGGGTTAAGAGTGAGAGATGAGAGTCATAATGTGCAAATGCCACTATGGCAAGAAGAACCTACCAAGGTGCAGCGATAGAGTGCCAAAGTCACACTAAAAACTAAGACGGATCAGGTTTTTGTATTTTTGTAGTTTTGTTATAATATCTCTCCTGATTCTAAATGCAGCTGAATCGCTTGATTTGACCAAGTAAAACTATTTTTCTACGCATTTTACGGAATGTAGATGGAAAAATTAATGGCAGATGAAATCCCAATTGGTTCATATGCTGAATGCGGAAGAGGGTGCGACTTTGGCACTCCATGGGCCTGTTGGTGTACCTGCGGAGGAACTCCATGTACTGGGAATGTCTGATCAGACCAGTCCTCATCATGATGGTCTGGAAGCCCTGTCTGTCGATCGCCCACAGCTTGATGTCAGTCAGCGCTGAGGACGGACAGAGGAAGAGAGACGCAAACGCTGTTTATTACAATGTCCAATATCCTTTTCAATGACTTGTAGGGCTATAAGTACGTGTTCTCAACACACGCACGCACGCACACGTACGCACACACACACACACGCGTGCGCACACACACAGACACACATGCACGCACGCAGGATTTAAGGATCTTTCCTTATGTGCAGATTTATCCAATGATATGAAAGTCAACTAAGTGCTTTTCCACGTCTTCCCTCTGCTCACTCATTGACTTGGTTAAAGTGCATCAGGGCACTTTGCAATTCTAATCCCTAGGATGATGGATTGGGTAATATGGGGTGTAATTGATTTCTGTGCGTGTGTGTGTGTGTGTGTGTGTGTGTGTGTGTGTGTGCTGTGTGCGTGTGCATGCGTGTGCGTGGTTACCTGTCACCGTTGCTGTGCGAGTGCAGTTGTACAGGATGGCCAACTCTCCAAACACTTTCCCTTGATTTATGATGCACAGCTTCTTTCCTTCTTTCGTTACCTCAACCATACCCTCTGTGTGCGTGGGCACACACACACACGCACGCACGCACGCGCACGCACGCACACACGCACGCACGGACACACGCACGCACGGACACACACACGCACGCACGCACACACGCACGGACACACACACGCACACACGCACGCACGGACACACACACGCACGCACGCACACACACACACACACACACACAAAGAGAAGGGAACACATGTTAAATGCATTAATCGTGATTAATCATAGAAAAACTGTGATTAATTAGTTCATTGTTTTTAATCGATACACAGTTGAGGAGAGGGGGGGTGAGGAAAAAGGAGCCATAGTTAGGGATAGGGAGGTAGTAGAGAGTGGGAATTTGAGGGCTGGGTAGGTGGAGTGGTTAGGGGGGTATGGGTGGTGGTGGGGAAGGGGGGCATAGGGGGAGTGGTGCTGTCGGCTTAAACACCAGTTCCCAGGATGGTTCTGTGTAACAAACCATCTGGCTGTGTCAGGTTATGACTGACCCACAGCGTGCACAGAGCTTCAGCAGTGTGATCAGAGTCTCATCCTCTGTAACTGTCTCATCCTAACGTCTCACCCTCTGTAACGTCTTATGGTTATACTCCATTTTCATACATAAATAGATGTGTCCGTTTCAAACGGTGTAATCGTCACTGCCCACGTACTTCCATGCGTCTTTTACGTTGGTATCATGTTAAGCAATACATCCCCAGTGGGCAGTAGAGAGTCAAATGTATGCGCATGTGTGGTTTTGCTCTGTTTCATGCGTATCCGTAAGCTTTCAGATGACGGACAGAAAACGCACAAAATGATGCAGAGTACGGACAGAAGGCTCTGTCCGTCTCCGTCTCCGTCTTTAACGTAGAGTATAATTGGACCTTTATTCTCCAGAACGTAGACCATAGAGCCATCTTACCCTCTGTACCCATCTTACTCTCCAGAACGTAGACCATAGAGCCATCTTACCCTCTGTAACCATCTTACCCTCCAGAACGTAGACCATAGAGCCATCTTACCCTCTGTACCCATCTTACTCTCCAGAACGTAGACCATAGAGCCATCTTACCCTCTGTAACCATCTTACCCTCCAGAACGTAGACCGTAGAGCCGTTTCACCCTCTGTAACAGTCTTACCCTCTGTAACCGTCTTACTCTCCAGAACGTAGACCATAGAGCCATCTTACCCTCTGTACCCGTCTTACCCTCTGTAACCGTCTTCCTCTCCAGAACGTAGACCAGAGCCGGCCCCCCCTCTGTAACCGTCTTGTCTTACCCTCTGTAACCGTCTTACCCTCTGTAACCGTCTTACTCTCCAGAACGTAGACCGTAGAGCCGTTTCACCCTCTGTAACAGTCTTACCCTCTGTAACCGTCTTACTCTCCAGAACGTAGACCGTAGAGCCGTTTCACCCTCTGTAACAGTCTTACCCTCTGTAACCGTCTTCCTCTCCAGAACGTAGACCATAGAGCCGGCCCCCCCTCTGTAACCGTCTTGTCTTACCCTCTGTAACAGTCTTACCCCCTGTAATCGTCTTACCCTCTAGGACGTAGACCGTAGAGCCGTTTCACCCTCTGTAACAGTCTTACCCTCTGTAACAGTCTTACCCTCTGTAACCGTCTTACTCTCCAGAACGTAGACCGTAGAGCCGTTTCACCCTCTGTAACAGTCTTACCCTCTAGGACGTAGACCGTGCAGCCGTCTCACCTCACCCTCCAGAAGGTAGACCTCTGTAACCGTCTCACCCTCTGTAACTCTCTCACCCTCCAGAAGGTAGACCTCTGTAACCGTCTCACCCTCTGTAACTCTCTCACCCTCCAGAAGGTAGACCTCTGTAACCGTCTCACCCTCTGTAACTCTCTCACCCTCCAGAAGGTAGACCTCTGTAACCGTCTCACCCTCTCCTCTGTAACGGTCTTACCCTCCAGAACATAGACCGTGGAGCCGTCGTCTCCCTCCTGGATGACACAGCAGCCCTGGGCCAGACTGGTGGGCCGCATGCAGTCCATGATGGTCAGGATCTGACACACAAACACAGACTGGCACTCACACACAGCTTTGGGTGGTCAAGACTATAATAAGACTTGAATGAAGTGGTCTTTACCTGCCCATGTTCTAGATGCTTCATAAAGTCATTCTCCAGCAGAGCCCTCTGGATCAGCTCTCTAGACCTGCACACAACAGGACACACACACACACACACACACACACACACACACACACACGTACGCACACACACACAGTGTGGGGATGTGTTTACATGGAGGGAGACTGCCCCTTTGGTTTTTGGGTGGATACATTGTGTAGAGGTCCACGTGTCAGCGCGGACTAAAACCAGGAAATAGAGCTCCTTCCCAGATCAATGTTTGAGCTGTTTGGCGCTCATCCCTCGATGGTTTGAAGGTGTGTATGTGTGTGTTTATTTGTGTTTTTATAATCCCTGCGTTTGAACGGTTTACCGGCGCTCTCTCTCTCTCCACATAAACACAACCTCGCTCGACCACATAACCACAGAACACAGCAAAACAATGTCCCATCACTAAAATACACACAGGGCGCAGCGTCTCTCTACATAAACACACTGCCACTATTATATGGGCCAGAAGTGATCGTTTTGAGGGGAAACTTTTGTATAATTACATGTTTTTTTTTTTATGAGAAATTGCATAGTATACCTTTAAGGCAAGACATGGCAGGTGAATAGGGTAAAAAGGACATTTTCTCTCATACTCTGAGCCAGAAATCGCCACTTTCGTTGCACTTACATAAACCAGATTTTCCAGGTTTATTCCCAACTCTATTCTGGAGGTTTTTACAGAGGGGTTTGATCATATATCATTCATAGCCTGCTTTATATAAGATAGTATTTGTTTCCAGGCTGGTGTGGTTATCTGTACTCACTCCTTGGTCTTGCTATAGCTGTTGAGCGTGACGTGGGAGGGGTCCAGCGCTGTGGGCTCTGCTGAGATGGCCTGTCTTTTAGTGCGCTGAGGCTCATCAGGTACTGCTGCAGGCTGCACCGCTGCACCTGACACCCACATACAAAACCACACACATCATCATATACATGTAGGCTACCAGGCAAAACCACACACATAATGATATACATGTAGGCTACCAGGCAAAACCACACACATAATCATAATACAGGTAGGCTACCAGGCAAAACCACACACATAATCATAATACAGGTAGGCTACCAGGCAAAACCACACACATAATCATAATACAGGTAGGCTACCAGGCAAAACCACACACATAATCATAATACAGGTAGGCTACCAGGCAAAACCACACACATAATCATAATACATGTAGGCTACCAGGCAAAACCACACACATCACCATATACAGGTAGGCTACCAGGCAAAACCACACACATAATCATATACAGGTAGGCTACCAGGCAAAACCACACACATAATCATAATACAGGTAGGCTACCAGGCAAAACCACACACATAATCATAATACAGGTAGGCTACCAGGCAAAACCACACACATAATCATAATACAGGTAGGCTACCGGGCAAAACCACACACATAATCATAATACAGGTAGGCTACCAGGCAAAACCACACACATAATCATAATACAGGTAGGCTACCAGGCAAAACCACACACATCACCATAATACAGGTAGGCTACCAGGCAAAACCACACACATAATCATAATACAGGTAGGCTACCAGGCAAAACCGTCTCATCAGGGTTGCCAACTTTGGGTATCTGGCTGGAGTGAGATTTTGATACATCCTGGACCGCAGCCCCCCTAGGGGGGTCCGGGGGCATACCCCCCCGGGAGACAATTTTGTACATTTTAAAGTAAAAATGAATCAATCTGGTGCACTTTGAGAGAAAGATGCAGAGGCTAGAGAATAACAAACACTGTGACTACTTTAACTAAAATAATAAGGTGCATTAGTTAAATATTAGTGATGAGACTCTCATCAACACTGATGTAGTGGGAGGGAGTAACCCCACTTCAGTTTGATTTGCAGACTTTTTACCTCCATTTTTAGGAGGTCATGAAACTGAGATAATTCTTTGAACCGGTACCCTCACATTTGAGTGAAATCACCCCTTAATTTATGCAAAACCCCCTTAACACATTGAGTGCCAAGGACGTCTCTGGACGTCCTAAAAAAAGTAACGAGGAGTGCCAAGGACGTCTGTGGACGTCCTAAAATCATAATTCATATTATTCCATAATTCTGCTGTTTAAGGTCGTACCCAGCCAGTGAGCATGAATCCCTTCAAGGGATCACACGGCGCCACCTTAAAACTCTATACGGGAGCTGCGCCACCCACCTCAGATCCTTTACTTTATGCAGGAGAAAACGGAGAAAGCCGTGATCAGAGAGACGCCGACGCATGCTGCAGCCAGAGCCACACAGATTGCTCTGTCCGCAGCCGACAGATGGCTGCGATCCGAGCCCACAATTGAGCTCCTCCGCCGCTGTCTATCCGCCTGCACACAGCCCCTCCACACGACCACCCGCCAGAAAGGCAGCACCCGAGGCCGAACGGCTAAACCTTCTCCCTCAGTCCCGCCTGCCATTTCCTTGTTGCACTGAAATCCGCCCGGGGCAAAAACTGAGGCTGCGAAGTGCGTGTGGGGAGGAGCCCGCAGCTCCGGGGTGGAGAGGGGGGGGGGGGGGGGGGGGTGGCGCACGCAGGCTGCACAGAACCACACCATGTCACTATATCAGAAAACACCAGCCAGAGTCAGTGAATGCGCTTGAAATTAGAGTATTCATAAAATGGCAAATGGTAAATGGTAAATGGCCTGCATTTATATAGCGCTTTTATCCAAAGCGCTTTACAATCAGTAGATAGTCTACATTCACCCATTCATACACCGATGGCGGCAGGCTGCCACGCAGGGTGCCTACACACCATCGGGAGCAAGGAGGGTTAAGCGTCTTGCCCAAGGACACAACGACAGCAGCTGGGAGGGAGCGGGGATCGAACCGCCAACCCTTGCGTCATTGGCCGACCCGCTCTACCTCCTGAACTAAAGCCGCCCCAAAAAAAGTGACTTTATCTTGAAAAGTAAAAAAAGACAGCAGAAAACCCTTGAAAGTGTGCTTTTTTGAGAGGCTGTCATTTCATAATGGAACTGTCTAGAAACAAAATTTCTTCTTTGAAAGAAGTAGGAGTGTCCAATGTTTCATTAGAGTCCAACCCTGTTCATATAGCCCTAATAGAAAAAATTCTATAGCTGTTTTCAACTGAATGGAAGTGAATCTGGCACAGGCTCCAGACAATTTTACTGAAGCGCTGTGGCACTCAATGTGTTAAAATGAGTCCTCCCAGGACTTCTCCCTCAACATCAATGGTCAACATTGGTCACACAGTCACACTCCCCCTCCCACCTGGGTCTGAAACTTTTGCATAACTCTGGATCTCTCCTAGCCTGGGTGAACCCAGCCTTCAACGTGATGTCACAGACTATGGGCTCCATCATCGCAAAAGTGGTAATTTTGCGCTTGCGCTTGTTTTGCACTCGTTTAACACCACACGCAATGCAAATTGGGGGCGCGCACAAGCCTATGGTATATGATGTGATGGTGTGAATACGCATGGAGAGAATTACAGCATATTGCATGCCTCTATTACAGCGA
>NC_139629.1:14598542-14781157 GCF_964638095.1 Poromitra crassiceps | reverse complement strand
TTCAGTGAGTGACCCTGGCTACTTTGTAGTGGCTCGCTATTTATTTATTTATTTATTTATTTATTTATTTATTTATTTATTTATTTATTTATTTATTTATTTATTTATTTATTTATTTATTTATTTATTTATTTATTTATTTATTTATTTATTTGTGTGTCTGTCGTAACCGGTCGTAACGTTAGCCACACAGCAGGTGTCGCTGTCTGATAACATCCAATATGTGAACTGTAGGGGGCAGCAGTGCGCCGTCGCTGCGAATATTCGGCCAAAAAGGTAAGAAGATGAAGAAGACAGCACCAGCTTTTGGCTGTAATGGCGGCGCCCAGCACTGCAAACAACCATGAATCGAGTAAACTGGAATTGTATCCTTTTACGTCAGATCAGGATTAAGTTAAAACCATTTATTTCCATTAGTTTCTGTACAAAGTGCTGTTTACATTTCTTATGCATATTCGCTGACGGTAGAATTAGTTTGTGATGGGCAGGCTGCAGGAGACGAGAGGGATTGCATGTGTTGACAATTCGTTTGTCATGATCCCACAAAGCTGTAGGTCACCTCATTACTTTGAGTACGTACCCATCATCGGGTGAGGGGAAAGGCGTGCTAACGTTAGCTTTAAAGTAGAAAATATAGCATATTATCCAATCCATTATTGCTTCAGAATCTTTGTATGAAACAGTGATTCTTTCTTAGCCCTTTTCCACATAAGGACCCCTATTTAGTCCACATTAGAGCCTCAGACTTGACTTGGGTTCTGGTGACTTGAGACTCGATTTGATGCATGAAGAGAAGACTTGAGACTTGACTTGGTTTTTGGTGACTTGAGACTTGACTCTCTGACTTGTACTGACTTGAAAAGGTTTCTAAAGTCTTTACTTGAGATCTGGATTGAAAGTGATGAGATTTGTTCCAGCTGATGACTCCATTTAAATTCTGTTCTCTGGATTGTTGAATCCAGAAAACATGGATGATTGAAGTTGAAACTGATTCTAGAAATCAAACTCATGATGCTCTCACTTTGTCCCATTATAACCATATTGCATTGGAAAGTCCTGTATATTTGATTTAAGATATTCAATTGATACGTGGCTCTTGATTTGTTCTTACTTGACTTGCTGTTCTAAATTTAGACTTGGGACTTGACAGGAATGACATGGACTTGACAGTAATCTATCTACATTTGGACTTGGGACTTGACTTGAGAGGGACTTGGGACTTGAGCCAAGTTGACTTGGTCACACCTCTTGTCAATGTGTGTATAAATACCAGTGATGCCTATAATAAGAAGAGCTGGCTTCCTTGACCAGGTTGCAGCTGTCTGGACGTTCCCTTCCCCTCTTCTCAGGAGGCCTGTATCGCTCTCCAGTCTCTGTCGCCGGACCGAGAGCCGCGGAAAGGCGGCATCAGCAAGCAGCTCACAGTGTCCGGAAGCACGTTGTCTGTGTGAGTGAGCAAGACGCTTCCTCCTCTCCACTTTCTTCAAGTCAAGCTGAAATGAAAAATGACCTTTTTAACTATTTTTAACCTTTTTAACCTATTTTAACAGGGATGTGATCTAATTATTTTTAGATCACATCCCTGGTCAGACAGTGCACCTATTGTAACCCCCCCACACCAAAATCAAATGTTTTTGTTTTTTCCACATCAAAAGTCAACCATGTTGTCTTCATTCATAATGAAATCAATCTACAGTGTGCTTACGTCAGCTAGTACTATCGACTTTCAACCCAATTTCAACCAATAATATCATGACGTGGAAGCTGTCAATCAATGTTCATGGCTAGAAGAAAATTCCCAGCAGGCCACATGGGGTCAATTTGGGGTGAACTGTCCCTTTAAGCCTTTGTCTGAGTGTGTTCAGTTGATGTGCATCACCTCTTGTTACCGTCTTCTCTCTTTGTCTTGCAGGAGGTGGAGCGCAGACGAGGCTCGGATTCTTCGCGTGTCCGTGGGCTCGTTTCTGGACCACCTGTCCCTGGTTGTGGAGACCATGGAGATGTTTGGTCCTCCTGTTCCCCAATGATAAATGAAGATCCTGGACTCTTGCTTTTTTCTGATTATCCCCCCCATTTTCTCCCCAATTGTACTTGGCCAATTTTACCCCCTGCTCCACCCTCTGCCGATCTGGGGAGAGCTGAGACTAGCACCATGCTTCCTCCGACACATGCACAGTTGCCAGCCGCTTCTTGTCACCTGACAGGGGGAGCACCGACAGGACGTAGCATGTGGGAGGATCAAGCTATTCCCACCCGTTCCCTTCCAGCCCGAACAGGCGCCCCGACCGACCAGAGGAGGCGCAATTGCAGCAACCAGGACACATACCCCCAATCCGGCTTCCCACCCGCAGACACCAGCTAATCGTGCCTGTGTGGATGCCCGACCAAGCCGGAGGTAACACAGGGGTGTGAACCTGCAACCCTCATGTTGGTAGGCAGGGAATCTACCGCTACACTACTCCGATCCCCTGGACTCTTGCTCTTAATTGCATTTCTGTCATGATTCTCCTGATGCCTCTTGTATAGGGCTCAGGTGTAACATCCGGATGAAATACGGCGGTAAACACCCAGTGTTGCGATTGGCTACAGGTTTGAGTGTCTTATTGTTTCTATTAAATGTCGAAATCTGATTGGTTGTGTGAGTGGAACTAAATAACATATCACAAAAAGGTAGCTATAATATGTTTGGGTTTTCACTGGTGCTCTTATGGATGGTGAACTGTTCCAAATAGCTTATATTGATGTGTCCATGTTGTACAGTGACTTTCTTTTAAATTGAAGAATAAACCATTATTTTTTATTTTTGAAGGATTATTACTGTATTTACCTTGAAGCCTAAATGTTTATGATTTATGGTCAGTATTGTAATGTTCCAGGGAACTAATCACCCATTCATAACTTGTATTAATTGAAGAAAACATTTATTTTTGCAAGACAGTCAGTGAAACAAGTATACAACAGTGCTATTTAGTAATAGCAATAGTCTCCAATGAGTAAATCAGAAAATCTGCAACAAAACATTAATAATTTGTACATAGTATGCATTTAGTTTTTATCAAAATAGCTGGTTGTTTTGAGCTGTACTGCAATTCCAACTAAAGTAGTATTAAAGTTAATTACATGAAAAAAAGCTTTTTATAGTGTTAGTAGACTGGCCTTAAAGTTACTTCTGAAGTCATGCCTTCTCCCACATGGTCCATTTTCACTGTGTTCAGTTCTGTTATCAGTACCAATGAAACACTGAATAATCACTATCTCTAGAATGAGGAAAACAGGTTTGGGTTATTGTTTGGAGACATGCAGTGCAGAAAGATGTTCCAGGGCACAGACTTAAAATGTTTTGATTGCCAAAATACTAATACTAATATGGCAGAAACATTACAGGAGCCTGATTCAGCATTCTTAAGAGACATGTTTTCATACTTGTAGAGAGAAATGACCAGATGATATCTACAGTAAATATTAAAACAAAATAGGCTAATGGTAGAATTCACCCTGCCTTTTATTGTTACCCAGTTGCTATCTGAAGCTGACATGTCGATACAGTGATAGGCCAGCAGATGGCGCTGGGTGATCACGTTCCACCCACCGTTCTGATTTCCAGGCCAGGCAGCCTTTTTTTCAGAGTGGCAGGTAAAAGTCTTTCTTCGTAGCTGGTTGCAGTTAATAACGTTTATATTCCACTCTACAAGTAACAGCTTACTTATCAATAAAGTTTATATTCCACTCTAAGTCACAGCTTCCTTTACTACAGCTCTATTTGGTTATAGTAGGGTGCTCACTACTCAGCCAAACATCTTTGGCTATATCTAATCTTTTGAACAAAGCAGTATGTTGCAATTTGCTAAATTCTGATATTTTAAGAACAATTTCTTTAGCACGGCGGTGCAGTGGTAGCGCCGTCGCCTCACAGCAAGAAGGTCCTGGGTTCGATTCCCGCCTGGGACGCTGAGCGTGTGTCCCCATTCCCATGTCCTTGGTGCCTACTGCCCCTGGTGGGCTATCTCGTCAAAAGGGCCTTTCTGTGTGGAGTTTGCATGTTCTCCCCGTGCTCCCCTGGTGTTTCCCCCAGATAAGAACCCCCTGCTAAAAACATGCAAAAAAATCATTAGCAATGATCTTTTTTTTCATGTGGAATTACATAGAATCAATATGTCATATTAATCATGTTCTTTCTACATGATTTCTACAGGCATGCGGCCTGTGGGCGCCCCCTGTGTGGCCCGCGATGGAATTGCAAAAACTATATATACCGTATATATATTTTACAGTGCACCTGAACGCAACATGCAAGATACCCGCTGAATAAGTGTCCAAATGTTCATGTCATTCTGGCCAATATTCTGGCCCTCAGGAAAAAAAAATTGCCCACCCCTGGTCTAGACTGTCTATTTTCCACTAGTTTGTCTATAGGTCAAGTTGGAGAGGACCTGACAATTGAATGTCTGGTTAGAACTTGCTTTGGCTCTTTTCTGTCTCACACTTGATTTAATCAACCTTTTGTGAAGACATGATGCAGCAGGCTTTTTCTCAGCCAGGTTTCTCAGTGTGGGCGGGTAATTGTTTTTCTCTCACAAGCTGAAAGTGTTTAATAGCCTGAGGAGACCATCTCGGATCAGTATCATTTCACAGTTGGATTGAATTATGATGAGATGGGTTTCGCGGATACCGTGGCGTACAGTATTATGAAATATGTTCAATCCGCTCGCTGGCAACCCTGGAGGAGACAAAGTGGAAGAGCTGCTTGTTGTCGTCTGTTTTTCGCCTGCTATGGTAGTGATGAAGATGAAGCATGTGTCGAGCTCAAGGCCCGCAGGGTGAAGCCAGCCCACCACCAACTTTGCTTCTGGCTTATGTCTGAATCTGGTAGGCTAATTCATTCTGGCCCGTCTAATTGTAACCGCAGTTAGTGGAAAAACAACTCGCTGACTCAAAACAGAGGTGCAAAAGAGTACTGGATCTGACATCTAACACAGGGGTGGGCAACATTCTTTTCCTGAGGGCCACACTGACTTACATCAAGTAAGCGAAGGGCGACACATTGGAGATTACCGTATACCTGCCAACACTCCTGATTTTCGTGGCAGTCTCCCTATTTTTAACCCTCTCTCCCGTTGTGATTGGTAATTTCTTGTTAATCTCCTGATATAATAGTGATACAAATCCAATGGCTGTAGCAGATGAGATTTATTAACAAAATGTGGCCCCAGGGCCGCATTTTGCCCCAGGGCTGCAAGAAATTACTGTTCTACAGTCATTTCTTACACATGAGATTACTTTTAGCCTTTTAGTCATAACGATTATTGAAAGATATTCCATATTCCAGACTGAAATGTTATAACAAAAGTGGAGTATTGGCCAGAATGACACAAACATTTGGGACACTTATTCAGCAGGTATCTTGCATGTTGCGTTCAGGTGCACTGTAAAAATAAAAATAAAAATTGCAATTCCATCGCGGGCCACACAGGGGCCGTATTTTGCCCATGTGTGTTTTAGACAGTCTACAATCTTGCTTGTGATCATGAGCCTCCCACTCTCCTGCCTCTGTGTCTTGCAGCAGCCTGGTGAGTGGGGGGTCGTCATTGAGGCTGATTGGAGTGCATCTGGGCCCAGTGTAGTAGGCCTAACTCTTCTGGCTTAAAGTCTCCACCCTCACCTTTTGTTCTGTACTGTTGCTTTGATAAATGACTGTGTTAACTTTAACTAACAACTAACTGGGGTTGTAGAATGTGGCTGCATTGCATTCTGGTCAATTGAGGCTCCCGTCTGTGAAATTGGTCTCTGCCTTTTGTATGAGTTTCTCCCTGTGTGATTGTTTAATGTCGGTGTGAAAGGTGAGTCTAGAGAGAAGACCTTGCTATGAAGCCTCGTGGACTGTGAAATTGATTTCTGTGGATGAGATATGTATTCCCCCCCCCCCCACAAAAAAAAGCTTATATGTGGAGGCATTTACTGGCACTACTAAGAAGATAACACTGTCACATGGTAAAAATTCGATTTTTTTTTTTTTTTAATTCTGAATCATTTTGTGCACACCTGTGTCACATGTGATCCCCATCAACGACATGCAAAAACGATGACCTCTTAAATAAATTTCTCCGCCAAAGCTATTGTGGTCCAGCAGTGCCAAAAGGAGTCACGAACGATCCATGATTATATCCCAACATAATACACCATGATTGACAGCAATTTATTGTTGGAAAATATAGCTTATTATTCATAATAAATCCAAGGCGCAGCACTTTGTGGTAGTTTGTCAAAGTCAAGTGAGCAGCAGAAACGGTTTGTCAAAATGGATCCTACTGACCTCTCTAAATGAGGCCCACAGTGAAAAGGAAAGATGCATTGTACTGCCCACATTTTTCCCTCATTAGCCTCCTGGTGCTTTTGGGCTTCACGCTGTTCTACCCAAATGTCCTTCAGAGTATGAAGCATGGTGAAGAGAACTTTGCTTTTCATAAATACCAAACGTTGCAAGGTGAGGGCAACATGCATTCGTTTTGTGCAGGCCTCATTCCTCAGCAACATTATACTTCAATAATTGGTCATGCTGATAGATCTTCTAGAGCAGAGGTTCTCAAATGTTTTTTAGCCAAGGACCCGTTACAACATAGAAAATCTACCGGGGACCCCCTCATTCTGATTTGTGATTTTGGGCTAAGCTTAATTGTTTCCACGGTAATGTGCTTGAGTTTTAAATTGATAGGTTTGTTAGATTAGAATGTAATCCATGAACCATTTTAGATTTAAAGCATTCAATATTTTTGTTGAACTATGAAGCTTTTGCCGAAAAGTTTTTATTTTTCTGAAAACCTTTCGCGGACCCCCTGGCAAAATGTCACTGTTCTAGAGAAATGGAGCTGAAATCCAACACAGCAAAGTAGCAGTAGAAACACACACTCAACACACGTGTGCATACATCTCTGCATACAGTATATTTACTTGACATGATCACTGAATAGTGGGATCGCTCTAGTGCGTCTGTGTGTGTGTGCGTCTGTGTGTGTGTGTGTGGGCAGAAAGGACCTCCTGAACTGCTAAACAATGGAGTGACTAAAAAGATAATACATCAGATGGAGTGGCCATTTTCATAAAATAAATAATAATAATTCCGCTGAATGCAAAAGGTGACAAATTAGCACCCAGTGACTCTCGGAAACATGAAAGTTCCAAACACGCCTGCTTTAACGATAATAATAATATCATGATAATAAATCAAAAACTGCGCACACAACTTTGATCATTTGTGACATTATTATCACACATTTTACAGAATGAGTCAAAATTAGTCAAAACTTGTTGGCTAGCTTTGGTTATTATTGTTCTTTCAGTTCAAGGTTTTATACTATATACCACAGCTCAGGAGGTAGAGCAGGTCGTCCACTAATCAGAAGGTCGGTGGTTCGATCCCCGGCTCCTCCACATGTCCGGCATCTCGAAGTGTCATTGGGCAAGACACTGAACCCCGAATTGCTCCTGATGGCTGTGCCAGCACCCTGCGTGGCAGCTGTCCGCCTTCGGTGTGTGAATGTAGGCACATTGTAAAGCACTTTGGATAGAAGAGCTATATAAATGCAGTCCATTTACCATTTACTAGTGCCCAGGGACACCTTTAGGTGTAAAAGCATAGCAGCAAAATTGAGCTTGATCCCCCACCCCCGAAGGCCGTATAATTAACAAACAACAGTATTAAACTCTTATACAGTAGAGAAAACTATTTAGCCTATAGACCACCAAAGTCCTATTATGTGTTGTGCATCTGTCAGCTAAGGGGTTTTACACATCTACGGGTCAGAGGTAAGGGGTTTTACACATCTACGGGTCAGAGCTAAGGGGTTTTACACATCTACGGGTCACAGCTAAGAGGTTTTACACAGCTACGGGTCAGGGCTAAGGGATTTTACACATCTACGGGTAACAGCTAAGAGGTTTTACACATCTACAGGTCAGAGGTAAGGGGTTTTACACATCTACGGGTCAGAGGTAAGGGGTTTTACACATCTACGGGTCAGAGCTAAGGGGTTTTACACATCTACGGGTCAGGGCTAAGGGATTTTACACATCTATGGGTCACAGCTAAGAGGTTTTACACAGCTACGGGTCACAGCTAAGGGATTTTACACATCTACGGGTCACAGCTAAGGGGTTTTACACATCTACAGGTCAGAGCTAAGGGATTTTACACATCTACGGGTCAGGGCTAAGGGTGCTTTACACATCTACGGGTCAGAGCTAAGGGGTTTTACACAGCTACGGATCAGAGCTAAGGGGTTTTACACATCTACGCGCCAGAATCAAGATGACACAAAGTTCCAGGGTAGGGTAATAGAAAATTGTATTTATATCCACTTTTCTACAGAGATACAATTGATTATAAACGCAAAAACACCTTACAAAACAGGCCCCAGCATAAACTTCTGTGTTCCTATACACATTTCTGATTATTTTTGAATAGCCACCTTCCTACTGTAGGGTACATCCCACTTCTCTTAATTGCATCCACGTTTCCCTCACTTGCATCTTTTCTTTGCGTCTTAGTCCCTCCCACAGAGGAAACCATGCGAGAGTCTTAGTCCCTCCCACAGAGGAAACCATGCGAGAGTCTTAGTCCCTCCCACAGAGGAAACCATGCGAGAGAGGAAACAAGGAAATCTGTATTTCGAGAAATGAGACGTGCTTTCCTCCGACGTGTCACGTGATCAGCTGTCAGATGGCTTTAACAGCTGTAGACTTTTGATGCTATTTGTATCTGCACACATGTGCACTGTGCTAACACTAATAAAGGTTATGACTACCAGAGCAGCAGTGTTTTCTCCCGAGTCGGTTACCTGTTTGACAAACACCTTCACAAACACCTGCATTCTGTGTTTATACCGTGTCCTGCTCAGAGGCACGTGAACCCTTTCTACCGGCAGAATGAGTTTGTGTTGTTAATTATTTGCATCTGTATTTATTGATATTCTGATTGTGCATTGATTAGGCTATCTAATAACCCAGAATATGATTAGGGTGTCTGATAAACAATGGAAATGGTTTACTAGGCTAAATGTGTAACTCATAACAAACCCGACACTCAGGAACTTTCAGCCCCACGTGACTGAATGCAAATGCCGATAAATGATGTAAAATATAAATGTAATACATTCTATTTTATATTTAATTTAATATGCATTTCTTGGTGTCAGAGAGACTCTCCCTTACTTTAATTTGATCCATCATGAAAAGAAAAAGTTGTTTATGGTTCTTGTTGATCGGACCTAAATTTTACACAGATTACAGACAATCTGTAATCTGTCTCCACCCAGTTATGTTGTGATGGATCAGATCAGTGGGCTCAGCTGCAGCGTCCAGTCAACTGAATAAGGGGGCGTGTCCACCGGTACAAGTCGTGAAGGCTCCTCTCGTGTCTCCTCGCTCATAGCTCCTCTGAGATCCTTCCTCCCTCCTCGGGGCAGGAATAAGCGCTTTGGGCCGGTCTTCAAAATGGCGGACCAGAACAACGTCCGGTTCACGCGAGGACAGAGGACATATCAAATAAAGAGAAATGGGATGCGCCCCTAGTCTGAATCATTAACTCAGCCATTTTCATTGATCAGAATTGTCCTTGTTATGTTTCCCCGTTTTTACCTCTTTGCCCTTCCTTTGTTTTTAATCAACTTTGCCCGTCTCTTCTTCCTCGTCTCAGAAGTCGTCATCATCACAGATATCCAAGTAAACATCAAAGGCTTCCCGGTTGCAGTTTCCATCAGGGGTGAACACATACTTATGGAACGTCCCGTCCACACAGATGGCTACACAAGTGAAAACAGGAAGAAGAAAAAAAATCTCTGAGTCAAAAGGAACATGATGAAAAAACTTTGATCGAACCAGCGCTGGATGGGTTAGCTTAGTCACACAAAGCATACATTGCTAATGAATATATAGTTACGTCCATAAATATTTGGACCCAAAATAACACAGCCGAAGAAGGCTGTATCTGAGCTAAAAACTTTGGCACTTCCATGTGAATAATGGCTCGGTATTGGAAACTGTGTATTGATAACATGTACATTATATCGCGTGAAGCCATTGGAGCCGACCTCCCAGTGGTTAGAGGACCCGCGCATCCGAGACTCTGAAGGAAGAATGAGTGATGAGTCTCGCGCTAGCTAGCTGGCTGCTAGCTGGCCGCTAGCTACTTTTAGGTGATCGCTCGCCTCAAACTCGATGTACTTCGGTGATATTTTAATTCCGTTTTACACAAGGTGCAAACTACTGCTCTTGACTTGTCCACTGTGCCATTTGGGAGTTTTTTTTAAGTAAAACGAGCCATTTAGAAGCGCATTGCTGTCTTTCTCTTCCATGCCTCCACAGGCAGGAGACAGGAAACGGCTGCGAACGGCTTGACTACAAGTACGGGTGCGACGAAGGGACAAAATAGCGGCATGCGATTAACGCGATTAAAAAAAAAACGCGTTATGGGCGGCCCTTAATCGCATCGCGATTAACACGTTAACGCTGACAGCCCTAGTACTTTTAGACAAACTACTTCTCTCACCAATGACAGAGTTGACATTCTTGGATGTGTTCTTTCCGAATGCACAAATGCAGGCACACTCAGCTGGCACGGTGAAGCTGGCCAATGACCACTGGCTGTCCACGTACTGACCAATCACAGGGCCCACCTTCCCAACCCGAGCCAATCTGTGAGAGGAAGAAAAGTGGTGGTTGTTGTTGTTAGTGAGCAAAATGCAGATTCATCAACAGAATGGTCATGTTGGGGGGGGGGGGGATTTCAAGAGAAGTGAGTGTTACGCAGAGCGTCGGTTCAGTTTGGTGTCTTTCAGTGCGAAGATGTGCACTGTGCCCTTGTCACTGGAGGCGCACAGGAACGATGAGTCGTGGCTGAAGTTGATGCTGGAAAGGAATAAACAAAGCAGACAGAACAGTCAGAAGTTGGGTTTCCATCCAAGTGTATCGCAAATTTGAACCGAATTTTCAGAAAATCGGACAAGGGAAAATGCTAAATAATGCGCGTTTCCATCCGCTGCTGTTATGCGAATTATAGAGCTGTCAATCAGCTCGTGTTTGAGGCTGCTGATCTGCTAGAGCCGATACGTGCGTCATTTGGCAGGCAGGCGCAGAGAGCATCTACGTTATTTATGTAAAGTTTCTTGATGATCTACAAAGCTACATAGACCATAAAATGCAATTTCTGGATTACCAGGTGCCACTAACCAAATCGGCAAGTATAACGTTATAATCCACGGAGCATTTCCTGAAGTGAGTCGCATATTAACATTAATTCCAGTCTTCTTCAAATTGTGCTGCTTATTTACCTTAAGTGTAGCCCCATTTAGTGTAGGCTACGACGACATGTCAACATGAAACTGCGTGGTCTTTGAATGGAGACACGGAAGATTCACTGAATCTGTTTCCACTGCATTTATCGCATTTACCTTTTATCGATACGGCCAACTTTTCCACCTCCCTCAAGCGTGAAAACGTTTTTGCGATATTTGGAGGTTTTTCCGAATTCGCATAAAAACATTAGGATGGAAACCAAACTAGAGTTTACATTAATGTTCAATACTTTGGAAGAATGCAGATTTGTTTTTCTTTATTTGAGTTTTGACATACACACTAGGAATGTCAATGATTAACCATTAGTCGGTTAATTTGCCGCTAAGAATTTAACAGATGAAAGATGTATTAACCAAGTAGCCGACAATGCGCACGCACGCACGCACCAGTATAGAGTAGCCGGGTCAGTCCCCCTGCGGAGCTCCACCAGCTTGTCTCTGGTTGTGGTGTCAAACAGACGGATGAGGGTTCCTTTGCGGGAGGCTGATGCTGCCACGCTGCCGGGCTGGTTCAGAGCCACGCAGGCTATCTCACTCTGGTGCGCGTTGATGGTGAACGGGGCGGATGATGTGCCAGGCTTGGTGTTGGACAAATCCTTGAAAATACAACAAAGTGACAGAATACATCTGAATATTACCCGTCGTTTGAAGCATGACTACCATAGACTTCAACAGTTACATCATACTTCGGTTCCGGAAGAGTATTTCCCCGTTCATATTAGAGATGTAAAGATAACCGGTTTTAATGATAACCATGATAAAAATGAAAAGAGTAGAAACCGCACACTCTGGCTCTGATGCAATGAATTTAATAAAAAGACAACGTTTCGGCCTGGTGGCCTTTGTCAAGTCATGTACAAACAAGGTGAAGAGCACAGTCTTGTAACAGAGACACACCTAGACCACAGGTGCAGCCAATCAATGTATCATCAAACCATGATAAAAATACCTTACGATAACCGTACCGTTTCAAATTTTCATTATCATTAAAACCGTGGTACCGTGATACCGTGATTACAGTGCTTTGAAAAACATGGTAAATACTGTCCATCATCAACCAAAGTTGGCAACAGTCTCCCAGATCCAAATGTGCAGCCAGCTTGGTGAAATGATTTCAGTGAGTGTATCAATCCTTTTTGGGTCTGAATTTTCAATATAAAATTGATGATTTCAGTGAGTCTCTCAGTACTTTTTGAACATTTTCAGCAATTTTTTACCAATACCGTGATAATACGATAACCGTGATAATTTCGGTCATGACAATCGTGATGTGAAGTTTTCATACCATTACATCTGTATTTCATATTCTGCATTGAGATTTTGATTATTAAGCCATAACGTCATAACCACCCAAGGTAGATTTACCACGGGCAAGCTTGTGAAACGATGGTATGTGTTCCTGTAGAAGCCACAAATCTGTATATCAGCCATGTTTTTTTTTAATTAATTTACTTTTTATTCGATGTCATGAAGAAGTACTACACTATCCACAAATATCCTAAGTGTAATATCGACATCTCTGATTGGTGGAGCTCACTGAATGATCGTCTGTAATTGGTGGAGTTCGCTGACGCCGAGGTCGGCTAACCTGTGAAGCCCACTGTACTAGGCTAGGTTACTATGTATGTGCGTAGGCTACAGTTTGGCTGCTATACAGGGCTCAAACCGTCACTGAGTGACTGAAGGAGACCATTACGAGTGACGCTGGTTTCAATGCCGGTGTAGGTACAGGATCGGCTCGCCGGCTTCCGGAAGTGCTCGGCTCTGGGTCCACAATGGGGTCTAACGCTAACCCCTAACCCTGATTCATATTTTTTACGTGTATCATGTTTGATAACATCAGTATCTTAGCATTAGCTTGTTAGCTAATCTAAAGCTGTCGGCCATTTTTCCCACGTTAATCCCACCACGTGCCCATACATACATACAGCCAATGACAATGAGTGCCTGAGCCGATCTTTTAGCCGAGTCGAAATTGCACCGACACCGGCGCCAATTTTGAAATCCGTTGCCCGGTTTGTTGATATTAAAGCAAGGAAATGCGGCTATATACAGTACTATGTTAGCCATGGAGCGAATAGCCTAATAGTGGCCATTTACACTTTTAAAAATGAGAAAATGAAAGTGGAAATAGTCTTCTGGACCCGAAGCAAATGGTAAATGGACTGTATTTATAGAGCGCATTTTATATAGTCTATCGACTACCCAAAGCGCTTTTACATGAATACCTCATATTCACATTCACACATCAAAGCAATGTCAGAGTGTCATTTGACTGTTGAGCCCTATTTCCGTAGCAGCAAGTTTTGGGTGATTTGATACAATGTGTTTCTGTGTAACTTACAACCTGCTGATTTGATACAATGTGTTTCTGTGTAACTTACAACCTGCTGATTTGATACAATGCGTTTCTGTGTAACTTACAACCTGCTGATTTGATACAATGTGTTTCTGTGTAACTTACAACCTGCTGATTTGAATGATACAATGTGTTTCTGTGTAACTTACAACCTGCTGATTTGAATGATACAATGTGTTTCTGTGTAACTTACAACCTGCTGATTTGAATGATACAATGTGTTTCTGTGTAACTTACAACCTGCTGATTTGAATGATACAATGTGTTTCTGTGTAACTTACAACCTGCTGATTTGATACAATGTGTTTCTGTGTAACTTACAACCTGCTGATTTGAATGATACAATGTGTTTCTGTGTAACTTACAACCAGCTGCAGGCTGCCACATTTATGTCCAGGAAAGACCAACAGCTGTTTCTCCAGACTAGGACACAAATCACACAGTCCTGGAGAAAGAAGAAGAGATTTACACACACTATTGTTTTATTGTTGTAAGTTGAGCAGTCGTCCATGGTGGAAAAATACACAGGAAGTGATGTAATACCTTTGGGGTTGTCTCTGGTGTCAAACTCAAAGAGTTTGACAGGGTTGTCTGGAAAGCTGTACACATAGATCCTGTTTTTTAAAACAATGATGATCCTGGGAAGAAGAAAAAAGTCAACAAGAATTATAATTTCACAAGGATGCACTGTTACATACAGCATGTCAAGGATGCACTGTTACATGTATGTCAAGGGGAGCATGTGGCACCACTTACTTGTCATGCCTCATACGAACAGCTAGAACAGCCTTCGTAAAGGTAAACTCCAGCACCAGCTTGTCCTTAGGATCCCGTGCCTCCCGGGCATCATCCCAGACCAGCACTGAAGTGTGAGAAATCAGGGTTCTAGGGTAAGCTTTTTACCAGGGCTGTTCAGCTCCAACAACACATAGCAAAATGTTTAATTCAACGGAAACGGCGGTGCATTGAACACTCTGTTGTGTTCTGCAAGCGTTGCACCGATCTGTTGGATCGACTGTGCGCACTGCCTCTTCAAACAGCGGGGTTTATATACACTTCTGACACACCCACTAAACGAGACACACCGTTTCAAGGAAACATGACGTTCAACCCGGAAACCGTACCATTTGACACGATTGTGTTATAAATAGGCCTATTCTAAGTCCATACATGTTTATAGAATGATCACCCAAACTTAAGCCCATTTTAGATTGGCCAAAAATCCCACTAATATCCACAAACTACTGGCATTTTCTTCAGTTTAAAAGTTGCCAAGTCGGGCCTGTTTAGCCGATAGAGCGACCCTGCAAGTGAGGCGGGCTATTAATGCGATGGCTCTGCGCGACTGGCGATATAAATCTTGGCGGTGGTCCAACGCGATATTTTCCGACCCTGCTTCTCCTCCTCTTGATTTGCCGCCCCTTTTCCAGCGTGAGTCAGTGATTCATTGATCTCTCGAGACAGACTCTTGTCGGCAAGCTCTGTGATAGGGGTGCAACAGCGCTCGCAAGGTGCAGGCTCGCAGGGTGCAGGCTCGCAGGGTGCAGGCTCGCATGCTGCGCTTTACCCGATCAAAATGGAGCGAACGTGACCGGTGTGTAGTCAAAATGTACGTACGTTTTCAGCGTGTAACAAGAGTTGTTATTGTTGTTTCCTAGCGACGGAAAAATTTGAGAGCGACACGCAGGGAACAGAAAGGAAATCCATAAATGGGCAGAGCCGGTCGGTTGGAGCCAATGGCAGAGCTTCCAGGGAGCGGAAAGGGATTTTCTTCCGCTGCCGATGGAGCCTCTTGAGTTCCTTGCACCACACTGAAACGGGGCTGCCCCCCAGAGTTTTTTTTTTTTTTTGCTTAACCGATCCCAGATTGGTGATTCAGTGATTCCCACAGGCTGAAATTTGACTTTCTTAACAGTTAAATACTTTACATTAACGGAATATGCCGACAGAAAAAAGCGTCTCTCATGCACGAGTGCAGCCCTCATGCTCATCGGTGCGTTGTGGCGCTGCGCCATAAATGTGTCAATGTATGGGAAACACTGCCCTGACAAGCAGTTTACTCACGCTGTAGAACCCTGGAAATGTAATGTCATAAAGTGGAGAAAGGGACGAAGGTTATAAATGTTTTAAACTCACCAGATATTTCTGAGAACTTGGGATTGACTCCACCTCCAACTACAGCCAACAGGTTGGATCGATGCAGCATGGAGCACTGGGCCACGCTGCCCACCTGCTCGTGGTCTAGAAACACACACACACACACACACACACACACACACACACACACACACACACACACACACACACACACACACACATTTAAATGATTTATTTATGTCCACATAGATACAAAGTACAAATGACATAAACACTAGTCTACAGCAGTCTACTTTTTGACCGTCACCGTGTTTCACCGTCACTTCGCTGGAAGCGAGCAGCAGCATTGACAGCAGCCGGAGCAGAGCCCCCTCCTTTCTGTGTAACGTTACGTCATCACACTCAGACACATGGGCCAATGTTTTGGTTTGTGCGCCGCGCGCTATATAACGTTAATGTCGACTGGATAGACCTCATTCTTATGCAACGAGGTAGGCTACAGTACGCCAAGGTTTGAAATACATTTGATTGACAAAACAGTCGTTATATAACCGTGCACGTTTGTGATTAATAGCGCTAATAAGTAACGTTACGTTAAACGGACTTGACTAACATTACGTTATCATCATCACCTGTCATGCTTTGTCATCTGGCTTGTGTCAGCTGTACACACAGCACTGTCTAACTTCTAGCGTTATCTGGACATGTTGCTGCAGTGAAATGCATTGTTATCAACTGTTATTGCTAACAATGGCTAGCCTGGCTAAAGCTAACCCTGGCTGGTTTTCCCGACTGTTTAAATGGAACGACGACCACACGGGTGTGACGTCATTCAACCGTCACATTCCCGTTTCCCAGTTTGAATGGAATGAACTATTACTGGATTTTTTTTTTTTTTTTATCAATGTATAGCACTCCAGCTTTGGAATACACTTTGATCAACAAAACAGGCTTTAGAACAATTAATGTTTGTGGTTTAATAGCGCTAATTAGAAAGGAAAATCACATGAACCAATGGAAATGCATTCAGAATTATCGCACTGGATAATCTATAATTTACCCTATGAAAATGTAAAGGAAAGAAAATAGGCTAAGGCTACCCCTCATTATATTAATGACATCATGTAGGATAAGGACTGGAGGGATGTGGATTATGTGGCCCACAGGCTGCTTCTTCTGCTCGGAGTCCTCTCTGAACTTCCCTACAGCTGTGCAACAATCTCTGACACTGGGGACAACTGTCACTAAAAGACTAATTCTGAAGGAATGAAAGTCCTCCTCTTCACCTTCTTTTCAGTTGTGGCTGATGGATATGATCTCTGTTATACAGATGGAGAGACTCAGGTCCCTGAGGACCAACTCGCTTGGATGGTTCTCGGTTATATGGGACCCGTTTTTGGCCTACTTCGATGAAGTTAAGAATGACTAGAGACTGAGGTTAGGGGTGACGGACGGCTCGTCCGGCGAGTATCTAATGGACCCCTCGCATGGGATCCCATGCATACTATCTCTTGCAAACACATAAGCACCTTACGCGGCTGGTACATGTAGCACCACATTATAGTGTTGGATATCGATGTCCCCCCCCCCCCTTTTTTCCTGTGTCTGAGCCTGTTTGTCTTGTTGTTCTATAAAAACTGAAAATAAAATATTGGGGTGTGGTGGGGGACTGTGGTCCTTCCCTGACTATTGGTGCGTTCACAAAATATTTACACAATGAGATTTTTGATAACCATGAGCAATATGGATATAATGACTAAGTAAGGCAAATAATAGAACAGCTAACTAGAACAGTCTGGTAATAAGTTCAGAAAATGACATCACTTTATACTTTAATGCGGCCTTTAAAAGTACACTTATGCCATATCACAATATTACGATATCCAAAATCGAAGACGATACCTAGTCTCATATCACAATATCGATAGACCTGTAAAAATCTGGCAACAAGGCTTTCAGTCCACTCACCTAGGTGGCCCTTCTCCATCAGAGGTTCCACATTGTAGATCCTGACCCCAGTCTCCATAGCACAACAGAAACAACCTAGCGATTGGCAGAAAGCGACAGAAGAAAGGACAACAGTGAAGGCTATTATGAACTATGCCTAAGCATTGATTCAAAAGACAGATCTGTTTACATGACGTGCTTTAGCTAGCTTAACAAGTGAGCATCTTACTCTGGTCCTGGTTGAACTGCAGACTGTTCACTCCTCTCTGTTGAGCCATGGCTAACGTTACCAAACCACCGTGCTGTTATCGGCAAACTACAGCTTCAACGGGATCATAAGGAGTACCTATGGAGAATGCAAAAACGCATCAGATAACATTTGGTCGTAAGGTTAGCTTAGCTAACGCTACGTCAACTGCAGTTAACATTAGCGTGTTGGTAACACTACTAGCACCAAAGCGGTATACTATAACAACGACAGGCAGGCGTCCTGTCTTTGCTTGGAAATAACGGAATATGTCGGGTTTTACCATTAACACGAAGGCTGAACAAGATGCCGAAGTTTTCTAAAGAGTAAACAGCCTTGACAACAACAACAACAAAGATGTTGCAAGAGTGTGTCAGATGGCGATTTGTTTTTGTTTCCCATGTAAATGACGTAGGCGCACGCGTGTTCTTCTTCTTCTTTCAGGTTTCCGGCGGTGTAGACGCTACTGAGCGTATTACTGCCCTCCGCAGGACAAGGGTAAAACTAACTCGCACTTCATTATTCTCGGATACAGCTCTGAATCATGCAGAAACTGTAAAACTCCTTTTGTGATCAACTGGTGGTTCTTATTATGTCCAAAGAAAATGATACAACTCCTAGACCTGACAAACTTTTCTTCTTCTTCTTCTTCTTCTTCTTCTTCTTCTTCTTCTTCTTCTTCTTCTTCTTCTTCTTCTTCTTCTTCTTCTTCTTTGGTGTTTAATGGCGGTTGGCATCCAAAATGTTGCATTACCGCCAACTACTGGATTAAAACAGAATTGAATTAAACTGAAGTGCAATTGAACTGAATAAAATAATTGATGTTTCTACAGCAGCAGCAGTACAGTTAATTATTACGATAGCCAAAAAGACCAGAAACTTCCCTTGATCCTTCCAAAAACCAAACGCATGCTTCCTGGCTGATTGGACCTAGTTTCTTTTCTCACCTCCACATGCTTAGTCCTCTTCTTAGATCTCTCCCAGCGATTATTTCTGCCTCCTTTACACTCTTTGGACAGTTCCTCCCATGCTGCATGATTCCCTTTGCAAAGAAGACACTGGATCTTTCTCACATTCTCCCTCACACTCATTCTCTCCACTTCTACACACAAACTATGGCCAAATAACTTGAGCACAATTGCTCAACTTCGCATCACTGATGACATCACAATTGCTCGAGTGATCCTCGCCGAACTTTGCATTTAGTGCCACAATTTCTCGAGTGACATCACTGATGATGTCATAGCCATTGTGGCATCATCAGTGAATGTCATAGACATTGTGACATCATCAGTGACATCACAATGTGGGGCAAAAATGTAAACAAACAAACAAACAAACAGAGCCCACTTACTCCGTTTTATATAAATGAATGATAATACCGTATTATATCAAGGTATAGCAATTGTCTGCAACATCACGCTCTATTTCCACTAGTTTTTGCCCACTATATACTAATTAAGGTAGTTAATCCCCAAACTGATATTATTGTCTAAGATCATCGCAGGGATCGTTGTTGTGTTTCTTCTCTTACACAAACAGTAATTATATGGTGAGTTGAACCACATGTTTGCCCTACAGTTCAAGTGCAAATACATCCACACAGGTATCACTACGCTGGCCTAATAACAGTGTAATATGACCATTGTATCACTTAACAAAAAGTAGTGCCAAATGTCTATTCTATCTAGTGAAATATAGCAAATGTGTTCTCTTTTCCCCCCTTGCAAAAATATGCCACAGTCAATTGAGTCATTGGGAAATGAACAGTAATGACAGTGGATTGCAGTCAGTGATACTTTCTGGCACCACCTACAAAATATGATACACCATGCGCATGACTTGATGTAATTAGTTGTGTCAGGCTATATATACTGCAGCATCTCCAATTAGGAGATGTGTGAGAGACCCATCACTCCAGTGGGTTTTCCATGTACCCTTCCCCTTTAATGTCGACTACCGGTAATGTCATAAATACCTGCAGCAAACAAGTTAATTGTTACTTTGCTATTAGACTAATTATGAGTTATGTCTTTTGACTAGCTATCCACATAACTCTTCATCTGCCTCAGTTGTTGATCATCAACAAGCACCACGCCAATCAGTAATGGCTTGTAGGCTCACATTACCATTGGGAGTATGAAGGGTGTTATCGTCTATTTCATCTTTTCAGTCAGGTAAGAGGTGTTTTCTCACTCTATTAATGATATTTCAAGTTCAAGTAGTTTCAGCATCATTTTGATGAATGATGGAGAAGCGAAGCTTTGCACAAAGAAAATCATGCAGGTGAGGGAAAGAAACCCGGAGGGGCTTATAGAGTCTCACCTTATTTAAAAGAAAATCAAAAACAAATGAAAGACTATTGATTCTTTCTGTAGACGATAATAGACGAGGCTAACTCCTGAAATGTCCCATGGCCTTTTTAGCATTCAACTTTTCATTCGCTAACCAAAGATTTCAGGGACCAAATGGTTGATCATTCTGAACAATATTCATAAACAAGATGTTATTTGGAGGGATTCATTGGCACAATAAATAAAAGAAAATTAGTCAGAGAGAAAGAAACGATGAAGAAAGATTTTGGTCAGGGAAAAAGTGGCATGTCCATTTTCAAAAGGGTCCCTTGACCTCTCACCTCAAGATATCTGAATGAGAATGGGTTGTAGCGGTACCCATGAGTATTCCCTTTACATACATGCCCATTTTCTGCTAATCCCATGCATTGTTGCAAAAAACATGCAATTTTGCATTTTCTTTTTGCATGCAGTATACGGTAATTATTTTCCCATCTATTCTATTTGAATATTTTTTGCATACTGGAGTCCCTAAACCATTTTGGAATTGCATAAATTGGGTATGACTGGAAAGCTGAGACTCTTGTTATTAGAAAATACTGTAGGATAGTATAAATTATGTGATGATGCTGCCATGCTAGCTTTACTTATATCAGCATGCATTTTGAGCTGAGCTAAGTGCTGTTTGAATCCTCTACCCACAAGGCTTGGTCAGTGTCAAAAGTGGGGTTTTGCTGCTAGGTGTCAAAAGGGCGTAAGTGCAATTACACCCTTTTGACAGCAAAGCAAACTTTGAATGACTTTGCAGTATGCTATACAATGACTTCCGTGACCCTTTGAACAAATCAAATAGCCTGCCATGTTACCTAAAGAGTAGCTGGACCATGTGTCCCAGGACACATCGCTTATTGATGTGTCCTGGCTGGGACACATTCAAAGAACTGTAAACCCCTGCAAAACTCTTACTATCAGACCTCATCTTGACCAGTTCACACTCCTAACCTTATAATAACATTTTAATCTATAGGCCTAAGTATTTAATGGGAATATTAGCATATTTATATTCATCTAATATTGACCTAGAATATGAATTGGAATGTATAATAGTAGAAATTATGTTATCACGCTGCAAAGCTAGCATTACTTATGTCAGCATGCATTTTGAGCTGACCTAAGTGCTGTTAGGATCCTCCAGTCTACCCACAAGGCTTGGTCAGTGTCAAAAGTGGGGTTTTGGTAGGTGTCAAAATGGCATACATACAGTTACACCCTTTAGACAGCAAACAAACCCTACTTTTGCTGTCTTTGCAGTGAGCTATACAATGATTTGTACATATACAATTATTTCTTTATCTTACTCCTGCTTATAGCAGACATTCTACATAACAAATATTGTATATAATGTAAATAGCAGTTAACCATAACAAATATTGTATATAATGTAAATAGCAGTTAACCATACCTTTGAGTCCTTGTTTGTTCATTTGAGCTTGTATGCATACCTTTTCTTTTCTTTTGAAAGCACATTAAGAGCAACATATACCGGAGTTTAATTCCCTGTATGTCTACATACTTGGCCAATAAAACTGATTCTGATTCTGATTCTGATAATGCAAATGACGTCAATAGTGTGGCCCATCCACTTTGATTCAGGCCCACCTGTAATTTCATTTCTGGCTACGCCCCTGTATGCTGTCACTATCAAGGTCCCCAAAAACACCAGGGCCCCTAAATGCAATTTCCCTCCAAAGTTTTCCAACAGTGCCTAAGCACTTATTGCATGTCATTACACATGACACATTATGGCTGCAAATCTTCATTCATTGTTGAAATGTAATTGAGCTACAGTAGGTGTTACATATCTTCTGGTTGTCAACGGAGGGGTTGAGTTATCTGATGAAGTAGCAACACTGCATGCGGGAGTGTTGGACCACCTGTATAAAATACATGTATCTTATATATAACAGTTATTGCTCATTATAACGCAGCACGTCATTTTTCTCCCTCACCTGCTGGTTAATTTCAAATTCTAAATCGGCTATTAAAAGAGATGTCATACATTGTAAGATGTAGTAGGTGAAATGGATCTGAAGATTTCTGCAGATGACTATAGGACTCTTGGGTTGTATTGGAAGTCTGAGATAGGTGCGAGTACTTATCCCGTGTCCCATGTCTTTTCAAGATAGCGTTATGCCTAGTGTAGTGTGCAACATTATCACATACTGTACAGGTATGCCTAGTGTAGTGTGCAACATTATCACATACTCTACAGGTATGCCTAGTGTAGTGTGCAACATTATCACATACTCTACAGGTATGCCTAGTGTAGTGTGCAACATTATCACATACTCTACAGGTATGCCTAGTGTAGTGTGCAACAGTACATGATCACTACTCTATATGTATGCCTAGTGTAGTGTGCAACAGTACATTATCACATACTCTACAGGTATGCCTAGTGTAGTGTGCAACAGTACATCATCACTACTCTACAGGTATGCCTAGTGTAGTGTGCAACAGTACATGATCACTACTCTATAGGTATGCCTAGTGTAGTGTGCAACAGTACATGATCACTACTCTATAGGTATGCCTAGTGTAGTGTGCAACAGTACATTATCACATACTCTACAGGTATGCCTAGTGTAGTGTGCAACAGTACATCATCACTACTCTACAGGTATGCCTAGTGTAGTGTGCAACAGTACATGATCACTACTCTATAGGTATGCCTAGTGTAGTGTGCAACAGTACATGATCACTACTCTACAGGTATGCCTAGTGTAGTGTGCAACAGTACATCATCACTACTCTACAGGTATGCCTAGTGTAGTGTGCAACAGTACATGATCACTACTCTATAGGTATGCCTAGTGTAGTGTGCAACAGTACATGATCACTACTCTACAGGTATGCCTAGTGTAGTGTGCAACAGTACATGATCACTACTCTATAGGTATGCCTAGTGTAGTGTGCAACAGTACATGATCACTACTCTACAGGTATGCCTAGTGTAGTGTGCAACAGTACATGATCACTACTCTATAGGTATGCCTAGTGTAGTGTGCAACAGTACATCATCACATACTCTACAGGTATGCCTAGTGTAGTGTGCAACAGTACATCATCACATACTCTACAGGTATGCCTAGTGTAGTGTGCAACAGTACATGATCACTACTCTATAGGTATGCCTAGTGTAGTGTGCAACAGTACATCATCACATACTCTACAGGTATGCCTAGTGTAGTGTGCAACAGTACATGATCACTACTCTATAGGTATGCCTAGTGTAGTGTGCAACAGTACATCATCACTACTCTATAGGTATGCCTAGTGTAGTGTGCAACAGTACATCATCACATACTCTACAGGTATGCCTAGTGTAGTGTGCAACAGTACATCATCACATACTCTACAACAGTGGTACAGCAGTGGCATATTGGATAATGTCTTTCTCAAGATGGAGAATTCCCTTTTGGATTAGAGCCATGCAATTGTCACATTCCATTGGCTGCCTGGCGCGCTTGTCTTGTGTTTGGGCTAATGTGGTTGGCTGCCTGGCTTAGAGGGTGGGCCTACCCAGCAAGCCTGAGAGATTTCGCAGGACTCTCCGACATTGCAGACCAAAGGCGATGAATGAAGGAATGAGTGTTTATGAGCCAAACCCCGTGGATGTTGCATCTGTGTTTATGTGTAGCCGTGTGTCTTTTGATCCGTCTTCTGCGAGCTCCTGCACAGCGCCACAAAACAACTGCAGGGGAGAGAACCGCTGATCCAGACTGGACTGGCCCACAATGAAGGAGACAGTGTGGACCGAGCCAAAGACCGGTACCAGCCTGAGCTGCGCCAAGGTAGGGGGCCCCACGCCTTCTTTGCTAAAGCCACGGAGGCTATTGACAGGCCCAAAGGCTTGTTCACAAGCCATGGTATCTGGTTTGATGGTAAAGTTCATAGACTAGAGAATTAAAGCAGCTACGAGCAAGATTTTCGATTGTTATTAAACAATCTAAATGTAATATTGATGCATCACATCTTACCTATAATAGTAGCTGAGACCAAAGCCGTGTGAATCGGAGATTGCTCTCTTGATGATTATAGAGTCTGTGTCTGTCTTCCGGCGGGCCGGATAGACCAGGAAGTGAAACGAAACGGTTTGCGGCAGCTGCCTGCCTTCAACCGTTTCGCGCTGCCTAGCAACAGACCATAAACAAGGAGAACGCCATGCTCGCTACATCCAGGGGCTTGCTACTCTCGCAAACATCTCTCGTTATATTAACACGTTCACTGCCAATGACGTATTAATACGTCAAAAATTACGTCAATCGATTTTTTTTTTTTGACGGTGGGACGTTGATCTAACCCTTTTACGTCTCCTACACCAGAATTGGAGGTATTGAATGTGTATAATCTATTTTACGGACCCACTGAGTGGCGACATGTCTCTCCACAGTAGAAAGAGGCGACCCAAAACTGGAGGGAAAAGCGAGGAAGCCGTTCTCATACTGTAAAATTGATGGCGAAAACGCTTTCACTTTCGCGCTGATGCACAGCGGTGGCAACGGTGGGGGGTTCCAAGAATAGATTGGATGCACACTTTGAAACACGCAGCATAAATATGACCAGAATCGCAAAACCTTCATCAAAGCTCTCAACCAAAACTCCACGAAACGAGCGAGTCCACCCAGACTTCCTCAAACAGCGGCCGCGCAAACAGGCACAGCAGCAGCAGCAACTTCGTTGTGACACGCCCGCTGGAGAGCCAGGGAGGCAGGAGGAGAACACACACGGAGGGAGGAGTTGGAAGCAGAGGGGGGTTTCCTGCTGTTATGGAGGAAATTACTGTTCAAAACTATTGTTTAGATGTCTGAAGTCTTACTGATGCCAAAAATGAATGGTTAAAGTGACTGTTCTATCGAATTTCACAAAAAGCCGTTTATCTCTGAATAATTTTTCTGACGCTGAAACCATGCTGTATTCAACTGCTAATGCTTACATAACTACTAACTCTACAAACTAACTATTTTAGACAGAGAAAGCACACATTCTATTAGTTCTTTTGAGATATTGTGTGTTCACAAAATCTTAGCAGAAAAGAATCCTCGGGTCTTGAAAGATGAGCCAGAATCCTCAAAAAAACCCTCTGGCAGAAGCTAACTACAGTAAAAAAAAAACGTCTGGCAGTGAATGTGTTAACAGTTTGTTTGGAAGTAATTTTGTTATTTTTGTGGTTATGGCCGAAGCGGCTGCCGCAAACCGTTTCATTTCACTTCCTCATCTGCCCCGGCCGCAGACAGACTAATCATCAAGACAACACTGGCCGATTCACTCGGGGTTCAAGCGAGACTACTCGGCGTTGGTCTCGTCTCCTATTAGAGGTAAGATGTGAGGCATCGATATTAAATTTAGACTGTTTAATAACAATGGAAAATCTTGCTCGTATAGCTACTTTAAAATGAGCATTGACAGGCCTTAGGTCCGTCAGAACCAGATGACCGTGACAAAACGCAACGCTCAGGCGAGACGAGCCAAGCCGAGCTTGTTCTCCTGATCTCCACCCTCTCCCATGAATCTCCAGATGGCGCTGTGACACTCTGACTCATCAGCCTCCAGATGGCGCTGTCACACTCTGACTCATCAGCTCCCAGGAAGTCCGCCTTGATTGACGGCCAATTGAGCGGGACCATCTCGAGCGCTGTGAAGAGGCGTGAAGAGTCATGGCGCTGGCACACAAGACGGGACTTTGTGACTGTCCTGAGTGACAAATTCAAAGCAGTGCTTCAGCTGCTCCAACCACTTGAGAATTCATCGACTGCTTTCAGTGACTTGGCCCTCGGCATCATAACTCAGTGCTGTCACGCTGGCAGCAATGTGCAAAACGTGACAGTGTTTGGTTGCAGCATGAGAGGTTGGATATCCTTCAAAAAAAGGAAAGAGTGCATTTTTCACTATAATTGCCAGATGCATTCAAGAGATGCACTTACATCTTTGTTTGACACGTCCCTCGCAACTCAAAAGAGACATTTCCTGTCTTTCAGCCTCTGAATGGCACTGGAGATGGAGAAGGGCCAGAGTATTCATCGCTATGCTCTGGGTTTTTGTACATCTCAGTTGCATCTTGCTTATCATAGAACGAAATCGATTCCTTATCAAACCTTCTGAGAAAGCCGCAACTGATCAATTAATGATCACGGGAATGCAATGGAAAAGGTGGTCATGATTTTTAGCCAAGACAGCATATTCATATTCAATCCAAGCTGTTTTGATATATGAGCATAATGCTCACAGCAACTGGTAAGGTTACTGCCATCAGTCACAATTTACATCACTCCAGCCCTCCAGAGTCATTTACATCACTCCAGCCCTCCAGAGTCATTTACATCACTCCAGCCCTCCAGAGTCATTTACATCACTCCATCCCTCCAGAGTCATTTACATCACTCCATCCATCCAGAGTCATTTACATCACTCCATCCCTCCAGAGTCATTTACATCAGTCCATCCCTCCAGAGTCATTTACATCAGTCCAGCCCTCCAGAGTCATTTACATCAGTCCATCCCTCCAGAGTCATTTACATCAGTCCAGCCCTCCAGAGTCATTTACATCACTCAGCCCTCCAGAGTCATTTACATCACTCAGCCCTCCAGAGTCATTTACATCACTCCAGCCCTCCAGAGTCATTTACATCACTCCAGCCCTCCAGAGTCATTTACATCAGTCCAGCCCTCCAGAGTCATTTACATCAGTCCATCCCTCCAGAGTCATTTACATCAGTCCAGCCCTCCAGAGTCATTTACATCAGTCCATCCCTCCAGAGTCATTTACATCAGTCCAGCCCTCCAGAGTCATTTACATCAGTCCAGCCCTCCAGAGTCATTTACATCAGTCCATCCCTCCAGAGTCATTTACATCAGTCCAGCCCTCCAGAGTCATTTACATCAGTCCAGCCCTCCAGAGTCATTTACATCACTCCATCCCTCCAGAGTCATTTACATCAGGGGTTCCCAACCTTTTTTGTGCCACGGACCGGTAGATAGATGGAAAAAAAAGTTACGGACCGTTTGTCAATTTTAATAATAATAAAAAAAAAAAAAAAAAAAAAAAAAAACATAGGCTATAATATTATAGGCTGTGTGGTAGTTGAAACATAGTTTCAAGTTGACGTTTATTTATGTTTGTAGTTTGTAAAAAAAAAATTGTTATTTTTTAATTTTTTTATGGACCGGGCTTGCGGCCCGGTACCAAATGCGTTGCGGTCCACCAGTCCGCGGCCCGGTGGTTGGGGACCACTGATTTACATCACTCAGCCCTCCAATCATTTTCATTACGTTGTAGTTCAGTCTTTATACATGCTGGCAAAGTTTATTAATTTGTAAAGGTTTCAATTTGGAGTTAATTGCTTTTGTACAGCATGTGCAGTGTGAGAGGTGGGGGTGGGGAGGTGCTGGGGGGGAGGTCTGTGCAGTCTGTAAATAGAGAGAACTGCAAGCAGAATTCATAAACTTTTGGAATTGCGAAGTATTCACATATTTTGATGACAATGCAGAAAACAGAACTCGATTGTGTGTGTGTGTGTGTGTGTGTGTGTGCGTGTGTGTGTGTGAGAGAGCGAGAGAGAGAGAGAGAGAGAGTGTGTGTGTGTGTGTGTGTGTGTGTGTGAACTCACTCAGTTCCAGTGGTGTAGTGTAGTTTATTGTAGTGGGTATACTGTACATTTCAGCTTGAGTGAGATGTTTCCATGCACGCAGGGTGGGGTGGCGGAGGTTGGGGGCTATAAACAGTTACGTTTCTGTATAAATCACTACAATATGCTCCCGTGAGGTGGGGATGCGTTTGGCGGCGGGGGTGCAAAACTCAGCATAACACCTGGAATGCAAATTGGGACTTGTACGAGGCGGACTGCTATCGTTCCTGCCGAAGAGGCAGGGAAGATAACATAAGAGGCGTGCAAACCGGTGGGCAAGCAATAGCGCCTGTAGGGCGATAGGGCCCAATTTGTGTTTTCAGCCCAGTGTGTATGTGTGTGTGTGTGTGTGCGTGTGCGTGCGTGCGCTTGTCTGCATGCGTGCGTGCGTGTGTGTGTCCTTTACCCAGTATCTGGTCAGTCAATATTCTGATTTACAGATCTATTTACAGTATTTTGTACCAAATTATTCAACAACACATCTCATTTACATTTTGTCTCTATCTTTTTCCAGGATTTTATTTGTAGGTACTTTTATTACTCCAGTTCCCAAGGTGAAATTCCTCTGTTACAGCAGCAACAAAATACAACACACATGGGCAGATTCCTAGGGTGGAGACTCTGGAGATGATGCGCCATGGCTGCAGACTGTTATGGAAATCACCTGCTCCACGGGCTCCCAAAAATTGTGACTGACAGACAGACAGACACCGCCCACGCACCTATAGTCTCACGGTGCAACTGTGCGCCATCGGCTCATACTACACCACAGTTGCTCGAGTGACATCCCTGATGACACCACAATTACCGCTGACATCACTGATGACATCACAATCGTGACTGACACCGCCGCCACAGACAGACACCGCCACCCACTTAGGCAATTTTAACTAAGATGTAAGTGCTGAATCCAACAATACTGGCAGACATCACAAGTAGGTCTCAATATCCATAGAGGGAAAACTAAAGTCCTGAAAGTCAACACAACCCACAAAGACTCAGTGACCCTGGAGGAGGGAACAGCACTTGAGAAAGTTAGGCAGTGTCATTGACAGGCAGGGCGGCACGGATGCAGACGTCAGAGCCAGAATTGGCAATGCAAGAGCTTCATTCATTCAAGTGAAAAACAGTTGCCAAGAAATCAGCCAGCGGACAAAGCTCAGACTCTTCAGCTCCAACATCAAGCGTGTACCACTCTACGGATCAGAGACGTGGAGGACAACCAAGACCTAAACAACCAAAGTGCAAACATTCATTAACAGCTGCCTGAGATGGACCTTGAACATCCACTGGCCAGATACCATCAGCGACAAGGATCTCTGGCAGAGAACAGGCCAACGACCTATGGAGGAGGAAATCAAGGCAAGAAGATGGGGATGGATCGGCCACACACTCAGGAAAGTCAATGCCAGCATCACCAGATGCATGGAACCCCCAAGGCACAAGAAAGAGAGGCCGCCCCAGCAAGAACACCTGGCACAGAGACCTCGAGACTGACATCAGGCACAGCGGAGTGACATAGAAAGAGACTGACATCAGGCACAGCGGAGTGACATGGAAACAGACTGACATCAGGCACAGCGGAGTGACATAGAAAGAGACTGACATCAGGCACAGCGGGTTGGCATGGAAACAGACTGACATCAGGCACAGCAGGCTGATATGGAAACAGACTGACATCAGGCACAGCGGGTTGGCATGGAAACAGACTGACATCAGGCACAGCAGGCTGATATGGAAACAGACTGACATCAGGCACAGCCGGCTGATATGGAAACAGACTGACATCAGGCACAGCAGGTTGACATGGAAACAGACTGACATCAGGCACAGCGGGTTGGCATGGAAACAGACTGACATCAGGCACAGCAGGTTGACATGGAAACAGACTGACATCAGGCACAGCAGGCTGACATGGAAACAGACTGACATCAGGCACAGCAGGCTGACATGGAAACAGACTGACATCAGGCAGAGCGGGCTGACATGGAAACAGGCTGACATCAGGCACAGCAGGCTGACATGGAAACAGACTGACATCAGGCACAGCAGGCTGACATGGAAACAGACTGACATCAGGCACAGCGGGCTGACATGGAAACAGGCTGACATCAGGCACAGCAGGCTGACATGGAAACAGACTGACATCAGGCACAGCGGGCTGACATGGAAACAGACTGACATCAGGCACAGCAGGTTGACATGGAAACAGACTGACATCAGGCACAGCAGGTTGACATGGAAACAGACTGACATCAGGCACAGCGGGCTGACATGGAAACAGACTGACATCAGGCACAGCAGGTTGACATGGAAACAGACTGACATCAGGCACAGCGGGTTGACATGGAAACAGACTGACATCAGGCACAGCGGGCTGACATGGAAACAGACTGACATCAGGCACAGCAGGCTGACATGGAAACAGACTGACATCAGGCACAGCGGGCTGACATGGAAACAGACTGACATCAGGCACAGCAGGTTGACATGGAAACAGACTGACATCAGGCACAGCGGGCTGACATGGAAACAGACTGACATCAGGCACAGCAGGTTGACATGGAAACAGACTGACATCAGGCACAGCAGGTTGACATGGAAACAGCTGGAAAGGAAAGCCCAGGACAGACAACTCTGGCGAACTGTTGTAAATGGCCTGTTGTCAATGGCCTAAGTAAGTAAAGTAAGTGCTGAATCCGCTCTGAATTATGATTTTTTAATGCAAGATGCATTGACTGTATTGTAAACAATAGGGAGAACATGTAGAGCTCCATGCCCTGTACATTGCCCTGAGGCGATTGTTTGGTTTTGACAGAAGAGTCATAGGTTTGTTTGGTGAATGTAGTTTGAAAAGTGGGTTTTGTGCTTTCAGGTTAGAGAAAAGAGTGGAAGCTTTCAAGAAATGTGTCTTAGCGATTGTGAAAAACTGTAAGTCAAAGATGGTCTCTGATCAGACTTGTTTTCAATTATTTGCTGTTGTTTTCTTCATACTAAACTACAAAATAAGTATTTTTTTGTGATCTATGTCCAAATAAAACCTTGTGTTTCCTGCTCAGTTCAGTAGCATGCGTCTCTGTACAGATAGTATATAACAGTTTCTCCTCACTTCTCTAAATGTGAGACTTTTTCTTTCATATTTTTTGGCCTGGGTGCTGAGGCTGACGCTGACCCAATCACCCAGCTGACAGGAAGCTGATTGAACAGAAAAGACTGTGGCAGTGTGATAAAGTTAAGTTTAAGTTCTAATTGATGTGAGATGTATAAACTACCTGACATTGTAAATCAACATCTGCTCTTCATTTTAAACTTATGCATGCATTCATTCATAGAAATTGTAAATTAATCATCTTTCCTAATCTATCTAAAGACCAAGCTGTGAGCAAACTGAATGAACTGTTGATGGGCTATTCAGCATCCAATAATGTTGGTGCACAGGAATTCTAGAGAATATAATGCGTTTCTAAAAACATTTTATTTCTCAATCCAGACAGAATAATTTGGCAAAATACATTTTATTCATACAGCACTTCTCTTCTTGTTCTCTCATAAAAGCAAAGTTTGCAATATACTTTATCATACAGCATAAAATAAAGAATTGTAAAATGTACAAATGAATAAAATAAAAATAAATGGCAAAGGACATTGCAAAGGTGGTTAAAAATAAAAACACCACAAAGAAAATTTAAAACAGGCAAAACTCCAGTAGGTCAATGACCGTGTATTTTGAAACCATGGCCTCTTTGAACTCTAACTGCTCCTACATACTTTAAGCTAGACACTCCATTTAAACTTTAAATGAGTCACCACTTTTAGGACTCTATCCAATTAATTCAGCTTTAATTTATCTTTCTTATAAAAAAAATGTATTGGTTTAAATTTTCCAACATAACAAAGAAAGTAAAATACAAAAACCACAAACATCTACAAAAAACCTATACATACACATAGATTCATTCAGAATATATCCCCCTTCCCTGCAGGACCCCCTCACCCACAAACCCACAAAAACATCAGTATGCAGTATTACAGTATATGTTTTTTTTTTTAATATATATAGTTTATGTTTTATGCTTTTTTCAGCCATTATAATGGGACCCTATGGAGCCAGCCATCAGTGTGTGTCACTCTAGCAGGCTGTACTTCCTACTAAATTCACCCATTTTAAAACTGTGACAGTTCACACAACTTTAACATGATGACATACATCTATTATACATCAGACGCTTGAGCTACTTCTGCTCTCACTCAGAATGTCAGAATATAAGCAATGTGATGTATAGTTTTTGAGATATTAACGATTGTTTGGCACAACTCATACTAGTTAACTGCTGAGGTTCCGGGTGGCATATCCGGGTGTCGTGATGTGATGCTGATTCGTCCTATATAACAGTTTCTCCTGACTTCTCCTCCTCACTTTCTAGTAGTTTTTGAGATATTGACGTTTGTTTGGCACAGCTTATAGTTTTTGAGATATTGACGTTTGTTTGGCACAGCTTGTCAGCTTTATTTCATACTAGTTAACTGCTGCAGTGGCACCCGGAAGTGCTTTTCTGTCATCGTGATGTCACGCTGATTCGTCCTGAAGAAGTCAGGTTGCATGATCTAATCTTGCTAACAAAAATCACTTGAAGTCTTGAGTTGAGACTGTGGAAAAGAGGAGCTCGTAAATCTACACTTCTACTGGACGCTTCACAAATACTGATCCTGGTCCCAACAGACATTCATGTTCTGAAGCTCTGACAAAAATAGATGACAAAGTGCTTTACAAACAATCAAAGACAATCCCTTAAAAGGAGATGTCACCTCCTCTGTGTGAATGACAATGACAATCTTGGTGTGGGAGGTAAAGTCACAATATGTTTTCATTTGAGATGACACAATGTTAGAAGTCAATCACTTTTTCACAGACCCAGTAATGTGATGAGTCACATCTGCCATCATTCCAGCTGTTTAGTTCTTTATGCTGCTGTGTCTGAACACAGTCCTCCTTTATACCTTTGGAGTTTGTTCCACTGGGCTGACCTGTGCCCCAGAACCTGTTTAAAAAAAGAAAACATTCAACTGTACTTGATGGAAAATAAGATGCACAATGCATTATCATTTACTGTTAAATAGGACTGAAGAATGAATGTCTTACCCTGTGCTGTTCAGAGGTTTACCATCCACCCATTTCCAGACTCCCTCCTCATCTCTGTCACTCAAACCAATCCAAATTACATTCTTCAAGGAATTGATGAATTTCTGTTGAATTGTTTAAAAGACAAATTACATCAACACACACTTGTGAAGCACTCAAACAAAGTGTGGAATGTGAAAGTTTAACTCTAAACAGATTTTTACAATCAAACAGCAACTTCAGGGAAAACGTGTTGCCTCTTTTCCCTCTACCTGTTCTTCTTCAGTGTTTATGATGAGCAGGTCTGCTTCTCTCTGTTTGCACTCCTGCCTGCTGTCCTCCCAGGTTGTTTTATTGGTAGAAATGTAGTAAAGACTGTTGCTGAATGATCTGCATCCTCCATCTTTACAGAAATGCTCTGCAAGAGGAGAGGATCTTAAGAGCAGCAAATAAAAGCACAACGCATATGCACACAAATGTACAAAACACACACACACACACACACACACACACACATACACATACACAAACGCACACGCACGCACACACGCATGCGTGCGCGCACATCATCGACCTATATAAGATGGACGCAATTCCATGGTCCCATAAGTGAAGCCGCTGCATGTTAGATCGCCGCCCTGACGGCTGAATCCAGTATTAGGTCACAAGGCCCGCCTCCCCATGTTAGTGGATGGGAAAATCACAACCGAAATAATCACAGTATACGTCAGATAATTTTTTTCCAAAGGTGGTTTGTATCATTTTAGATAGTCATTATCATGCTAATGCCTGTGCAAGTGGTCATTTTTCTGATCAGTTTGTTTTTAAGTAGTTATTTGACATATAAAAATGGATAAAAATGGATGATTGACAGCTGTGGCAGCCAGTCTCAAGCCGTCATTGGCTGGACAGGCTCTTCACAGTATAGAACTAGCGTTGGTTTGACATAGACAGGACACAGTGCTGCTTTGTGCTTTCATCATGTAACGCTGCCTGGAGGGTGGCTCTGTGTGGACCCGGGACAGAGGCTCTTAGCACGGGTAGTGGCTCCCTGGAGGTCGGGGTGGCTGTGCTGGCTACCAGACATATCAATGGACCGCAATAAAAAGAACATTGTTTTCAGAAAGGCACGCGAGGAATTAACGTTGGTTGGGGACTGAAGTAAGTTCAGAAAATATGTGTTTTAGTAGTTACTCCAGCTACGTTAGCAATATATAGCGTTAGCCACTTTCGCTAGTCGGCTGTTTTTCATTATTTATCGGCTTAATATTACTATAACTTAACAACCCATAACGATAGCTGGAATAACACAATAATATACACATATTTTCAGAACTTACCAGGTTGTCCAACTGCCAGGAAATGTGTTTTATAAGATGGGGCCTAGTACGCAAGCACCAGCCATGAGCTAATCGCTAACCCGTTAGCGTCACATAAACAGAGGTTTTATTTCTGGTATTAAAGCAACAAACATTTTTATATGGATATCTCAGAGAAATGCTTTGACTGTGGGGCTGTTCCTTCTTCACAAGCTCCTTTCTTAGCTGTTGTAAGGATATACGGTAGTTAACAGAGACGAGACTAGGCAGCTAGGCTAACGTTACCACTGAGCTATATTAACTGGAACGTTACAGCAGGCTGCCCTACCCACACTATACCAGTAAACAACGTAGCGTAAAGCGTCAAGGTTAGATTTGTAAAACCAACATTTGCTCCAAAAGGAATTAAATCATAAAGTTAATCAAAATGCCACGGAAACATTGGCTAGCTTAATCAACACAGCAGTGGATCGGATAATTTCCCCTAGTGAGGCCGAGAGGAGCCTCCACTTCCGGTCCGGGCTGAGAGCACAGCATCCCGGAGGAGAAATCTCCGACAACCAAAATCAGATTTTCGTACAGGCGTCATTTTGATAAACTGATCTCATAGTGGGACTCTTCCTGGTTACTTTTGGCGAGACAAAAAATATTACAACTTAAAGTGTAATATTTACAGAGCTAGACTGTATATAAATACACAACGCACTGTGCGTATTCTAGAAACAGCAGCTCTACATAAGAAAGTTCAGAGGGGCGTGGAGCTCTCGCAGGTTCTCAATCAAAGGCGCTAGTGCGCATGCTCTGGTTCACTGATCTCGCAGGATTTTGGCTTCAATACACATACAGGGCGGAGATACGGACGCTCTCTCCATTCATATTATAACTCAATGGCGCACACACACACACACACACACACACACACACACACACACACCTACACACACACACACACACACACACACACACACACACACACACACACACACACACACACACACACAGAGAATAAGACAGACTCACTGATCTCAAACCAAGTGTTTCTCTTTTCGCCCCAGGTGTTGTTGAGGGTCTTTGTGTTTTCAGCACAGGTCTTGTTGAGGGACTTTGTGGTTTTAGCCCAGGTCTTGTTGAGGGTCTTTGTGGTTTTAGCCCAGGTCCTGTTGAGGGTCTTTGTGTTTTTAGACCAGGTCTTGTTGAGGGTCTGCAGTTTGTTGAGCGATTCTTCTTCTAGTCTGCCATTAGCCTTTGTATCTGCACAGGAAACAGGAAATCCAAAACAGTGCTTAAATTTTGGTAGAGACGAATATGCAAAATGGATGCTGAAGAGGGCAAATCTAATGTGTGATAGAGGAATTGAATGGCTCACAGTAGACCACAACGCCGATAAGAGCAGCCAGTAGGAGAAAACACATCAGCAGCAGACACACTACAGTCACCCTGCAGGGCTTGGTCACTGGCTGGATAACATCAGCTGTAAGAACAAGACAGACCGGCCATGTTTTAGTAACACAAGCACCAGAGGAACTGTTACACAGCTGAATATTGCTGTTCATCACAACATGACTGGCTATTTTCTGCTTTTGCTGTGTGTGTGTGTGTGTGTGTGTGTGTGTGTGTGTAGTTGTGCTACTCACTAGGGGTGTCAAAATAATCGATTATAAGATGCATCGCGATGCAGACGTGCACGATTCTGCATCGATTCACAAATGTCAAAAATCGATTATTAAGAAATATATATATATACCCGTATTTCCGCTATTAGTGGCCCCTATTCAATTACAGGCCTCTGCTCTAATATAGGACGGGGGCACGGCCTGCGCGGACAAATAAAGGCCCCTCCCTCAATACAGGCCGGGTCCAAAAAAAACAAAACGAAGGAGCAAAAACTACGGTGAATACGGTACTGTAAATTTCCCATAACACAACGCATCTACCGTGTGACGTAACCGGACGTAACGCAGAGACCAAACGAACCAGACGAAAGTTTGACGTTAAGTTTAAAGAGAGCGTTGTGCAATACGGTATGCAGCGGAACATTTGGTACAGTGTGATGTGGAATCAGCCCTTCAAGCAGAGCCTGCACGATGCCTACGACGAGTGGATAGCTGGGGACGCAGATAAGCAGTACAGAGCTGGAGGTGGAAACCTAAAAGCGCCTGCTCGACGCCTGCTTGTGGACTGGGTGATCGCCGCCTGGGACAAGCTGGACAAGGATCTGATCAAAAAGTCCTTCCAAGTTTGTGGACAGCCTGTGAAAACTGACGGGAGTCAAGACAACCTCATCCACTGCTTCAAGCAGGGACAGCCCTGCGCCGCTGAGGCTCTCGCCCAGCTGCGTTAGCGGGACCAGGAGAACAGACAGGCAGCCGAGGATGAGGAAGATGAAGAGGAACTGGTCAACAATGAACTTGTTGTTCTGAATGATGAGGACGCGGAGGATACCGACATACTAGATGAGGAGGAGGAGGATACTGAGTGAGTGAGTGACCACCAATATTTACCGGTATTTGCGTTGTTTGGTTTTATGCAATATTTTGCAATAAAAGTCATGAAAATAAAGGAGTATGTCCATGAGAGTTTAATATTAAGAAAAAAAGGCCTCACTCGAATACAGGCCTCTGCTCTAATATAGGACGGGGGCTCTCTGCGGCTCAGTAAATAAAGGCCCCGGTTACTATTAGCGGAAATACGGTATATATATTAAATAATCAAATAAAATATAATGGAAGTACATGCAGTTGTTTATTTTAATTATGGATCATAATACAATCCAATTCCAAATGCACTTTTATTTTAAAAGTAGCCACAGTGAGAAAAAAGAAAGTGAGAAAAAAGAAATCATGTATTAGGGAAAAAAAGTGATGCATCGATTATCGATTATCGATGAGATGCCCTCTGAATCGTAATCGAATCGAATCGTGAGGCCAGTGAAGATTCACAGCCCTACTACTCACCTAGCTGCTGGTCTGGTGTGTCCTCCGTATTTGATGTGGGGTCACGACCCCCATAGTTGTCTAAACTCTCATAGATGTCCACTACCCTCTCCTCCACCTCGTCGCTCCCTCCAGCTGTGACTAAGGCCCTCTCTTTTCTCTCTGGTAGACGCTCCTCTTCTTCCAGAGGATTGTCGTAGATGTGATCGTGCTCAGACATCTCCATCTTCTGTCTCAATCATCAGCTACTCTGTGTGTGTCTGTGTGTGAGTGAGTCTGAAACCACTGAACATCACAGAGAAACAAGGAACTGTGTTAAACAGGATGAGGTTTCATAGAAGCATAAATAACAACTGCATTATCACACCTCTCAGAGACACATGACGTGTGATGTGACCTGGTGTTGTTTCCTAGAAGCATCGCCCCAAACCACACTATGATGCAACAAGTAAAGCAAGCTTACATGTAGAGGCAGTATTATAATGATTCAGCCGACAGCAGTATTATAGGGTGACTGATATAAAGCTTGAGATTGGTATTCTCACCATTGCCATCTTGGAGACAGAAGTGCACGTACATTTGGATGAGAAGAGCCGCAGTGTGCCTGCTATTGGTTCGTGATCGGCGAGCTGCGCGATCATTGGACAGGCGACCTGTCAATCATGCCCCAAACCTTTTTTTTATCGTATATTTTACTTGAAATGAAACCATGATTTACAAAATGAATGTCATGCTGTATTGAAGTCTTGAAACTAGCGATTGAGGCCATAAACTCATTGAGAAAGTGTTTACTGAGGTTATAAATCAAGTGAGAAGTAGCTATAGGGTTATTTTCCCATTCACCTCCATGTAACTGGACTTCTTTTTGCAGCCAGTGGAGTCGCCCGATGCAGGCCATTCGAATGAATGCAGGTTTAAGTTACTTCCACATTGGCTTTACAAACAGAACTCCCAGGTAGCCCATTGTTTGTGATCAATAAGCTTTGCTGCCCAGTCCATATGCTGTCCAGATGGTGGAGAATATGGGATATTGAAAATGTTTAAAGGTTCCATACGATGCTTATAACAGACCTCACACTGTCTCAAACAAGCAGCGGACAATAATGCTTAGATAAGGCAAAGCTTCAACAACAACATGGTAGTCTACATCAAATGAAAAGTCATATTATATCACAACAAATGTGCGATCCAGATCCGATTATTCCATGCATATCACATCACACCCAAGCTCTGATCTTTTTTTAAACACCCCACCATGTCGCCGTCGAGCCCCCAGCCCACCCTTGCCCCCCCTCCATCTCCAAAAACATCACTGCTTACATACACGACACATCTTATTTTAGAGAGTGTACAATTCTAAAGTCTGAATTTAGCTAACTTAGCTCAGAGCGGTAATAATCACATAATAGGCTATTAACACCTTGAGTGCCATGGACGAGATATCTCGTCTTACATAATCCAACGGTTGAGTGCCATAGACGAGATATCTCGTCTTACAGCTTTTTCAGTGGTTTCCACTAGCTGGCGCCCTTGGGCAATATGTGAATGTGGATCCGACCTCTCCCGCTGCCCCGGAAGTACTCTAACAAAGATTTCTATATAAGGAAGGCGGGCTCTTTGATCAGCGTGGGTAGTAGGTAAGTTTGAGAGAGAAAGACAGAGACAGAATTACATAGCGATTTATAGATAGAGAATTTCAGCAATTTAGCAATTTAGAGTCAGATTTAGAGCGAGTTGGTTAGCGTAGTTGATTTAGTTTGTTAGTTGTTAGTACAGTAGTAGTGTTTAGTATAGTCTTTATAGTAGACTTAGTTTAGATACTTAGTTAGCGGGTAGTTACAGTTAGTGTTCATTGTAGTTAGCTTAGCACATTTAGCGTTAGCGTCAGTTCATTTTAGTATTTAGCCTTTATTCTAGTTCAGTTTATTCTAGTTCAGTTTGATCGAGTTGGTAGCCGGTAGATTAGCCTTATTTCAGTTCAGTTTGATCTAGTCGTAGCAGTAGTTGTTTTATTTCAGTTTAGTTGGGAGCGGGTGGCGTGTTTGTGCCATGCCGGCCAAACGCAAGCGGTCTTCGGCGGCTGCACGCAAGCGATCGGCCGATCAGAGATCACTGCTTGATTTATTTTCCGTCCGAAACGAGCTTGTGCCGGAGACCGATTCCGAGGTCTCGGATGATGAACGGGGTGAGCCTCTGCATGTCGCGGCTGCGGCTGCAGGGCTCACGACTGAGTCCGAGTCGAGTGACCTCCAGTCTTCTCCAGACGCGGAGGATTCTGAGGAGGAGTGGGCCCCGTCGAGGAGCGAAGCTCCAGAGAGCAGTGGTAAGACGATGTTTGAGATGACTTGTGTAACTTGTGGAAATGTAATTACTATGACTATACAAAAGCCAGCAGTCAGTCAATTCATTTTACTTTATTTCAGACTCTGAACAGTCTGAAGATGAGCCTGTAGCAGCCAGCTGTAGCGGTCCTGGTGCTACAGCCTCTGGTGCCAGGAAAATGGGTAAGAGCACACTTCAGAATCAGGTTTATTTTCACATCACAGGTTCCAGCCAGCATTCAGTACCACACATATAAAAAACACTATTTTATGGTAATTATGTATTTCTATAATTTGCAGATTGTGGCAGTGGAGCTGGAAGTGGGAAACGGCCTGCAGGTCCAGGCTGGAGTGACGTTGACTGGGAGCCAACCCACATCCCCTTCACAGCAGAACCGGGTCCTCATAGTGGTGGTGCTGCTGAACCAGTTGACTTCTTCCAGCTCTTCCTGGACGATGAGCTGCTCCAGGCCATTGTAGTCCAAACTAACTTGTATGCACACCAGTGCATCAGTCAGGTCAGTGAGGCTCTGCCACATTCAAGGCTTGGGAGGTGGAAGGACACTACAGTGGCAGAACTCAAGAGCTTCTTGGGACTATACTTCCTCACTGGGATCGTCCAGAAGCCTAAACTGGCCATGTACTGGTCCACAAATGAACTGACTGCTACCCCCCACTTCAACAAAACCATGTCTCGCAACCGCTTTCAACTGCTAACACGATTCCTCCATTTCAGTAACAATTTTGATGTTGATGGTGCAGACAAGTTGTTCAAGGTCCGGCCAGTTTTGAACGACCTGTTAGAAAAGTTCAGAGACATGTTCACACCGAGTCAAAACATCAGTATTGATGAGGGGATGCTCCTGTGGCGTGGGCGGTTGGCCTTCAAAGTGTACAACCCACAGAAACCCATAAAGTATGGGATAAAGTCCTACATCCTCTGTGACTCCCAGACAGGTTACTGCTACAACATGAAGCCGTACTGTGGTGAGCGGTCCACCCTAGGCGAGACGGTGGAGTTCCTCCTCGGGGACTTGGCAGGGCAGGGGTACCATTTATACATGGACAACTACTACAACTCTGTTGGAATGTGTGCACAGCTGCTGGAGTGTCAGACACATGTCTGTGGCACTCTGAGGAAGAACAGGGGCGAGCCACCTGCTACCATGGTCACCAACCACACCGTGAAGCTGGGGGAAACGGTCATGCGCCACAATGGTGGCACCATGGTTCTGGCCTGGCGAGATAAAAGAATCGTGAAAATGGTTTCCACGCTGCACGACGACACGATGGAGACGGTGCAGGTCAGGCAGAAAGGCAGCAGAGAGAGGGTCGCACACACAAAACCCAAGTGTGTGGTAGACTACAACAAGTACATGAATGGGGTCGACAGATTGGACCAGAACATCGCGTACTATCCGTTTGCCAGGAAGACATCCAGGTGGCCCTTCAAATTTGTCATGTACATGTTTCAGATCTCTTTTTATAACGCCTTTGTTCTGTACAAAGCTAAACACCCAGCTAAACGCCAGAGAAAGTGTGAAACATTGCTGGATTTCATCCTGAGTGTTGTCGGTGCATGGACCAGACCTGTGGTGGGGGTGGCGGGGAGGAGGTGGGGGCTGGCGGGGAGGAGGTGGGGGCTGGCGGGGAGGAGGTGGGGGCTGGCGGGGAGGAGGTGGGGGGTGGCGGGGAGGAGGTGGGGGCGGGGGGCAGTGACCAACCTGCAACCATGCCCCGGCGACCATACCTGGACCCTCAATGCAGGCTGGAGGTCAATCTAGCGGGCCATGTAATGGTCCTCATACCAGCCACACCCAAAAAAGATGCCCCAACGAGGAGGTGTAGCGTTTGTGCAAGGAAAGATCTTAGAAGAGAGACACGCTACATGTGTGTCAAATGTAGGGTCTCATTACACAGGGGTAGCTGCTATGAGGAGTACCACTCAGACAAGAACCTTGCTCAGCGGCGCTGGCGCTGAGTAGGCATGGGTCGTAAAAAAAAAAAACCTGCCAGGGATTGTTTTTGCTCTTTGTTTGATTGTTTGCTAGCTAGCAGGAATACATAAAAAGTACCTGCCGATTTTCATGTAACTTTGTGGATGGGTGTAACATGGGCCAAGGAAGTACCCATTACATTTTGGAGCAGTTCTGGATTCGGTGTACGAGCCCAAACCGGTTTGATCACTAACCGAAAAAACCTATAAAAAAAAAAAAACTATAAAAAAAAAAAAAAGCTGAGTGACCTGTGGTCTGCTCTTGTTTTGTATTTATTTTGACATTTATTTATTTTATTATTTGTATTATTCCTCCATTATTGAAAACAACTATTGTTCAGATGTCTGATGTCTCACTGATGCCAAAAATAAATGGTTAAAGTGACTGTTCTGCCTGTTTGATTAAATTTCACAAAACTGCATTTTTCTCAGCTTTCCTTCTCAGAGGCTAAAACCATGCTGTATTCAACGGCTAATATCTACATAACTACTAACTCTACAAACTAACTCTTTTAGACAGAGAAAGCACACATTCTATTAGTTCTTTTTAGATGATTGGTGTTCACGAAGTCTTAACAGAAAAGAATCCTCGGCTCTTGTAAAATGAGCCAGAATCGTCAAAAACCCCCCTGGCACAACTTACCTACAGGATTGAAAAAACGGCTGGCACTCAATGTGTTAAAAAAACACTTCAACACGTCAACTATTCACTGTTCATCAGGCAGGGGCGTCATTTCAGCAAAAGCCAAGGTATGGCCGCACTGGGGGATGAATTGGGTTTGCCCACCCCCCTCGTGGAAAAAACTTGTGAAATCAGCTGTGCAAGAGTAAATTTTGGTGAGTTGCTTCTATGCAATTCACTTGACATGTAAGTAGTAAACTTACTTTTTTTTAATTCCAGTGAATCATAATCATGTAGTGTTACTTTTTGTGATAAGTGCTACAACAGGACCTCACAGGCTGTGCAAAAAAACTAATGGTGTAAATTATACAAGGAACCTCTAACCACACCTGTCAACATGGGCTGTGAAAAAGAGGGAGCTTTTCTGGGGTATCAGTGAATGGCTTATCCCCCCCCCCCCCACACACACACACACACACACACACATATATATATATATATATATATATATATATATATATATATATATATATATATATATATATATATATATATATATATATATATATATATATATATATTTTTTTTTTACCTTTATTTATACAGCGGGAGTCTCACTGAGAGCAATGCTCTCTTTTTCAGGAGTGCCCTGTTCACATTCACACACACATTCATACCTGGAAGCTGACCAGTACCACCACAGTCTGATCTGCTGGCCACTGATCACTGATATAACCCTACACCACAAATTAATAGAATAAATATAAGGATGCACAGTAAATTACTTTTTCATTGTTAAACTCATAACTCGTAGTAAAAAAAAATACAGGTAATGATAAAAAAAATAAAAAAACATACAAAAGATCTGATCAAAAGTGAGCATCTAAAATTTACATAAAAAAATGATCAAGAGCAAACATTGAGAGTTTCAGTGAATATGGAACATGGTAGAAGTTCCCCTCTGTACTTCCACGGCTTGCTTGTGTTTGCATCAATGTTTAACATGTTTGCTAATGTCATTTTCCCCACCGTGTTATATGATGGGGAAAATACACAGCTTGCAAAACGACATTGCCCGACATAGCTTGCAAAACATAGCTTGCAAAATGCATGGTATTTGCTAATGTGGCTAGCAGTTAGAAACGGGAAGGTCTCGTGCTGAAATTTGGCAGCACATCTCTTCTTCTTGGAACGTGTTTGACTGCGGTCCTCCACCGAGAGCTTGAGCGAGTGCAGTGATGCAGTTATGCACCGTGCGTCACTCATCACTGCCTCTGGGTTGGGTTGCCAGGTACTACGACACGTATCCTACAAATCAAGAGATTAGCGAGAGAAATTACCAATCTGGAACACAGCAGGAGAAAAGGTTAAAAATCGGGATACTCCCGCGTAAATCGGTAGTGTTGGCAGGTATGCCCCTAACCTCTAAAAATATGAATGTTTTAGCCTACATTAAGAATTGACCACAAAGTAGTTACATTAATGCAGCTTTTTGTTAATAAACATGACCAACACACTACAGCAGTAAAATCAATATAGGCTAGCATAGGTGTGAGGAAGTGTAACCTCTGTAAACTGGTATGTGTGCATACACTATATTATGATTCCTGTCAGATAATTATTTGTCGTTAGACGGTTTGTTTATTTCCATAAACAGAGTTTAAATACATAATCCTAAATAAGATACACTAGCTTATTTACTGAATACTGAATCAATACTGAACAACAGTATTGATAGAGAAAAATCCTTACGATTATCATAATATTGATTTCAACCATATCACTCAGCCCTATTTTTGGTATAGCCCCCATGGACAAAAATGCACCAGCCGCCACTGGAGATAACTGTCTCCAAAATATTTAAACTGTCAGTCAATTGAGCTAGAAAGACCGTCTGCAAGTTATGCTAAACAAACAACATAATTGTGAAGTAAGGAGATGTTCAGGCAGAATTATTCACAACTACATAAGTGTCACAGCTTACATGTAGCATAATGATGTGTGTCATTAACGCACAATTCAAGACAAAACTCACTGGCCAGAAGTTGTTGTTTTGTTTTGTTTATTTTTATTCCTCCCCCCTCCCCCCTCTGAGCCTCGGGGGAGGGGCCATGTCCAAGGGGTCCATGAAATATATATATATACAGTATATATATACAGTATATATATATATATATATATATATATATTATTATAATAATAATAATAATAATTATTATTATTATTATTATTATTTTTCCATTTTAAAGTTTGAAACGGAAAAACGGAAACAGAAAAACAGAAACAGACAAATGGAAAAACTTTTTTCCCCCATTTGTTTTTTTTCCATGATAAAACCATTGAAAATGGGTTACTTGAGTACCCTGACCTGGTCTATTAATTTTTTTCTTTTTTTAAAATACTGAATGTTGGTGAAATGATCCCTGTCGTAACCTGTTGGCACAGGAAAAGATTTTAAATCATACCGAAATACCCATAGGTGAGCACATCAATAAACTGTGTCAAATATTTATGTGGAAATTAAATGTTTTATGGCACAGGGTTTTCTGGTCTATTCCCCCCCCCACCCCCCCCCGCTTTCAGTGTAAACAGGTTGAAAACTGCCGCGCTTAATATTGTTTGGCCCGCGACTCATTATATCTTTCTGTATGCGGCCCACAACCAAAAAAGTTTGGCCACCCCTGTGAGAGTGTCTAGCTTCATACTTTAAGGAGTTACCACTTTTAGGACTCTATCCAATTAATTCAGCTTTAATTTATCTTTTTTAACAATTTTTTATTGGTTTAAATTTTCCAACATAACAAAGAAAGTAAAATACAAAAACCACAAACATCTACAAAAAACCTATACATACACATACACAAATAGATTCATTCAGAATATATCCCCCTTCCCCGCAGGACCCCCTCCCCCACAAACCCACAAAAATATTGCAGTATTATTTGAAATTTGTATTTAATGGATAGCCCCTTGAGATGAACCATCTCGTTTTCAAGGGGGTCCAACACAAAACAGTACAATGCAACATAAACAAACAGACAACATACAATACGATACATAAAGGCATACATTTACCGACCCACCCACACATCATTCCCATAACCCACGATAACCATTACATAGTAATAGTATAATAATAATAGTATAATAAATGCACTAATAATAATGACAACAGGTGATCCAAAAGCAAAGCTGTACAATATTAAAGGGGTAAGAAGACATTACCATTAGAAGCAGCAGCATGGTGATTTGAGGAGTGAGTTCTTGAAGAGGTGAAATGAGTTGATTGTTCTAAGGCTATTGGGCAAGTTGTTCCATTATATGTTTTTCTGCATGTACAAAACTCAATCATCACAGAACCCATTTTGAACAGATCACAACAGCATAGGCAGAATCAACAAGCGAAGAGACAAACGCAACGTAGCTATGATGGTGATGTCCATGGTCCCCACGCATGGCTTCAATAAATGCAGTCCACACGTAATACTTTCTACTTTAGCGCCATGCATACAGGCTACCGACATCTTCATGACAGCCAGGTCCACAGCTGAAGATTCCCATTGATCAAAAGGCAGAGCATGATAAGCCTTCCATCTCTGAGCTACCTTTGTTTTTGTGGCAGTAAGGCCCAGCAACAGCCAACGCCTCTGCCTCAAGGTTAGATTCAACACAGCTTTAATTTATCTTTTCTTTATTTATCTTTTCCCACCCTGGCCACAAACTCTTTAAGACACTCCCCCACGGCAAGAGACTGAGGTCTACCAAGACCAGAACCACCCGCCACAAGACCAGCTTCTTCCCAACCGCCATCAGCCTCACCAACAAGGCCCGGAAACCCCTTCCGCCAAAGACCTCACCAACAACCCCCCCCACTCACACACAAACTCACTACCTCCTCCTAAACTCAACTGAACTCCCCCCCCCATAAAACTGGAACTCATATCTAATTTAATGCCTGTTTAACTGGGACTGTAAATTCATGTAAATTCCCTCCACATTAATGCCTATTTAACTTAGCCTGTAAATTTCATGTACATTCAATGTAAACTCTTATTTAACTCCGACTGTAAATTCATGTAAATCCACTGCCTATTTAACGTCTATTTAACTCAGTCTGTAAATCTCATGTAAATCCAACGTAAATTCATATTTATCATCCACAAAACACTTCACCACTCATGTACATATTGTATATATTTACTCGATTTGATTGCACTTGCAACTTTGTGATTGTCTTTAGTTATCTTCCTACTTCTTATCTCTGTATATTGATGTGACCGCTACGCTGCATACAGACACTAAGACAAATTCCTCATATGTAACTTGCATACAGTGGCAATAAAAGTGATTCTGATTCTGATTCTACTGTTTGAGAAATCACAGTTTATGTTTTATGCTTTTTTCAGCCATTATAATGGGACCCTATGGAGCCAGCCTTCAGTGTGTGTCACTCTAGCAGGCTGTACTTCCTACTAAATTCACCCATTTTAAAACTGTGACAGTTCACACAACTTTAACATGATGACATACATCTATTATACATCAGACGCTTGAGCTATTTCTGCTCTCACTCAGAATGTCAGAATATAAGCAATGTGATGTATAGTTTTTGAGATATTAACGATTGTTTGGCACAACTCATACTAGTTAACTGCTGCAGTTCCGGGTGGCATATCCGGGTGTCGTGATGTGATGTTGATTCGTCCTATATAACAGTTTCTCCTCACTTCTTTCTGGTAGTTTTTGAGATATTGACGTTTGTTTGGCACAGCTTGTCAGCTTTATTTCATACTAGTTAACTGCTGCAGTGGCACCCGGAAGTGCTTTTCTGTCATCGTGATGTCACGCTGATTCGTCCTGAAGAAGTCAGGTTGCATGATCTAATCTTGCTAACAAAAATCACTTGAAGTCTTGAGTAGAGACTGTGGAAAAGAGGAGCTGGTAAATCTACACTTCTACTGGACGCTTCACAAATACTGATCCTGATCCCAACAGACACTCATGTTCTGAAGCTCTGACAAAAATAGATGACAAAGTGCTTTACAAACAATCAAAGACAATCCCTTAAAAGGAGATGTCACCTCCTCTGTGTGAATGACAATGACAATCTTGGTGTGGGAGGTAAAGTCACATTATGTTTTCATTTGAGATGACACAATGTTAGAAGTCCATCACTTTTTCACAGACCCAGTAATACAATGAGTCACAACTGGCATCAAACCAGCTGTTTAGTTTTTGAGGCTGAAATATGTTAACAACACAGTCCACATTTGTCTTCTTTGCATGTCTGTAATTTCCACTGGGCTGGACTGTGTACCAGAACCTGTTTAAAAAAAGAAAAGAGTAAACTGTACTTGATGCAAAATAAGATGCACAATGCATTATTATTATCATGCCAACCTGTTGACTGTTTACTGTTAAATAGGACTGAAGAATGAATGTCTTACCCTGTGCTGTTCAGAGGTTTACCATCCACCCATTTCCAGACTCCCTCCTCATCTCTGTCACTCAAACCAATCCAAATTACCGTGTTCAAGGAATCGATGAATTTCTGTTGAATTGTTTCAAAGACAAAATTACATCAACACACACTTGTGAAGCACTCAAACAAAGTGTGGAATGTGAAAGTGTTATTCTACAGAGATTTTTTACAATCAAACAGCAACTTCAGGGAAAAACATTGAGCCACTTTTGCCATTACCTGTTCTTCTTCAGTGTTTATGATGAGCAGGTCTGCTCCTCTCTGTCTGCACTCCTGCCTGCTGTTCTTCCAGCTTCTTATCTCAGTAGAAATGTAATACAAACTGTTGCTGAGTGATCTACATCCTCCATCTTTACAGAGACAATCTGCAAGAGGAGAGGATCTTAAGAGCAGCAACTAAAAGCACAATGCATATGCACACAAATGTACAAAATACATTGTGTTTTTTATTTAAAAAAAATTAAAAACGGTTAGTCGACTAGTCGACTACCTTTAGGGACGACTAGTCGACTAGTAAAATTCACTAGTCGTGAATGCCCTAACACACAGACACACACACACACGCACAAACACACACAAACGCACACACATACTCATACGCACGCACGCACGCGCACACACACACACATACATAAAGGCACGCACGCACGCACGCACGCACGCACGCACGCACGCACGCACGCACGCACGCACACACACACACACACACACACACACACACACACACAGACACACAGGATAAGACAGACACACTCACTGATCTCAAACCAAGTCATTCTGGTTTCAGCCCAGCAGGTCTTGTTGAGGGTCTTTTTGTTTTCAGCACAGGTCTTGTTGAGGGTCTGCAGGTTGCAGGATGTGGAGTTGCACCTTGGGAGCCTCTCTTCTAATCTGCCATTAGCCTTTGTATCTGCACAGGAAATCCAAAACAGTGGTTGAATTTAGGTAGAGACGAATATAACCAAATGGATGCTGAAGAGGGCAAATCTAATGTGTGATAGAGGAATTGAATGGCTTACAGTGGAACACAACGCCTATGAGAGCAGCCAGTAGGAGAAGACACATCAGCAGCAGACACACTACAGTCACCCTGCAGGGCTTCTTCACTGGCTGGATAACATCAGCTGTAAGAACAAGACAGAGCGGCCATGTTTTAGTAACACAAGCACCAGAGAGACTGCTACACAGCTACTGAATATTGCTGTTCATTACAACATGACTGGCTATTTTCTGCTTTTGCTGTGTGTGTGTGTGTGTGTGTGTGTGTGTGTGTGTGTGTGTGTGTTTTACTCACCTAAACTAGCATAGATGTCCACTACCTTCTCCTTGTCTAAACTTTCATAGTGGTCCACGACCCTCTCCTCCACCTCGTCGCTCCCTCCAGCTGTGACTAAGGCCCTCTCTTTTCTCGCTCGTAGACGCTCCTCTTTTTTCAGATAATCTTGGTTGTTGTAGATTTGGACGTGCTCAGACATCTCCATCTTCTGTCTCGGTGCAGCTACTGTGTGTGTCTGCGTGTGAGTGAGTGTGAAACCACTGAACATCACAGAGAAACAAGGAACTGTGTTAAACAGGATGAGGTTTTATAGAAGCATAAAGAACATCTGCATTATCACACCTCTCAGAGACACATGACGTGTGATAATCATGTGACCTGGTGTTGTTTCCTAGAAGCATCGCCCCAAACCCACACTATGATGCAACAAGTAAAGCAAGCTTACATGTAGAGGCAGTATTATAATGACTCAGCCCTTTGACAGCAGTATTATAGGGTGACTGATATAAATGACTCAGCCCTTTGACAGCAGTATTATAGGGTGACTGATATAAATGACTCAGCTCTTTGACAGCAGTATTATAGGGTGACTGATATAAATGACTCAGCTCTTTGACAGCAGTATTATAGGGTGACTGATATAAATGACTAAGCCCTTTGACAGCAGTATTATAGGGTGACTGATATAAATGACTAAGCCCTTTGACAGCAGTATTATAGGGTGACTGATATAAATGACTCAGCCCTTTGACAGCAGTATTATAGGGCGACTGATATAAATGACTAAGCCCTTTGACAGCAGTATTATAGGGTGACTGATATAAATGACTTGGCCCTTTGACAGCAGTATTATAGGGTGACTGATATAAATGACTCAGCCCTTTGACAGCAGTATTATAGGGTGACTGATATAAATGACTCAGCTCTTTGACAGCAGTATTATAGGGTGACTGATATAAATGACTCAGCTCTTTGACAGCAGTATTATAGGGTGACTGATATAAATGACTAAGCCCTTTGACAGCAGTATTATAGGGTGACTGATATAAATGACTAAGCCCTTTGACAGCAGTATTATAGGGTGACTGATATAAATGACTCAGCCCTTTGACAGCAGTATTATAGGGCGACTGATATAAATGACTAAGCCCTTTGACAGCAGTATTATAGGGTGACTAATATAAATGACTCAGCCCTTTGACAGCAGTATTATAGGGTGACTGATATAAATGACTAAGCCCTTTGACAGCAGTATTATAGGGTGACTGATACAAATGACTAAGCTCTTTGGCAGCAGTATTATAGGGTGACTGATATAAATGACTTGGCCCTTTGACAGCAGTATTATAGGGTGACTGATATAAATGACTCGGCCCTTTGACAGCAGTATTATAGGGTGACTGATATAAATGACTCAGCCCTTTGACAGCAGTATTATATGGTGACTGATATAAATGACTAAGCCCTTTGACAGCAGTATTATAGGGTGACTGATATAAATGACTCAGCCCTTTGACAGCAGTATTATAGGGTGACTGATATAAATGAGTAAGCCCTTTGACAGCAGTATTATAGGGTGACTGATATAAATGACTCAGCTCTTTGACAGCAGTATTATAGGGTGACTGATATAAATGACTCAGCTCTTTGACAGCAGTATTATAGGGTGACTGATATAAATGACTAAGCCCTTTGACAGCAGTATTATAGGGCGACTGATATAAATGACTAAGCCCTTTGACAGCAGTATTATAGGGTGACTGATATAAATGACTCAGCCCTTTGACAGCAGTATTATAGGGCGACTGATATAAATGACTAAGCCCTTTGACAGCAGTATTATAGGGTGACTGATATAAATGACTTGGCCCTTTGACAGCAGTATTATAGGGTGACTGATATAAATGACTCGGCCCTTTGACAGCAGTATTATAGGGTGACTGATATAAATGACTCAGCCCTTTGACAGCAGTATTATAGGGTGACTGATATAAATGACTAAGCCCTTTGACAGCAGTATTATAGGGTGACTGATATAAATGACTCAGCCCTTTGACAGCAGTATTATAGGGTGACTGATATAAATGAGTAAGCCCTTTGACAGCAGTATTATAGGGTGACTGATATAAATGACTAAGCCCTTTGACAGCAGTATTATAGGGTGACTGATATAAATGACTCAGCCCTTTGACAGCAGTATTATAGGGTGACTGATATAAATGACTAAGCCCTTTGACAGCAGTATTATAGGGTGACTGATATAAATGACTAAGCCCTTTGACAGCAGTATTATAGGGTGACTGATATAAATGACTCAGCCCTTTGACAGCAGTATTATAGGGTGACTGATATAAATGACTAAGCCCTTTGACAGCAGTATTATAGGGTGACTGATATAAATGACTAAGCCCTTTGACAGCAGTATTATAGGGTGACTGATATAAATGACTCAGCCCTTTGACAGCAGTATTATAGGGTGACTGATATAAATGACTAAGCCCTTTGGCAGCAGTATTATAGGGTGACTGATACAAATGACTAAGCTCTTTGACAGCAGTATTATAGGGTGACTGATATAAATGACTCAGCCCTTTGACAGCAGTATTATAGGGTGACTGATATAAATGACTAAGCCCTTTGGCAGCAGTATTATAGGGTGACTGATATAAATGACTAAGCCCTTTGACAGCAGTATTATAGGGTGACTGATATAAATGACTAAGCCCTTTGGCAGCAGTATTATAGGGTGACTGATACAAATGACTAAGCTCTTTGACAGCAGTATTATAGGGTGACTGATATACATGACTCAGCCCTTTGACAGCAGTATTATAGGGTGACTGATATAAATGACTAAGCCGTTTGACAGCAGTATTATAGGGTGACTGATATAAATGACTAAGCGCCTTTGACAGCAGTATTATAGGGCGACTGATATAAATGACTCAGCCCTTTGACAGCAGTATTATAGGGTGACTGATATAAATGACTCAGCCCTTTGACAGCAGTATTATAGGGTGACTGATATAAATGACTAAGCCCTTTGCCAGCAGTATTATAGGGTGACTAATATAAATGACTCAGCCCTTTGACAGCAGTATTATAGGGTGACTGATATAAGTGACTCAGCCCTTTGACAGCAGTATTATAGGGTGACTGATATAAGTGACTCAGCCCTTTGACAGCAGTATTATAGGGTGACTGATATAAATGACTCAGCCCTTTGACAGCAGTATTATAGGGTGACTGATATAAGTGACTCAGCCCTTTGACAGCAGTATTATAGGGTGACTGATATAAATGACTCAGCCCTTTGACAGCAGTATTATAGGGTGACTGATATAAGTGACTCAGCCCTTTGACAGCAGTATTATAGGGTGACTGATATAAATGACTCAGCTCTTTGACAGCAGTATTATAGGGTGACTAATATAAATGACTCAGCCCTTTGACAGCAGTATTATAGGGTGACTGATATAAATGACTAAGCCGTTTGACAGCAGTATTATAGGGTGACTGATATAAATGACTAAGCCCTCTGACAGCAGTATTATAGGGTGACTGATATAAGTGACTAAGCCCTTTGACAGCAGTATTATAGGGTGACTGATATAAATGACTCTGCCCTTTGACATCAGTATTATAGGGTGACTGATATCAATGACTAAGCCCTTTGACAGCAGTATTATAGGGTGACTGATATAAATGACTAAGCCCTTTGACAGCAGTATTATAGGGTGACTGATATCAATGACTAAGCCCTTTGACAGCAGTATTATAGGGTGACTGATATAAATGACTAAGCCGTTTGACAGCAGTATTATAGGGTGACTGATATAAATGACTCAGCCCTTTGACAGCAGTATTATAGGGTGACTGATATACATGACTCAGCCCTTTGACAGCAGTATTATAGAGTGACTGATATAAATGACTAAGCCCTTTGGCAGCAGTATTATAGGGTGACTAATATAAATGACTCGGCCCTTTGACATCAGTATTATAGGGTGACTGATATCAATGACTCAGCCCTTTGACAGCAGTATTATAGGGTGACTGATATAAATGACTAAGCCCTTTGACAGCAGTATTATAGGGTGACTGATATAAATGACTCGGCCCTTTGACATCAGTATTATAGGGTGACTGATATCAATGACTAAGCCCTTTGACATCAGTATTATAGGGTGACTGATATCAATGACTAAGCCCTTTGACAGCAGTATTATAGGGTGACTGATATAAATGACTCAGCCCTTTGACAGCAGTATTATAGGGTGACTGATATAAATGACTCAGCCCTTTGACAGCAGTATTATAGGGTGACTGATATAAATGACTAAGCCCTTTGGCAGCAGTATTATAGGGTGACTGATACAAATGACTAAGCTCTTTGGCAGCAGTATTATAGGGTGACTGATATAAATGACTCAGCCCTTTGACAGCAGTATTATAGGGTGACTGATATAAATGACTAAGCCCTTTGGCAGCAGTATTATAGGGTGACTGATATAAATGACTAAGCCCTTTGACAGCAGTATTATAGGGTGACTGATATAAATGACTAAGCCCTTTGGCAGCAGTATTATAGGGTGACTGATACAAATGACTAAGCTCTTTGACAGCAGTATTATAGGGTGACTGATATACATGACTCAGCCCTTTGACAGCAGTATTATAGGGTGACTGATATAAATGACTAAGCCGTTTGACAGCAGTATTATAGGGTGACTGATATAAATGACTAAGCGCCTTTGACAGCAGTATTATAGGGCGACTGATATAAATGACTCAGCCCTTTGACAGCAGTATTATAGGGTGACTGATATAAGTGACTCAGCCCTTTGACAGCAGTATTATAGGGTGACTGATATAAATGACTCAGCCCTTTGACAGCAGTATTATAGGGTGACTGATATAAGTGACTCAGCCCTTTGACAGCAGTATTATAGGGTGACTGATATAAATGACTCAGCCCTTTGACAGCAGTATTATAGGGTGACTGATATAAGTGACTCACTCAGCCCTTTGACAGCAGTATTATAGGGTGACTGATATAAATGACTCAGCCCTTTGACAGCAGTATTATAGGGTGACTGATATAAATGACTCAGCCCTTTGACAGCAGTATTATAGGGTGACTGATATAAATGACTCAGCTCTTTGACAGCAGTATTATAGGGTGACTGATATAAATGACTAAGCCGTTTGACAGCAGTATTATAGGGTGACTGATATAAGTGACTAAGCCCTTTGACAGCAGTATTATAGGGTGACTGATATAAATGACTCTGCCCTTTGACATCAGTATTATAGGGTGACTGATATCAATGACTCAGCCCTTTGACAGCAGTATTATAGGGTGACTGATATAAATGACTAAGTCCTTTGACAGCAGTATTATAGGGTGACTGATATCAATGACTAAGCCCTTTGACAGCAGTATTATAGGGTGACTGATATAAGTGACTAAGCCCTTTGACAGCAGTATTATAGGTTGACTGATATAAATGACTCTGCCCTTTGACATCAGTATTATAGGGTGACTGATATCAATGACTAAGCCCTTTGACAGCAGTATTATAGGGTGACTGATATAAATGACTAAGCCCTTTGACAGCAGTATTATAGGGTGACTGATATCAATGACTAAGCCCTTTGACAGCAGTATTATAGGGTGACTGATATAAATGACTAAGCCCTTTGGCAGCAGTATTATAGGGTGACTAATATAAATGACTCGGCCCTTTGACATCAGTATTATAGGGTGACTGATATCAATGACTCAGCCCTTTGACAGCAGTATTATAGGGTGACTGATATAAATGACTAAGCCCTTTGGCAGCAGTATTATAGGGTGACTGATATCAATGACTAAGCCCTTTGACAGCAGTATTATAGGGTGACTGATATCAATGACTAAGCCCTTTGACAGCAGTATTATAGGGTGACTGATATAAGTGACTAAGCCCTTTGACAGCAGTATTATAGGGTGACTGATATAAATGACTCTGCCCTTTGACATCAGTATTATAGGGTGACTGATATCAATGACTAAGCCCTTTGACAGCAGTATTATAGGGTGACTGATATAAATGACTAAGCCCTTTGACAGCAGTATTATAGGGTGACTGATATCAATGACTAAGCCCTTTGACAGCAGTATTATAGGGTGACTGATATAAATGACTAAGCCCTTTGGCAGCAGTATTATAGGGTGACTAATATAAATGACTCGGCCCTTTGACATCAGTATTATAGGGTGACTGATATCAATGACTCAGCCCTTTGACAGCAGTATTATAGGGTGACTGATATAAATGACTAAGCCCTTTGGCAGCAGTATTATAGGGTGACTGATATCAATGACTAAGCCCTTTGACAGCAGTATTATAGGGTGACTGATATAAATGACTCAGCCCTTTGACAGCAGTATTATAGGGTGACTGATATACATGACTCAGCCCTTTGACATCAGTATTATAGGGTGACTGATATAAATGACTCAGCCCTTTGACAGCAGTATTATAGGGTGACTAATATAAATGACTCAGCTCTTTGACAGCAGTATTATAGGGTGACTAATATAAATGACTCAGCCCTTTGACAGCAGTATTATAGGGTGACTGATATAAATGACTCAGCCCTTTGACAGCAGTATTATAGGGTGACTGATATAAATGACTAAGCCCTTTGACAGCAGTATTATAGGGTGACTGATATAAATGACTCAGCCCTTTGACAGCAGTATTATAGGGTGACTGATATAAATGACTAAGCCCTTTGACAGCAGTATTATAGGGTGACTGATATACATGACTCAGCCCTTTGACAGCAGTATTATAGGGTGACTGATATAAATGACTAAGCCCTTTGACAGCAGTATTATAGGGTGACTGATATAAATGACTCAGCCCTTTGACAGCAGTATTATAGGGTGACTGATATAAATGACTCAGCCCTTTGACAGCAGTATTATAGGGTGACTGATATACATGACTCAGCTCTTTGACAGCAGTATTATAGGGTGACTGATATAAATGACTCAGCCCTTTGACAGCAGTATTATAGGGTGACTGATATAAATGACTAAGCCCTTTGACAGCAGTATTATAGGGTGACTAATATAAATGACTAAGCCCTTTGGCAGCAGTATTATAGGGTGACTGATATCAATGACTAAGCCCTTTGACAGCAGTATTATAGGGTGACTGATATCAATGACTAAGCCCTTTGACAGCAGTATTATAGGGTGACTGATATAAGTGACTAAGCCCTTTGACAGCAGTATTATAGGGTGACTGATATAAATGACTCTGCCCTTTGACATCAGTATTATAGGGTGACTGATATCAATGACTAAGCCCTTTGACAGCAGTATTATAGGGTGACTGATATAAATGACTAAGCCCTTTGACAGCAGTATTATAGGGTGACTGATATCAATGACTAAGCCCTTTGACAGCAGTATTATAGGGTGACTGATATAAATGACTAAGCCCTTTGGCAGCAGTATTATAGGGTGACTAATATAAATGACTCGGCCCTTTGACATCAGTATTATAGGGTGACTGATATCAATGACTCAGCCCTTTGACAGCAGTATTATAGGGTGACTGATATAAATGACTAAGCCCTTTGGCAGCAGTATTATAGGGTGACTGATATCAATGACTAAGCCCTTTGACAGCAGTATTATAGGGTGACTGATATAAATGACTCAGCCCTTTGACAGCAGTATTATAGGGTGACTGATATACATGACTCAGCCCTTTGACATCAGTATTATAGGGTGACTGATATAAATGACTCAGCCCTTTGACAGCAGTATTATAGGGTGACTAATATAAATGACTCAGCTCTTTGACAGCAGTATTATAGGGTGACTAATATAAATGACTCAGCCCTTTGACAGCAGTATTATAGGGTGACTGATATAAATGACTCAGCCCTTTGACAGCAGTATTATAGGGTGACTGATATAAATGACTAAGCCCTTTGACAGCAGTATTATAGGGTGACTGATATAAATGACTCAGCCCTTTGACAGCAGTATTATAGGGTGACTGATATAAATGACTAAGCCCTTTGACAGCAGTATTATAGGGTGACTGATATACATGACTCAGCCCTTTGACAGCAGTATTATAGGGTGACTGATATAAATGACTAAGCCCTTTGACAGCAGTATTATAGGGTGACTGATATAAATGACTCAGCCCTTTGACAGCAGTATTATAGGGTGACTGATATAAATGACTCAGCCCTTTGACAGCAGTATTATAGGGTGACTGATATACATGACTCAGCTCTTTGACAGCAGTATTATAGGGTGACTGATATAAATGACTCAGCCCTTTGACAGCAGTATTATAGGGTGACTGATATAAATGACTAAGCCCTTTGACAGCAGTATTATAGGGTGACTAATATAAATGACTAAGCCCTTTGGCAGCAGTATTATAGGGTGACTAATATAAATGACTCGGCCCTTTGACAGCAGCCATATACTTTCGTCCGACTCTATCCAATTGCGCAGCAAGTAGAGGGCATCTTGTTTCAAATCGGTCCTCAAGATGGCGCCACAACACTTGTGTGATGTCAACAGAAATCTATAAATGCAGTATATTAATGCATATATTCTTGTCACAGGCAGAAAGCAATTGGATTTGAATTATGCTCAAAATCCGCATATCTTAAGCCAAAATTCTTCTCTCGGCTGTTAAAAAGTGCTGACAGAGGAATCAATTTTCAAATTGCAATACAAGTTTCCTGTAGCTGCTGCTCCCTTCAGCATTTTCCACCAATTTTTTACCGTCTCCATCACAGGATGAGTACAATCACGATAAATGGTATTCATGGATGCATTTATGATTTAAGAAGCTTTTTCTGGCATGGCTTTGGCACATTCATCTCCTTTAGAGTGAAGTTAATGCCCAATTAATTGCTAAAATAATGAATTTTGATTGATTCTGGACCTCTGAGAGTAGAAAACGCAATCTCTCACTTTTTCATATAGTCTGCCAAGAATGCTAAGTCAGTATCATATCTACTGTAGTTAATGTGCTAAACAATAAAGTGCTCCTTCTTGTTGCCTTGTTAAGAGCATTGCATATAGGGGCCGGCTGCTGCTCCTATGGGATTGCTCTATGACTCTCATTTAATTAAAATTAAATTAAATGTAATGTTAATCCTGAGCAACCCTTAACTTACTCAAACAGTCATCGCAGTGAGAAAGGAGCTTTATGTTGCGAGGCCAGAGAGATGTGCAAAAAACACAAAATCTAATTACAATTACAGTTTTTGCAGTTTTGCGGTCTTTGGACTTCATAATTGGCCATAGGTTGCAGTGTACAAAAGTTTCTCCTCACTTGGGCCCACATTTTGGTGAAAGTTGCAAAGCCATAGCACATATAGGCTATGCCTGATTTTTTATGAATTTTCAAAGTTTGAAAATGTAGATGTCGCTGTAGCGCCACCATCAAGTCTAAAGCACCAAATTCGCGTCGGTTTGTGCAAAGTTTGGTTTATTTTCATGCATGGGAAGTCCAACTTCCCGGGGGTAGGAGGAGGGGGAGGAGGAGGAGGAGGAAGAGGAGGAGGAGGATGATGATGAGGAGGAGGATATTGGCAAATACAATAAGTGGCCCGGCCGCTTCGCTGGCCCGGCCACTAATGATGAATCCTTCATACACAGATTGCAATGGTGTTGTGCGCCAGACCGAGAGCGTGTTGAAAAGGTGATCTCAGTGCGGTTCCAAACAAACTCTGCTACGGTTAGTTTCTGGTGAGAAGTGATCCGACCTCGATCCAACCCAACTGCAGGAAGCATTGATCATTTTGGATTAAAGGGAATTTGCTGATTTCCAACGCGCTTTATCATAATCTCTGTAATATAAAGCAGATGGACAGTGCTTACCTTGTGCAGTGGGCGAGTCTAGGGATCGAGCGCGCGTTAAAAACATCCTCATTCTTCACCTCCTGTCTTGGTGACCTGTGAACCTGCGTGGATCAACTTTTGGGGATTTTTGCATCATCAGCAAATGCCAAAAACTTGTGTTCTCATCAGGACCAGCCTTCTTCTGTGATAATAAGATTGTCTGATTGCAGCATCTCCATTATTTATGATTATTTTATTCTTGACAGGTGTTGATGCAAACATTACTATGCTTCTCAATGATAGTAGGCCTAAATAGGCAGAAGTTCAGAGGGTTTTGTTTTATTTTTTATCAATTACTGCTCGTCATTGCCACATAATGTGACATAATGACATGCAGCAGCATTTCAGGTTGTGATCTCTGATTGACTGGTGATGATTTTGTGGATTACAGGGACATTTGAATTATAGCTACAGAAATCTGTTAAGATTTCCGGATTGAGCGGTTTGAATGATGGAGGTCTGTTCAGATACACATTACAATTTTGAAACGAAACAGGGACAGGCACGCTTGTTGCTTTATTTGTTACACAACACACCACACACACTTACTGTCACTGTCACCATCATGCAACGCCAACTTCCACCCAACGTACCCTACCCAACACACACATACATTCTTATCATTTCAAAGATCTCTGGTAATTAATATTTTCCAACCCGGTAGACTACCGGGAGTCCCATAGCCAATCCCGTAGGGTTGCCAACCCTATCGGACCGGTAGATCTTTGGCTGGTGTGAGAGTGAACCGAACCAGCTGTAAAACAAAACAATGCATCATTCTCACATCTGGTCTGTAGCCTACTCTGCACCAAGGAACCGGACTATATGCCCTCATTTTTCCAATGGTGACCTCCTTTTTCATATCAAGGAACTCCTTAATTAAACTGATTGATTGATTGATTGATTGATTGATTGATTGATTGATTGATTAGTAAGGCCAAGGACCCCCATTTTACCCCCAATTTTACGTTATATGGTTTTGTCCATAATACCAAGACTATTTGGCAGATAGTATCTGCACTGTAGGTAGAGAGATAACAGACTATCTGCACTGTAGAGAGATAACAGACTAGCTGCACTGTAGGTAGAGAGATAACAGACTATCTGCACTGTAGAGAGATAACAGACTAGCTGCACTGTAGGTAGAGAGATAACAGACTATCTGCACTGTAGAGAGATAACAGACTAGCTGCACTGTAGGTAGAGAGATAACAGACTATCTGCACTGTAGAGAGATAACAGACTAGCTGCACTGTAGGTAGAGAGATAACAGAGAAACTATGACCAGAACAGTCATTCTTCTACATTCTCTAAATGTGTTCACCTCTTGTAAATTAAATAATGATGACGTTTAACAATTCATCAATTCGCAGGGGGAACCTGGGACCCCCTCAAGGACCCCTGGTGGACCCCAGACCCAACGTTGAGAACTCCTGTGCTAGACCGATGACTGAACTTATTTAAAAGACCCACTCTATGCAGACATCCAGTGTAGGATCGGCCTACAGGCCTACAGGTTCATGGACCAGCTATCTCAAAGCTCGAGGAAGACTAGCAGTTGCTGAGGCATAAGGTAATGAGGAACCTAATAAAGAATCAAGTGGAGGTCAGTAAAGGACCCATTCGTATCTAATTTGTGCTGGCTTGGACTTATTGGACACTAACCCAGTCACACAGTGAATTGTGAATCTAGTCCAGCACAGATTCTGATGTGAGTAACGGGTGGGGGGGCATGGAATGGCCTGTAAATATTTGACAGGAATGTGAGAAGTACACTCATATGAAATAAATCAGACTGTCAGGCCCGAGCAGAGCGTTATCTTTCAGGTAGCACATGTTCACTACACACTGCTGCTCACATCTGAATGATCATTAAGCCGCCCTCCAGTCAGTGTTTCACCTTGAACGCTTAAAGTTCTTTTTCAAACACTCTGTGACCGCTTGTGACCGCTTCACACTCTCATTTCTAGCGTGCCTTGCACACTCAGGCTTCGCGTGCTCGCCACTGGTGTAGCCAGACTTGGCACATTGGGTGTGCCACAGAAAGACAGGGTGTGCCAGGGGTGAACCAAAAATGTGGGCCTTTTCAAGCCAGATTGAGAGGAATATGAAGATAGGACCATATGACCATAACCATCAATGTTTGCTCCTTTTCGCACTCATTATTAGCAGATAGAAGCAGTCAATTAAATTGTATTTTTTGGCAACATGTAAAACCACTTTGGTATCTCAAAAAAGTCTCACCTACTTTTTCCAAAGAGTGTTCTATTCGGGAAAGAACGCAAGTTTGGTTGGCATGCAGGTTCGTCTACTGCAGAGAGATCTGTAGCGATAGTGTCCTCTGGCTCTGCTGCTGCACAAGCCACCGGTGTGTTTTTGGCTGCGTCCCCCCGCTGTTATTAACGTCATTGCTTCGGCTGCATCATCTTCATCATCGTCTGTCTCTCCACTTTCCACCACCAATACAGGTGCAGGAACGGGTGCACTACAAGCCGCACTTGTTGAGGGGGAGGGCGACGAGTCATCTTCTTCCTCGTCAATGCGACGTTTCTTGCCTTTGTCGAAAAAGCTTAAAAGCGAGCTCTGTTTCATGTCTTCTTGATTTGGCGCTGCGGCTGCATTTGTTTACTTTACTAGACAGCGTAGCTAGTTTCCCATGATGCTCTGGGGCACAGAGGCATAGCAGGACAGTCGGACACTTACGCATGACAGGCTGTGCATGACAGCTGATGTGTTTTGCAGACAAACAAACAAAAAACTTTATTTCCCCCCACTTTTTTGGGGTGTGCCAGCTAGCCTGGGTAAACCCAGCCTCCACGTGACCTCTATCTATGGAGGCTGGGTTTACCCAGGCTATGTGCCAGCTGCCTGTGTGGGTGGCACTGGCACACCCGTAGCTACGCCGTTGGTGCTCGCCTGTGGCCCGCGTGTGTGCCTGCTCAACTGCACTATATGTATATATATATATATATATATATATATATATATATATATATATATATATATATATATGGAACTGGCTTGAAGGGGCAGACATCTTTGGAAACAACAGAAGAAGCACAATCAACTCTCGATTTCTGATTGGTCCGTCGAACAGCAGCAGATTTCTGATTTGTCCGTCAAACAGCAGCAGATTGTTGGCTGAAGACCTAAGTGCTGTAGTTATGTGAGGGGTCAAGAGTTCACAAATGTACATTATAATGGAGCCATGGAAAATTAAGCCTGATAGGGGATGAGAATAACTTTTAAATTGATCCTAAATGTAATTGGAAGCCAATGTAAGGACGCCAAAATATGAGAAATGAGTAGTCTTTGGCAGAAGTCTCGGAGTCTAATTATTTTAGCCTATACTAATTACAACCAGTCGATATACTTTTGGCTGAGACAACTAATGTGTTAAAGCAACATGATGGACCAATGCATTTTGTCTGAAAAGGGATGTGGACAGCACTAAAACAGCACCAACTGATCGCCATATCATTAGAGACTCTAAGAAGTGCTGGCTAAGTGATGTGTTGTTAATTGGCAAAGCAGGTCGGAATTGCAAGTCGGCTATCTCAAGGAGAGAAACAACAGGGCCGTTTCTCAATACCAAGAATGCGTTCTTGTTCTTGTGTTCTTGGGGAGAATGTTCTTGCTAGTCGTTCTTGGAAGAATGAACTTGCTAGGTCACAAGCACACATGACGCTGTTGGCAGTTTGAGACGATGCGTTCTTGAGGGTATTGCGCAATACCAGCGCAGAGGCCGCCTGCTGTACTACACCAATAAAAAGCTCAGCTGATTTAGATGCAACCAATTGTGCTCTGGAGCTTTTTGCCATTTTTCGGCATAAATGTCCGTAAAGTGGCACTTATTGAAACCTACTACCCTGCTTGTAGGCATCAAATTTAGTGATGAAATAAAACTTTAAATTGTAAAAAAACTTCCCGGAGCTTATGGCGTCTTCTCTGCTGCGTTCTGCCTCCGCTTATGCCGAAATGAATGCTGGGATATCTGCCTTGCCAAGTTGACACAAGTCACCAACCAGAGCATCCTCGGTAAAGTGGGCGTGTCGAGAACACATCTGGGAATTTTAAGCATTCTTGGCGAAATGTGAACTTTGTATTGGAACAGTACTTGGGCTGCGACTGATGACGTTTCACAGGGACACAAGAACGCAAGAACACACAAGAACCCTTATTGAGAAATGGCCCAGGTCTCAAAATGTCCTCTCTCTGATCTGAACGCTCATCACATACAACATGCACTGTCTTTCTTTGACAGAAAAGGCCTGGGCCAACTCGTGCATGACTCTCTTTTTCTGAGACTGTGGCCTCCCCTCAGACAAATTATCCCATAGACACAATAGCATTATATCGCTGTTTGACACCTACAGGCAGTACTTCAGATTACACCAAATACATAAAAAGGTCTACCTGAAGGCATGTATTTGTTTCTGACTATGAGAAAGTGGGAAAAACACTGCAAATCCCCAAAACTATTGATTTCCTTTTGATAACTAATGTAATATTTGTTTACCCTTCCATTCACTGAGCCTCCCCTGAAACTGTTTGGAGTCCCCCTATAGGGAGGCGAACACAGTATGCAGAAAAAACTGTGACCGTTCCAACGCTTTGCATTGTGGGACACAGTGGGGGTCGACTGGTCGGATGCTGCAGATTTTTTCTGATTCGGTACGACTTCTGGGTATCTTTGACATAGGCAACTGCAGATTTTGCTTTTGTTTGAATACTGTGTTTGCTACATTGGGGCCAAATCAGTACGTAATCATTCATTTATTCAGTCGTTGACTCTCTTAACCAATCAGACACAACGTTCGAGGCCAACAAATCAAGTCATTAGCAACACCTGCATTAGCTTCTGACAAATCAGCAAGAAAACACACAAGTATGTAACCCAGATAATTTCTTTAAGAGGCTTGAGAAAAATTATTTTAACACTTAATTATTATGGAGAAATTTGAATCATCAATCAAACACACAGGGTTGCTCAATGAATAATAAAATAGTACCATGAAGAAGCTTATTCTTCATAGATTAGGCTACATATATTTGGAGGAGTCAAAACATGTATGAATCATGTGTTAATCAGCACCACAAGCACACACACACACACAGCACCAACACAAACACATGCACACACACACCTACGCACACACGCGCACACACACACACACCCACATCACAAACACACACGCACACTCGCGTACACTCACACACACCCACATACACGCGTGCAAACATGTGCGTGCTCGCACACACACGCCTACGCACACACACACACACAGCACAAACACACACACATGCACGCACACGCGTGCACACACACACACACACACACACACACACACATGCACACAAACATTACCACGTCTGGGATGTGATGCTGGTCTGACTTTAATCGTGTTCATCACCTCCAAGTGAGATTGATGCAACGGGAACAGCAAGTCGATATCTGTGTTCCCCTGGGGAGGGAGATTAATGTGGGACTGGGAGCTGCTGGAAAGGCAGTTAAGTAGAACACTTCCCCCAACGAGATCACTCATGGGACACAAGGTGACGTGTGTGTGTGTGTGTGTGTGTGTGTGTGTGTGTGTGTGTGTGTGTGTGTGTGTGTGTGTGTGTGTGTGTCAGATCAGCATTTAATGAGGTTGAAAATCTTTGTACATTTTCCTAAGTAGACCACATGGAAACCCTTGTCATTGGGAGTCTTCAATTAATGATTCATGGTAACATTAGTTTCTAAATGTCTACTATACTTTCATACCAAATATAGGCTCGGCATAAATCAACTATCTCTCTCTCTAATAGTCGTATCTCAAAGTATTGGCAGCAGCAATGTTCACATTTTCTCTCAATGTCAAATGGTGAAGCAGAAAAAGGTAGACAAAAAAGAAAAAGTTCAAGGTTATCTTTATGATCCCCGAGGGGCAATTAGTGGTAGAGCAGCTGCAGTAACATAACCATCAGACAAATCATCAGACACAAATAGACAATTACAACAAGGTGAACGTCACTTCTTTAAAAAGCCAGTACCAGCAGGGACAAATGAGTTGGAACAAGTCAACAAGAGGACAGACTGAAAGCAGCCTGTGGACTGAGCAGTCTAGACCAACCCCACCTGCCCCCTGCTGGCCGGTGATGAATAACATTTGAATACATTTCTCTAAGCCTATAGTGCATCATAGACTGTCCTGTAGCTGGGGGTCTTTGCTGCTGCTCTCCCTGCCTTAAGCTGCCTCCACATGAGAAGCCATCTGCTCTTCTCTCTCACCGTGAGGTAGAGCGGAGAAAGGTCAGCGGTAAGTAGGTCAAACTTGACACCATTTGAACTTTGACCTCAGCGCACGGTGGCAAATTCGAGCGGTGCGCGACGCCGAGGGGTAGCGCTGCCGCATAGTTGGGAGGCAGCGCGCTCTCTCCATAGGAAACGACGGCACAGCGGGCACACAGCTGTGTTGTTCATGTGTGGGGGGGCTCTCCATGTAAACACATGGAAGGGTAGGAGCTCCCAGAGAGGTACGAGAGTTAGACCCACCCACTCTGCCCGACCATAGCCTCCACACATCCCAGTTATTTTGCGATAAAGGAACGCAGGATTAGACCCACCCAGTCTGCTCAGCCAGGAAGGACGACATCATCACTGATGACATCATCGATGACATCATTGCTCGAGTGACATCACACCAAGTAATTAGGGCAATTACCTAATTAAAAAATCCTGCTCTGCCAGCCAGGTCACCTTGCACCTTGGGTGCTCTTTACACTTCCTGAAAGTTTCGGCCCGACCTCACGTAAAATGGCATAGCTGTGGCCGGACAACATTCTGCTCAGAGACACTGGAAGATTAGTACATGTGCACTTTATTCTAACTATTGTAGCCTACGCATTGTCAGAGCCATGCAAAAAAAAACGTCCAAATTGATAAATGCTTGGAAATGGTTGTATGCACGTATTTTGACGTACGAGGTCCATGATGGACCTGATGTGTTTCTGAACTGTTGAGCAAATCATGGTGGTTTCTCAACTTTCTTGAGAAACAGCAACCTTATGTCCAATATACCACACATTGCCTCAACAGCTTCTTTCTAAGAGCTGTCAGCCAGCCTCCAGTTAAGCAGATCACTGTGGGTTGAATACATATTTTTAGATTAATATGAATAGAGAGGCAAAGTGACCACCTACTTCCTGCTTCAGCACTGTACCAGAGATTTTCATCCGCCATTTATTTTCCCATACACATTTCGTAAAATGCGTATAAAAATAGTTTTACTGGTTCAAACCAAACGGTACAGATATATTTAGAAACAGGAGAGATCGCATAACATTTCACTGGGACCAAAACGTAAAAGAAATGCGGGTTTAAAGAAAATATTTTTTCAATGTTTTTTTGTTTTGTTTTGGTCCTAGTGAAATGTTCTATGGTCTCTCCCGATTATAGCGTTAGCTGAACCGTTTGGTTCGACGAAGTAAAACTATTTTACAAGCATTTTACGAAATGTCTATGGGAAAATAAATGGCCGATGAAAATCTCTGGTACAGTGCTGAAGCAGGAAGTGACGTTCCACTTTGCCTCTCTATAGTCTGCTGTCTATCTCTGTCTCTTTGCACTGCGGATGAGCTCCTGTTGTCCTTGGACCACTTGGAAATTGTTGATTGATCTGTGCACCCAGACTGTTCCAGTTTCACATAACAGATTATTAGCAAACAATGCCCTGCTTCCCATAGAAAGGGAAAACCGCTTTGTAAGTACATTTTTCAAAGTGCCCCACTCAGAATATATAGCCCATGCTATTGCCTGTAACATGATTAATTTGATTATACAACATCCAGTCCTACAGAACCATGAAGGTGTGAATGTGGATGAATAGGGACGGCCTGTCGGGCTTTGCGAGTGGTCCATTGTTGCTAAATTGTGTAGGCCTAATCGGGGAGACGTTGGGGCAAAGCAGGGAAAGCACTTCAGCTAAAAGCCAACAGAACACATGGCGGAGGGAGAGGAGGAGAGTGGGAGGACACTCTATTCTTTTTCTAAAGCCGATTTTTTTTCAGACTGTGTGAGTCAGCCTCTCCTGTTATGTACTGCAAAAGTTCAAAAAGAGCGTTGTTGTTGTTTTTCCTCTGCATTGAGGCAGTGTTAATTAAGACGATGCATTAATTGCTGCTCTGGGGAAAATGTGAATGGCGTATAGAGGTTATGCACAGATGTCACTTTCCCACCGGAAAACACGCCGTCTCAATCGGGACTGAGTGGCAAAACACTCAGCAGGTTCCTCCCTGAGCAGCAGGTGTCAGTTATCTAGGCTGAATACTGCATTCAAGCTGAGCTGTGTTCCGATCTGCTAGTAGTTCCACTTCGAAGTGGACTGCACAGGGTATTCACCCGTGTGTGTGTGTGTGTGTGTGTGTGTGTGTGTGTGTGTGTGTGTGTGTGTGTGAGTGTGTGTGTGTGTGTGTGTGTGTGTGTGTGTGTGTGTGTGTGTGTGTGTGTGTGTGTGCGTGTGTGTGTGTGTGTGCACACACACTAATTTGGATGAGTAGGGAGATGGCACATTCCTTTTCCATTAATCTGCATCTTTCCAATTTCCAGAAGTCCTTATGAATCCCTGATTATCATGTGAATAGATGCACAATCTGAGGATACATGGTCAGAAGGTCAATATCATGTGAACCCACAATCAGATTATAGGCTACCAGATCAGAAGGTCAATTGAGGATGACTCCACAGCTTGTTAAGGCAAAAGAAAGAAACGATAAGATTGTCATTTGATATTTAACATCGCAACTTAATCCTAGATTGTGCCTCCTTATCCTTATCCTTATCCCGTGCAGCTGCGCCTCTGAAACAGAAGACTGAGTGCTTCCTTCAGTGACCATCTGTGCTAGAGAGAGATGGGAAGTCTCCTTTAGTAATCAGAGAAACAACTTTGTAGGCAGTGCAGCCCTAAGAAAGACGCGGGACTAAGAGGAGAAGACGTGTCCTCCTACGTCAGTCGATAGGGAACGAGGAGGAGGGACAAAACCCCATCTTTGGAGAGCCATATCTAACGAGAGAACGAGACAACATGGGACAGGAAGACAAATGGAAGTGGACAAAAAGGATAAGGAGAGAAGCAGCCTGTGGCAGGGTCACTGCTCTGTTTGGACCAGAGAGAAGTTAGGGAACACAGGAAAGGTAATTTAGGCCAGACAAGATAAGTGGTGTTTGAGAGCAAATGAAATTCACGGGGAAAGAGACTGGAACAGAAATAGAGAGGAGCAGGAGGCTCACAGGATGCTGCAGGGTGTGAGAACATCCATCCCAGTCGTGTCCGTGATGACCGTTGTCTTATATAAATGTGAAATATGGAGGTAGGCGGGACCCGTGGGTTTTTAAAGGGGTCACAAAATTCATAATTAGAATAAAGGCTGGATTCGTGAACACTAAGTGCCAGAATTCCATAACTAGATTCCAAACTTGACAATCTCTCATGTTGCCTCATGATATCCAATTGAGAGATTAATGCATTTATTACGTCACGTGACGATATTACAGTACAACAGCATCACCTCGAGTGTGATATTGCTTTTTTACAACAGTTGTAAAAGATATTCATCAAGTAATAATAGTATTTTATTTTTTTTGTAATTTGAGATAACAGTTGATTTTCTGTCTCCGCCTAAGGTAGCTATTTTTAGGGTTAGCACAGACGATTTCAGCTTACCGGTTCACACTGTACTGCGCACAGAAAAACACTGAACACAACCTAATCAATGTTAGAACAGCTGTGAAGTGGAGTGATGCATTCTGTGCTGTTATAGTAACCTAGAAATCTTGTGCGCTACGCGCGCTTGATTCCTGGGCCACTGCATGGGCTCGCCGGCCCTGCAGCTCGTCCGCTTCGCGGGTTCGCATACGCAGCTCGGGTGCTGCATGGCCTCGCCTGCTCTATTGGCATCCGCAATGCACAGTTGCTCAACTTCGCATCACTGATGACATCACTCACTGATGACATCACAATTGCTGACCATCACTGATCACATCATGGAGTGCTCGAATGGCATCACTCAGCGCACAATAGACCCTTCTCACGGGGGCCATTTTGGGTCGAAAAGGCAGGGTAAACACAGGTGCAAGCAAAACACTAATGAGGGTTTCCAACTTCCATGATTGGAATTTGGAAAGCCTCATTAGTGTTTTGCTTGCACCCGTGTTTACCCTGTCTTTTCGACCCAAAATGGCCCCCGTGAGAAGGGTCTATTGCTCAACTTCTCGAGTAACCATCTCTAGCTGTGTTTCCATTACAGTTTTTCGCAAAATAATTGCGATATTTCTACAACTTCGACAATGTACAATTGCGACTTGTAGGCGTTTCCATTGAAGTTGATGGCGCGCACACCTGAACCCAATTCCCGTTACCAGCAGCTGCCATTAGGAAGAATGAGAGGCAGTTAGCTCACCTGGCTCAAGTGGACGCGAACAAATACATCAAAGAACCAAACTGACACACGATGCAAAAGAAAACGAAAAGGGAGAGTGTGGAAGGTGTACCTCACTTCCTCTTCAGCGGCCATCAGACAAGGACAAGACCAACACTGCTGACACTTTACCTTTACCTTTACCTTACCAATGTACCAGTCTCCCCTTCTGGCCTCTTCAGACCGTCTGTGGAGAACATGGCCCACCGGCAGGGGCGGACTGCATAATCGGGCACGTCGGGCAAATGCCCGGTGGCCTGGCCTGGCCTGCAAAAAAAAAAAAAAATTGCAGGCCAGGCCAGGCCACTCACTGAACAGCAGGCCAGGCGCCGCCTACTGGTTTACTAGTGGTTTTATTACTTTATTCAGGGTTAAAGTGGGTGCATCTCATTGTAAAATTGGACTTGGCCCAAATTGGGCTTCAAACGGCCCAAATTGGGCTTCAAACGGCCCAAATTTTTCGCCGCCGCCCTTCGGACGCCGGCACGCGCGTCGGCCCGTATCGGCCTGGCCTCCTTGGTATCTAATGCCCGGCCTGAATTATGATCCCAGTCCGCCCCTGCGTGGACCGGTTACAACTGGTCCAAAACGCTGCAGCTAAATTGCTTACAAGGTCCAAAAAATCATCCCACATCACTGCAATCTTAGCCTCCCTGCACTGGCTTCCTGTCTAGTTCAGGATCCAGTGTTTACCTACAGAGCGGTCCATGGGCAGATGCCCCCTGCCCATCAAGTTTTTAAAGCATTATTCTACTTAGTGATAATAAGTGATGAATTACTGCTTTATTTTATTTTTTATTTTTTAAAAGCTTTAAATGCTTTTTGACGAGCCTGGCAGGTGAAACTGCAGAACAAATGGCAAACTGAGCCAAGTGGTTTCTTGAACTCTCTTCAAATTAACTCAAAATTTGCCTTTCTAGAAACCCCGGTCCCTTCAGTAAATCTGATTTATATGTGTTAAGCTAATCATCATTTCATACAGCTTATACTAAATGTTTACATAATAAGGGGGGAAAATCACTGTTAATGAACGATAAAAACATGGCAGCCAGACCAAGAAATGGCAGTAAACCCTGGAAATCTGTGTCAATCAGGATGCAGGATGTTCAGGGGCAGCCCACCCTAATCCGCCTCTGCCACCCTGCATTTCGAAGTCGACCCCACGGCCCCCTTTTAGCCAATGGCATGAACAGAACACACATGTTCTGTTCATGCCATGAAAGGCTCTCCTTTGTGGAGAGCCTGCGTCTCTACGGCGACTCGCTGCTGCTGCTGCCTGCCTTCTCCTACCTGCCCAGCATGCCCCTGTCCATGCGGGCCCTGTACTCCATCCAGGAGTTTGAAAGCCCCACCCGGCCCGTCTTCTTCAACCCGGACTATCTGCGGAGTCTGGACCACTTCTGGCGCTCCCAGGGCCTCAAGGCAGTGCGGCTCAGCACCGGCTTCATGATGGCTAGCCTGGCGCTGGAGCTCTGCGCCGACGTGCATTTGTACGGCTTCTGGCCGTTCAGCCAGCACCCGGTCACAAATCAGTCCCTCACCAACCACTACTATGATGACACAAAGCCCGAGAAGGGAGTCCACGCCATGCCTGTGGAGTTTGAGCACTTGTTGAAACTGCACAGTCAGGGCGTGCTCAAGCTTCACCTCTAAGATTGTAGGTGCTGCACCCAGACAGCACAGTGCCAGCAGCCTTCTCCCTAGCCTTAGCCTCGGGGCTTAGATTTAAAGCAGAAGGTTGAGGTTGAGCATTTACCCAGTGTGAAGTCTGTGAGGCAGAAAGACAGACGAAAGCCATCAGTTCTTTATTGCCCTGAAGCCTATGAAGAAGATATGGTTCACATGATACAAGACGCTGCGAGTGAAATGGACAACATGAAGATGTTATACAAGACAGCTAAGCTAATACGCAGAAGTATTGTGAACTTCACTAATGAGAAGAAACAGTCAGACACTGTTACTGTATTGAGCACGGCAGAAGACGTTCCACAAGAGTTGTACAGCCTTATACGTTGGATTTTGGTAGGGCCAGACCAGGAGTTGCAAACAGAGATGAGGCAGAGGACAGTGGACCAATCAGCACTGACATTAAGCCAGAACATCATGTATGCTTTCAAAACCAAAAAACAGGTGCAACACCAACCCAAGCAGGCAACAGCCACATTCCGGACACAACATGCCAGAGAAAATCCATAGGTTCTGGGGTTGGCACTTACCGTCCATCACGACACCAGGAACAAGAAACTGATAGACCTCCTTCATTCACAGAACTATTGTGTACCATATGGCCGGTCGCTGCTCTTGGAAACAGCTATAGCCAATGCTGTTGTGCAAAACACAAGACAGTTTGATGGCCTGTACGTCCCACCCTTCCTCAAAAAAGGAACCTTTGTGTTCTTTGCGGTTGACAATACAGACTTCGCAGAGGACACCGCTGATGGGAAAGGCACCACACATGGGACAATCACTGCAGTGTATCAGAAAGCCAATGCTCCAGGGGAAGCCATCGCACCCACTCTGGAACTTAGTGAAGCAAAGAACCTATCGGTCACCCCATATCATGTTCCCATCAAGCCTTGCAGCAAACCAAAACCTGGACTGGTCAAGAGAGCACAAAAATTTGAGGTTGACACCACAGGGGTTGCTGCGTCTTATGAACTGACCACCCTAGGCTGGATCATAGCATCTGCCCTGTCTAGAGAAAATGATGCTGGAGAACAGAGCAGAATCCCTGGTTGGGCTGGATTCAAGTCACTCGTGTCATCTGGCCAAACCTTGACCCAAGTTGGTGCGCTACCACTACTGCCAGAAGTTGCACACGAGTGGTCTACAATGCTGACTGTCATTCTACAAGCATCCCAGTTGAAGAGTTTGGTCATTGGTGAAGAACACCCAACAGTGATTACCTTTGACATGGCCTTATACGAGAAGGCAGTGCAGTTGGTGGATTCAAGGGAAGATCTGAGAAAAACAGTTCTTCCCAGACTGGGTGAGCTACACACTGTGATGGCTGCACTGAGGGCACTAGGTACGTCCATTGAAAATTCTGGGATAGATGATGCGTGGATTGAGGCTGATGTGTATGGGCCCGCCACAACACGACAGATTCTGAAGTGTGCCCACTACAAGAGAACTCTTCGTGCACACATCCATACGTACATGGCCCTGTATGAACTTCTCCTAGACAAATTCTTCACAGAAAAACCAAACCTCAAATCCATCTGCTCAAAGCCTGTGAATGAAGTCCAGGAAGCCTGTGCAAGATCAGCAGTTGACAGAAGCACAAGTCCAGAATGCATCGCTAATGCCAATGACTGCCTGCTTCAAACCCTCACCGACGAAAATGTTATTGAGCAGCTGAAAACATGGGAAGCAGAAAAATGCTCTAACGCAATGTTCAAGTCAATAACAAATTACCTCCACCATGTTGAAACCATCCTGTTCTTCATCGAAGCTTCAAGAAATTCTGATCTAGTTCTCCACCTGCAAGCGGGAGAGGCACTAAGTAAGCTCTTCTTTGCCCTAGATCGGATAAAATACAAACGCCTTTGGCCACGGTACATCGCAGACATGAAGGAGCTGAAGACAAGTCATCCGGAAACCTGGCGTGAACTTCAGGATGGGAACATATCTGTCACAAAGAGTGAGATACCATTTGTCCCAGAAGCAGCCGCTCACGGATCAGCCTTCCTACTTTGTCTGCAATGTTGTCTGACATGTGCCAGATATGAAATGTGAAAAATACCAAAATTAAAGCCCCTTTGTATATTTTCAATGTGTATTGTATTGAGTTTGAATGAAAGCTTTTATTTTGAAAAATTCCGACCGGACGTCCAAATGATTCTCCTGGGCTGTAGTCTGAAAATGTATTGCTACGGTTTCCAGGTTGAACGTCATGTTTCCTTGCCTGTTTCAATGCACCACTATGTTCGCTGGTGTTACCAACAAGATTAGAGAAGTTTCTTTTAAAATTTTACATTTGATTTACCCAGGGCCGCCGCACCTAAACGCAGAGTACGTAGGGCATCATGTGACTGAGGGCACCAAATTTTTTTTTTTTTTTTTTTTTTTTTTTTGTGCCCTCAGTCAGGCCACTCACTGAACAGCAGGCCAGGCGCCGCCTACTGGTTTACTAGTGGTTTTATTACTTTATTCAGGGTTAAAGTGGGTGCATCTCATTGTAAAATTGGACTCGGCCCAAATTGGGCTTCAAACGGCCCAAATTGGGCTTCAAGCGGCCCAAATCTGGCATCAAACGGCCCAAATCTGGCTTCAACTGGCCCAAATCTGGCTTCAAACAACCCCAATCGGGCTTCAGACGGCCCAAATCTGGCTTCAAACAGCCCAAATCTGGCTTCAAACGGCCCAAATTGGGCTTCAAACGGCCCAAATTGGGCTTCAAACAGCCCAAATTTTTCGGCGCCGCCCTTCGGACGCCGGCACGCACGTCGGCCTGTATCGGCCTGGCCTGCTTGGTATCTAATGCCCGGCCTGAATTATGATCCTAGTCCGCCCCTGCCCACCGGTTTGAGAGGAAGCGAAAGGACTCAGCGGTCGTGAGGTCCCTCATGCCGCTCCAGAACGGGCTTGGAGCTGCCCCCCCGCGCGGCTAGCTCCTCCCACTCACCGCACTCCTGGGAGATGCCCCTCCATTGCAGTCTCATGTAGGAACTAGCTAGCAGCTAGCGGATGTAGTTCGGTCAAAAGAAAATAGTTCCTCCATGAAACTGCTCATAACAAGGTCTGTGGATTGTCTTGAGTAACGGGGTCATGATTTCTGTAAAGAGACATTGCTGTTGAGTTTTTCAAATGTATTTCTTTGGCACTTTGAGCACCACAAGCCGAGTGCCATCCAGTTCCATTGTATTGGAGAAAGCAGGCAACTAACACAAAACGATATAGATGGATAAATAGCACTACAGGTGAGAGGAAATATATGTATTTTGGATTTTAGGGTGAGCTGTTCCTTTAACACAGCCAACAGGGACACTGGGAAGGGATTATTAACTGTGTGTGTGTGTGTGTGTGTGTGTGTGTGTGTGTGTGTGTGTGTGTGTATGTGTGTGTGTGTGTGTGTGTGTGTGTGTGTGTGTGTGTGTGCGTGTGCGTGCGTGCGTGTCTGTGTGTGCGCGTGTGCGTGCGTGCGTGCGTGTGTGTGTGTGTGTGTGTGTGTGTATGTATGGGGTGTATACTGTGCCAGTCTAGGCTGAGTGAGCAGTCGAACGTGTCGAAGCTACGTGCCTACGTACGCGTGCACGTGTTGAAAAAAAACATTATGGCTCGTTTGAGATGACTGCCGCCTCGCCTGGAAAGCAGGCGAGAGCAGGCGAGCACAGTCAGGCGAGGCGTCAACAAGTCGAACACCCCCGACGGCACACTCGCTGCTGCTTTTCTTCTTCTACAGTTTGGTTTAACAGCGGTTTGTAAACAAATTAAAACATGCATTAGCGCCACCCACACTCACTGCTCAAATAACACAGATCTTCAGATTCCTTATTTTTATTTTAATGTAGGCATTCCAGGTGGTATTTATGTAAAATATGGAGTGACAGCTTGGAATAGATATAAAATTGAAGTTTCTACACTTCACTGTGGGTTTGTGATGCGCCTGTGTTGAACCAATGGGCGCTCAGCTTGATGCGTTTCTCGTCATCCTCTGTCATCCACAGTCGGGCGCAGTTGGTGGGGAGCAACTGCGGCGCCTCGCTCCAAATCTGCGCCCGCCTCGCTCTCGCGAGAGTCACGTGACTCACGCAGTCGGGCAGGACGGAGCAAGTCAGACAACTTTCTAACCATCATGCAACGGGGCAAGCAAGGCGCTGGTCGAATCTGCGCAGAATTTGCTCATCTCAAACGAGCCTCATCACTGGCACAGTATACACCCCATATGTGTGACTGTGCATGCGTGCATGCTTGCGTGCGTACGTACGTACGTGTGTGTCTACATGTGTCTACATGTGCCAGTGTGTTTTTCGGGTTGATTTGCCTCCAGCTCATCTCATTCCTCACATTCTTCCGTGAGAAACAGACAGAGAGGGGAACACACACACACACACACACACACACGCACGCACGCACGCACGCGCACGCACGCACACACACACACACACACACACACACACACACACACACACACACACACACACCAGGTTGACTTGAAGACGTCATTTACACCCTGTTTTTGGCTGAAATCTGCACCGTCTGTACAGGCCCGTATCTAGGGTGAGGTTACTGGGTGGGCAATTGAAAAAAATTTTGGGGGGGGGGCAAATAGCCATACCAAAAAAAAACTCCCAAAAATGTGTCTAACTTTGGAACATTATTGCCGACAAGCTAGTATGCCATACAGTAGCTGGTACCAGGTCCGTTTTTAGCCTGTTACCATAGCTAAAAACTATTTGCCATTTAGCCTTCGAACCTATATATTTACAAGACTTTTAGTCTTATTCAAACTCAAACTGAAATTAAAACTTTGAAAGCAGATTGACTTTGTTACCCTAACAAATAAATAACAATCCTTCATCCATAGTTTAAAATAATCAACTCCATAATATTCTTTGCATTGGATGAGCTTATTTCTCAAAACAAATTAAAGCTATAACTACCGTTAGGTGCCCTAAACTAACTAACCCAGTGGTCTCCAACCTTCGGGTCGCGACCCTAAGTGGGGTCGCCTGGAATTCAAAAAAGGAGATTAATTATTATTTTTTATTTTTTTTTGGGTGGGCAAGATTAATTTAGCCCACCCCTGCCACCCCCTAGATCCGGCCCTGCGTCTGTAACCATGAGCTCCAACCAGTGGGGAGCAGCTACCTCAGTCTTCTACAGTGCACATTTGTCTTGTTATATTTATTATCATAAGGCGTTCAGTCCACAGTAGGCTTGGGCGGTATTAAGGTATTACGGTATACCGGGGTATTTAGAAATACCAAAGGTATGATTTTCAATACCGTCAAGACCGTTTTCTATCTTTTTTGTTCAGCCAAAATAGTCACAAGTGTCCTTGCTTGGGCTGGGCAGAACCTACATTATTTTTTATTTAATCGTATTCCCCATTAGGCTACTTTTTAACCTTATAGGCAACCATAATGTGTTACAAGCAACACTATATTGTTTAAGACCACTTTAAACTGAACCTGTTACAGGCTTTCTCACCATAACGGTGTCCATTTCATTCCTTTAATTGTCATTTTCCATTGAGGACATTTTGTGAATAACATTGTGCTAGTAAAAGGGTTTTCTGAAGCATAGAAGTTGTAATCTTCTTTTCACTGATGGACATGAATTTATAAAACAGGATCTTAGCCAACAGAATAATTATTTGGAGGTAGAAAAGAAACATAATTGTCTGGTTACGCCCCAACCACCCCCCCCCCCCCCCCCCCTCCCCCCCCGCAGTTGAATGGGGGTTGTGACCTCCCAGCTAAGTGAAGGAGTTGGGGGTCATGACCTCCCAGCTAAGTCAAGTCAAGTCAAGTCAAGTTTATTTGTATAGCACATTTCATACACAGATGCAGATCAAAGTGCTTCACATAAAATGGATGACATAATAAAATAAAAAAGCGGATAAAATAGACATTTCATAACAGCTTTGTCTTTATACTGTAGTTTGGACGCCAAGCATACCCTCTACTGGTACCTTGCGTCTTCTGTTGCCCGTACATGCCACAGCATTGGGTTTGCATAAAATCAGATAGAGGCAATTCAGAGTAAGATGGACGACACAAGAAAATAAGAGAATAAAAGAAGAGGATAAAATAGACATTTAAAAGCATCATAACAGAGTACCGTAAATTCCGGACTATAAGGCGCACCGGTGTATAAGCCGCACCTGCAAAGTTGACTGTTTTTTTCATATATAAGCCGCACCGGACTATAAGCCGCGGGTGTTTTAATGTTTTTTTTTTTTTTTTTGTGTTTTAATGTTTAATTACCATATGTATGGGTTCATGCACAGAGGGGATTGTCGGGAAAGAGATGGCTGTTTGAGGAAGCTCCCATTTATTAACATTTCAACAAAACAACATAACACAACACCACCTGTGTTGTTTTTTACAGTGCACACAGTGTCCGCGGTGTGGTGAAAAGAGGGCAAGAGAGGAAATTAAAACAGAAGTGGATTTATAGTTAGAAAGAGTGCTAAAAAAGAGAGATTTTTTTTTTTTTTTTTTTTTTTTTTTGGAAAAAATCCATAGATAAGCCGCACCGTTATATAAGCCGCAGGGGCCAAAAAAGGCCAAAAAACGGGGAAAAAGCCGCGGCTTATAGTCCGGAATTTACGGTAGTTGCAACAATAGTTAAAAAAAAACGTACAGAGGAATAAAACAAATTTTCAATCTGTCAGCAGTTAAAAGCGACGGTAAACATAAAAGTATTTAGTCTATTTTTAAAAGTAAGTAAAGTTGGGGCAAATCTGATGTCTTCAGGCAGATTGTTCCAGCTAGCAGAAGCATATAGTGGGTGAATGCAGCATTCCCATGATTTGATTTAATCCTAGGGACAGTTAGTAAGCCGGACCCTGCTGACCTGAGAGGTCTAGACGGTTCATAGCGTGGGAGCAATTCAGCAATGTATTTTGGGCCTAGGCCATTAAGTGATTTGTAGACTAGTAACAGTATTTTAAAATCTATTCTATGACACACTGGCAACCAGTGTAAGGACTTAAGAACTGGAGTAATATGATCAGCTTTCTTAGTCTTTGTTAGAACTCTAGCAGCAGCATTCTGAATGAGCTGGAGTTGTCTAAGTTCTTTTTTGGAGTGAAGGAGTTGGGGGTCGTGACCTCCCAGCTAAGTGAAGGAGTCAGGGGCCATGACTTCCCAGCTAATGGGGCGTTCCATTAAAACTGGGAAACGGGAATGTGACCGTTCAAAGGTCATGAAGGTGAAGGAGTGAAGGAGTCAGTAAGTGAAGGATGTACAGTATGTGAATTAGGTGTTGTGGAAGATGAATTTCATTTTTTGTTTCATTGTACGCTATATGAGGAACCAAGATTGTCTCTATTTCAGTTAATGCAAAATAAGAAACCGGAACTATTTTGGTCAGGAGATGATGCGAAGTTGGAATGGTTGTTCAGAGATGAAGTCTTCAGTTTGGCCAGGTTTATTGGGAGGGCTTGGAAACTCAGAATGGAGAAGCTGTTCATCTGAATATATAACTCTGTCTTGTTTATGTTTGAGCGTTTTGTAGCTTGTTTGTTGATTTGTTTGTATTGTTGAACTTGAATGATTTGTGTCTTGTAAGCCCAGATGGGCTGGGCACCTTGAATATGGTGCATGACACAGAAATACAAATCTATCTATCTATCTATCTATGAAGGAGTTGGGGGTCATGACATCCCAGCTAAGTGAAGGAGTCAGGGGTCATGACCTCCCAGCTAAGTGAAGGAGTCGGGGGTCGTGACCTCCCAGTTAAGTAAAGGAGTCAGGGGTCGTGACCTCCCAGCTAAGTGAAGGAGTCAGGGGTCATGACCTCCCAGTTAAGTAAAGGAGTCAGGGGTCATGACCTCCCAGCTAAGTGAAGGAGTCAGGGGTCATGACCTCCCAGCTAAGTGAAGGAGTCAGGGGTCATGACCTCCCAGTTAAGTAAAGGAGTCAGGGGTCATGACCTCCCAGCTAAGTGAAGGAGTCGGGGGTCGTGACCTCCCAGTTAAGTAAAGGAGTCAGGGGTCGTGACCTCCCAGTTAAGTAAAGGAGTCGGGGGTCATGACCTCCCAGTTAAGTAAAGGAGTCGGGGGTCATGACCTCCCAGCTAAGTGAAGGAGTCGGGGGTCATGACCTCCCAGCTAAGTGAAGGAGTCAGGGGTCATGACCTCCCAGCTAAGTGAAAGAGATGGGGTCATGACCTCCCAGCTAAGTGAAAGAGATGGGGTCATGACCTCCCAGCTAAGTGAAAGAGATGGGGTCATGACCTCCCAGCTAAGTGAAAGAGATGGGGTCATGACCTCCCAGCTAAGTGAAAGAGATGGGGTCATGACCTCCCAGCTAAGTGAAGGAGTCAGGGGTCATGACCTCCTAGCTAAGTGAAAGAGATGGGGTCATGACCTCCTAGCTAAGTGAAAGAGATGGGGTCATGACCTCCCAGCTAAGTGAAGGAGATGGGGTCATGACCTCCTAGCTAAGTGAAAGAGATGGGGTCATGACCTCCCAGCTAAGTGAAGGAGTCAGGGGTCATGACCTCCTAGCTAAGTGAAAGAGATGGGGTCATGACCTCCTAGCTAAGTGAAAGAGATGGGGTCATGACCTCCCAGCTAAGTGAAAGAGATGGGGTCATGACCTCCCAGCTAAGTGAAGGAGTCAGGGGTCATGACCTCCCAGCTAAGTGAAGGAGTCGGGGGTCATGACCTCCCAGCTAAGTGAAAGAGATGGGGTCATGACCTCCCAGCTAAGTGAAGGAGTCAGGGGTCATGACCTCCTAGCTAAGTGAAAGAGATGGGGTCATGACCTCCTAGCTAAGTGAAAGAGATGGGGTCATGACCTCCTAGCTAAGTGAAAGAGATGGGGTCATGACCTCCCAGCTAAGTGAAGGAGTCAGGGGTCATGACCTCCTAGCTAAGTGAAAGAGATGGGGTCATGACCTCCCAGCTAAGTGAAAGAGATGGGGTCATGACCTCCCAGCTAAGTGAAAGAGATGGGGTCATGACCTCCTAGCTAAGTGAAGGAGATGGGGTCATGACCTCCTAGCTAAGTGAAAGAGATGGGGTCATGACCTCCTAGCTAAGTGAAAGAGATGGGGTCATGACCTCCTAGCTAAGTGAAAGAGATGGGGTCATGACCTCCCAGCTAAGTGAAGGAGATGGGGTCATGACCTCCTAGCTAAGTGAAAGAGATGGGGTCATGACCTCCCAGCTAAGTGAAAGAGATGGGGTCATGACCTCCCAGCTAAGTGAAAGAGATGGGGTCATGACCTCCCAGCTAAGTGAAGGAGTCAGGGGTCATGACATCCTAGCTAAGTGAAAGAGATGGGGTCATGACCTCCTAGCTAAGTGAAAGAGATGGGGTCATGACCTCCCAGCTAAGTGAAAGAGATGGGGTCATGACCTCCCAGCTAAGTGAAGGAGTCGGGGGTCATGACCTCCCAGCTAAGTGAAGGAGTCAGGGGTCATGACCTCCCAGCTAAGTGAAAGAGATGGGGTCATGACCTCCTAGCTAAGTGAAAGAGATGGGGTCATGACCTCCCAGCTAAGTGAAAGAGATGGGGTCATGACCTCCCAGCTAAGTGAAGGAGTCGGGGGTCATGACCTCCCAGCTAAGTGAAGGAGTCAGGGGTCATGACCTCCCAGCTAAGTGAAAGAGATGGGGTCATGACCTCCCAGCTAAGTGAAAGAGATGGGGTCATGACCTCCCAGCTAAGTGAAAGAGATGGGGTCATGACCTCCTAGCTAATGCTGCCTACACACTAGAGGATTTTAAAATCTTAACCGATTTTAAAAACATGAGAGACCACAGACATGAGGACAATTTCATCAGATTTTAACATTAAAATCGCCTGAACACACACACTAGACGATTCGGCCAGACTGCGAGACCACACACCAGCCGTTTGAAGTACCGACTCACAGCGATTCCAGCAACTAGACTGTAGGCTGTTTATATCCCACAGAACCGCAATTTTTTCCCACAGACAACGGCGGATGGCTCTCCAAACATGCGCCGAGCGGCGGGTCCGCTACAAGCGGGCGGACACCCTCGCAAAATAAGCTAAAACAACGTCCTGTCTGAGAGCTCATATTGCAGCATGTCCGCTCCCTTGGGGCGGGCCGCTCCGCTCGGCGCATGTTTGGAGAGCCCTCCGCCGCTGTCCACCCTGTTTTAAGCTGCTGTGAGGATGCTGGGGAGAGGAGCTACATGGCTCTGCTGTTGCCATGGCTGTTGCTCGTTTGTTGTGAGCGCTGCATTAACATCCGGGTATGACGCGTCGACGAGTCCCGGTCTGCTTGCTCTCATTGGCTATTGCGGGTTCCGTCGGGAGACAGCCATCGTAAATATCAAACATGTTTGATATGCCCGATTCGAGATCGGGCAGGCTCCGATTCAATCAATAATTTATTGACACCAGACACTTGACAATTATTTTGACAAAAAATCGGTTGAGACTAGCCTCGAATCGGGCCACGCCCCCCCGAGGGGAATCGGGCATTAAATCGGGCATTTTATCCTCTAGTGTGTGGGAGGCATAAGTGAAAGAGATGGGGTCATGACCTCCCAGCTAAGTGAAAGAGATGGGGTCATGACCTCCCAGCTAAGTGAAAGAGATGGGGTCATGACCTCCTAGCTAAGTGAAAGAGATGGGGTCATGACCTCCCAGCTAAGTGAAGGAGTCAGGGGTCATGACCTCCCAGCTAAGTGAAAGAGATGGGGTCATGACCTCCTAGCTAAGTGAAAGAGATGGGGTCATGACCTCCCAGCTAAGTGAAAGAGATGGGGTCATGACCTCCTAGCTAAGTGAAAGAGATGGGGTCATGACCTCCCAGCTAAGTGAAAGAGTCGGGGGTCATGACCTCCCAGCTAAGTGAAAGAGATGGGGTCATGACCTCCCAGCTAAGTGAAGGAGATGGGGTCATGACCTCCCAGCTAAGTAAATGAGTCGGGGGTCATGACCTCCCAGCTAAGTGAAAGAGATGGGGTCATGACCTCCCAGCTAAGTGAAAGAGATGGGGTCATGACCTCCCAGCTAAGTGAAAGAGATGGGGTCATGACCTCCCAGCTAAGTGAAGGATTGCTCCATCACCATAGATTGCATGGCGAGTATCAACTTGCCTCACAATGCTGTGTTTGTGAAGGCGGGAGGCGGAGCTGTAAGAGGAGAAGTGGCAGAACCTGTCTGGCCATTTTCTCTGTCTCTCCGCCAGCCAACCACTCTGATGATGTTTGTTTTACGTAAGAGCTGTAAACGACAGGTCAAACCTCCCATAAGAACCAGTCGTAGAAATGGGAAGGGGGGCGAACGCCTTGGAACAGAGTTCCAAGAGCAAACGTTGAGAGGGAACGACGAGAACGAGAGGGAGAACGGCATTCCTCCTCAGGTTCCTCCTCAGGTTCCCCTTAAACAATGTCTTGCAGAGCAGAGGAGAGGGGACAGCATGAAAGGAGCAGAGAATAGTAGGAGAACATGGATTTGGAAGCTGAATAAGCAGCGTCAATGTGTCATCAAGTCTGTCATGAATAAAATCAAGGGGAAATAATCAGTAGAGCTCTGCAATCTTATTTAAGTAACTTCTATACGAGATTTTTACATAGGTGTAATGGTATAATGAGTAAAATAAAAAATAAAAAAACAGTCAAGCATTCAAAAATGGCTAGGGGCGAAGTCCATTTTGCTTGGTTGCTGAAGAAAATGTGTTTGCAAGCTAATGCGGGTAATACTGCCATCCCACAATTCCTTGCGGCTGTGGGATGGATAGAGAGCCAAAGACACGCCCTCTTCCAGGTGCATATACGCACCAAGGGATTTTCCACCATTCATTTTTCCATGGACATTTTGTAAAATGCTCACAGTATAAAATAGTTTTACTTGCTCAAACCAAGTGTTATATTTAGAATCAGGAGAGACCATCCGCTATTTTCTTTAAGTTTGGGCCCGTACGTACATACTTCCCATGCTCACTAACGCGATATCTCAGGAACGCCTCGACTCAAACGTCCACTTGAACTCAAGGATGACCTAATTAGATTTTGGTGGTCAAAGGTCAAAGTTCAAGGTCACTGTGACGTCAAGACCTGGCGTTCTTAGTAGCGCAACAGGTATTTTTTCATCTCTCCTTAATCTGATATTTGAGGCAATATGATCTTTCTCCTCAGAAATCTGACTTCACAAGCCAAAAGCCCCGTGAGAAAAATGTGCCATTTACCTGCATCGACCGCAAGAGTAATAATAATAATAATAATAATAATAATAATAATACATTTGATTTATATAGCGCTTTTCAAGACACTCAAAGTCGCTTTACAGATTAAGATTAGTAACAATATTACTAGTTTGAAAAGTAATAAAGGCACACTTCAATATTATACAATACATATACATTTGTTGTTATATGTACAGAAATTACCAGCAAGACAAACAACACACCACAACGCAAAAAGGGTGCCATAGCAAGTAATATCATAAATATAAATACCATAGTAGTCGCAAGTAGCCTAAATGCAAATGGTAAATAGCCTGCATTTATATAGCGCTTTTATCCAAAGCGCTTTACAGTCAGTAGGTACGTTCACCCATTCACACACCGATGGCGGCAGGCTACCACGCAGGGTGCTGGCACACCAACGGGAGCAATTTGGGGTTCAGTGTCTTGCCCAAGGACACTTCGACATGCAGACTGGAGGAGCCGGGAATCGAACCACCGACCTCTTTTATCCAAAGCGATTAGTGGACGACCCGCTCTACCTCCTGAGCTACAGCCGCCGAAATGCATTCATCACTGCCTCACTCAAACTATTTTCTGTTACAATAAATTCCCTTTTTTCACTTACTATATACTGCATTATACTTATATCTTGTATTCTTCTATTCTTCTTCTTCTTCTTCTTCTTCATTTCTCTGTTTCTCTGTGCAGGGAGGAGGTGCAGCAGAACTGTGTCCGCTGGAGGAAGAAGTTTTCTTTCCTGTGTAAACTGAGTGCCAGTCCAATCACTGGAGTACTGGATCCCTGCATCTGTAGGGTCTCTGTACGCAAGGTGAACTACAAATCCCAGCAATATTCAGCTCTCTTTTGCCTCTTCTACTTCTCTGTAAGGCCCAAGAAGATTCTGAGGTTGTGTAGTTTGTAGCCAGATTGCTCGAACCCTCGACCCTCGTGTTGGTAGGCAGGGAATCTACCTGGACGCCTGTATACTGTAAGGATGAAACTGACTTGACTTCTCTGGGTAACGACTATAGATTCAAATACAGTGATCTAATGTCCTCACACCTGATTGTTTCTGTCCCTCATTGGTGTTTGCTTTCTGTCTTTGCAGGAGCTGAAAGGGGGCAAGGCCTTTTCAAAGGTACTGCATTTTGTTTCTCATGGTGAGATTAGGAGGTGCTAACATGTATTCTGTGAATGTCTCAGTTATCATACGTTAGCTAACCTGTCACTGAGTTATCATAGGTTAGCTAACCTGTCACTGAGTTATCATAGGTTAGCTAACCTGTCACTAAGTTATCATAGGTTAGCTAACCTGTCACTGAGTTATCATGGGGACTGCCCCCTAGTCCGATACCTCACGAGTCCGATACCTCACGAGTCCGACACCTCATGGTTTTGGGTTAGGGTCTGGGGGAGGTTAGGTTTAGGCGTGGGGGTGGGAGAGGTTAGGTTTTGGGTTAGGGTCTGGGGGAGGTTAGGTTTAGGCGTGGGGGTGGGAGAGGTTAGGTTTTGGGTTAGGGTCTGGGGGAAGTTAGCCTCTTTTTTCGGACTCGTGAGGTGTCGGACTCGTGAGGTATCGGACTCGTGCCATGGCACCGTTATCATAGGTTAGCTAACCTGTCACTAAGTTATCATAGGTTAGCTAACCTGTCACTGAGTTGTCATAGGTTAGCTAACCTGTCACTGAGTTATTATAGGTTAGCTAACCTGTCACTAAGTTATCATAGGTTAGTTAACCTGTCACTAAGTTATCATAGGTTAGTTAACCTGTCACTAAGTTATCATAGGTTAGCTAACCTGTCACTAAGTTATCATAGGTTAGCTAACCTGTCACTGAGTTATCATAGGTTAGCTAACCTGTCACTAAGTTATCATAGGTTAGCTGACCTGTCACTAATGACCTTTTAGACAGCAGCACTCATAAAGCTGGCTGTGCCCTGTTCTCTGCATACTGTAAAACCATAGACTGTAAATATAAGTGTAAAACGCAGAGTTTTACAGTGTCAATGATGGTAAAAGCCGTAGTTTTCCAGTGTCAGTCACGGTAACAGCAGCAGTAAAAAGCTGTCTGTGGGGTGCAGCGTGACTGTGTTGACACCGTGATGTGATGCTGAGCATGTGACAGCCTAACACAGTGACAGATATGACTGTGTTTACCACAGCACCTGCCTGGAGCCAGAGCTCAACTTAAAGCAGTACTTATGTCCTTTCTCATATCAAGGATCCCTCATTTAGTAACATTATTGCCACAGATCCTGATGAGATTTTGTCTCTCAGACCAGATTGCAAATTAGCCTTGGGCTATGAATGCTGTGGTACAGTACATCAGATGTTTTAACATTACATGTGGTAAACATTATATGTACGTGTATCTGTCCCTACACAAATAAATACAATGAAAATGAAATGAGAATAATACATTTGTAAATTACAGTATTTCACTGATATTCATAAATTGCATTTATTTCAAAACATCCAAATAAGTGACAAAACTGGATCTCCTGAACATGAGATGAAATCTACATTTTCAGACTGAAGAAAATGACCGATTGGAAATTGTTGTTTACTCAATAGGGTTGGGCATTGAGAACCGATTCCCAATTGAATTCTGATTCCAAAGGGAAACTACAAAGGAATCGAAACAACAAATTAATCGAAACTCCAAAGGAATCGAAAAGGAATCAAAGTTTTAATTTTGATTCTGCTTATTGATTCCTGAACAAATTTCGCGTGCAGAACATACTGTACCGAGTTCCCACCTGAAGGTCTCTATTTGTCTGCCTGTCTGTCTGTCTGTCTGTCTGTCTGTCTGTCTGTCTGCCTGTCTGTCTGTCTGTCTGTCTGTCTGTCTCTCTGTCTGTCTGTCTGTCTGTCTGTCTGTCTGTGTGTCTGCCTGTCTGCCTGTCTGTCTGTCTGTCTGTCTGTCTGTCTGTCTGTCTGTCTGTCTGTCTGTCTGTCTGTCTGTCTATCTGTCTGTCTGTTTGTCTATCTGTCTGTCTGTCTGTCTGTCTGTCTGTCTGTCTGTCTGTCTGTCTGTCTGTCTGTCTGTCTGTCTGTGCCTGCCTGTCTGTCTGTCTGTCTGTCTGTCTGTCTGCCTGTCTGTCTGTCTGTCTGTCTATCTGTCTGTCTGTCTGTCTGTCTGTCTGCCTGTCTGTCTGTCTGTCTATCTCCAGCTAGGCTTTGCTGACCTGAACATGGCAGAGTTTGCTGGATCCGGCTCCACAGTGCGCTGCTGCATCCTGGAGGGCTACGACACCAAAAACACTCGCCAGGACAACTCTGTCCTCAAGGCAGGCCAACACACACACACACACACACACACACGCACGCACACAAATACACACACACACACACACACGCACACACACGCACGTGCACGCACACAAATACACACACACACACACACACGCACGTGCACGCACAAATACACACACGCACGTCTATGCACGCAAATAGCACATTTGTGAACCAAAATACGCTGCATATCACGTTTCTAGATATGTGTATATCAACATTATACACGTCATAGAGTCTGATGTTGAAATAACACAGTGGTCAGTAAGGGTGTTGTGGTCAGTAAGGGTGTTGTGGCCAGTAAGGGTGTTGTGGTCGGGGTGGATGGAGAGCGTAAACACTTGCCCTTTCACACTGGAGAGCCGTGTTCGATCCCCAGTCACGGGCATTTCCCAAGTTTTCACCCGTCAGTCACATTTCACGTTTGTGTTATTTACTGTAAGTCTATAACCCAAACCATAATCCTAACCTTAACCAAAGTTGTTAACGTTTTATTTTTGTGTTTAACGTTGGAAAGGCAGCAAGGTTTTCAAATTAACCGACGTTTTGTTTCAAATTTACGTTGAGTACGTACTACGCATCTGTGGAGTGAGGTGTGTAGTAACACAGTGAGGTGTGTAGTAACACACAGTGAGTAGTAACACACAGTGAGGTGTGTAGTAACACACAGTGAGGTGTGTGTAGTAACACAGTGAGGTGTGTAGTATCACAGTGAGTAGTAACACACAGTGAGGTGTGTAGTAACACACAGTGTGTAGTAACACACAGTGAGGTGTGTAGTAACACACAGTGAGTAGTAACACACAGTGAGGTGTGTAGTAACACACAGTGAGGTGTGTAGTAACGTCTGTGTCTTTTTTTTATAGGTCATAATTGGGATGACACTTTTGTCAGGGGACCCCTGTTTTAAAACGTGAGCTGTCCATTTTCTCACACACATTCACAAGAACTGCTCTCCACTTTCCAAACCTTTATCCCAGTCTTTATAATACTCTAATAGACCCTTTTCACAGCAACCGTTTTGAGGTGGTAAAACGGGAAGTAAAGCAGGTGTAACCAATACCATTAATGATGGTTCCATTCCATTTAGGTGTTCCAGTGCTTTACTTCCTGCTTTACCACCTCAAAACAGTTGCTGTGAAAAGGGCCTATACAGTGTATGGGCCCTGTTTGTGTGTATAGTATACACACAGACATCTTGTTTCTGTGTTGTGCCTGTGTCACCATAAGGCCTCCCAGCACAGCCAAATCCACCTGTACGGGGGGCCAGGACCCCTCCCTGCAGCTGGACTGTAAGGGTGAGAGCAACCAGCCACCAGGGGGCGTCACAGGAGGAGCCCGGCAACTCAAACCCCGACAAGCCTCAATGCGGAGCTCAGGTAACAGCTTTTTTAATAAACAATAAACATAGCACATAGGTAAGTCCCCCAGAGGCTGGATTAGATATTTTTTGTAACAGAATTAACCTTGTTTTAAAGAACCATGCAACATGTTTTAAACAGTTAAATAACATAACAGTAAATAGCATCAAATGAGTCATAAAGAAATGGTTGAAATGTGTCCGTTTGTCCAATATGTCCAAGATGTGTTATCTGTGTGGTATCTTCCAGTCATTGTGTGTTTCTCTGTGGCTGCAGGCCTGGCGGAGGAGGGGGAGCAGCCTGTGTCCAGCCCAGACGACGTCTTTCAAATCGGTCATTTCCGCAGCTCAAGCTATGCCAGCCAGCACAGCAAGATATCAGGTCAGGACCTTTACTTCCTCATGCTACCATCCAGCCCCCGGCGTCAGGTCTCACAGCCTTGAAGGAAATTGAGCAAATTGGTGGCCAAGCTTGGTATTGCAAGTCACGTGACACCCTGCAGCCCAGAAAGAGTTTTTCCTGGCCACTTACATGGGGAAAGAGGCAGCTGTAAAACTCGGGGGAAATTGTTTCTGGGTGTCACTCAAAGTCAAAAACGACTCAAGATTCAAGAATCAAACTCTGCCTACAAAATCGCACTTCAGCCGGAGGCAGAACTCGCCAGCTTTGGCTGCTCGGAGTCTTGTCTGAACTTCCCTACAGCTGTGCAACAGTCTTTGACACAAGGGACAAATGTTGCCAAGAAACTAATCCTGAAGGAATGGAAGTCCCCCTCTTCACCCTCTTTTAAACTGTGGCTGACGGATATGACCTCTGTTATACGGATGGAGAGACTTAGGTTCCTGAGGACTGACTCACTTAAGAAATTCTCTGCCATCTGGGACCCGTTTCTAACGTACCTCGTTGAGGTTGGGGGGCGACGGGTGATTCACCAGACTGGTTCCCCATGGATCCCCTGTGTGGGATCCTGGGCACAATACTTATAAGCATATAAGCACCTTACATGACTGGTAGCACGACGTCACACTGAATGTTATGTTGATGTTTTCCCCCCCCCCTCTCTTTTGTCCTGTGTCTGAGCCTGTTTGTCTTGTTCGTATGTTGTTCAGAAAAATAAAAAAATATATATATTCAATATAGTTCAATAGCCATAGCGAGTAAACATGTTACAAACGAGGAATTTGTCTTGCATTATGCAGCGCAGCGATCACAGCAATAGCAAACACAAATAGCAAAAATATGTAGCAGAGAGCAGACAATCGTCAAATTATAAAGTGCAAAGTAAAAGACCTTTTAAAGAGACATATAGTGGAGTCCAGCTCCAGGTGCTCCAGCATCCCTGAAGTATGCCATCAAGGAGCAGCCAGGGCGAGGCCGCGAAGCAGCCAGGGCGAGGCCGCGAAGCAGCCAGGGCGAGGCCGCGAAGCAGCCGAGCTGCATATGTGAGCTGCAGGGCCAGCTCGGCGAGGTGCAGGGTGGGCGAGCCTAGGAATCGAGCGCGCGTAGCTTGTGAGATATGAGATAGCCCTCCTAGGCACTAGGCACCGAAGGCATGGAGAGACATACCCCCAGTTCCAACAGCGTCCCAGGCGAGAATCGAACCCAGGACCTTCGCTGAGGCGAGGGTGCAAGGCAAGAACGCTACCACTGCGCCACTGTGCCCCCCCCTCTCAGTAGGTAGGTGGGATTCCTCGCCGACTAGTCTGTATCGCCATCCATGACTCTATATTGCTGCCCTTAGCAGCCAGTAGCAGTGAATTTAGAACCAAAGTTATTATGTAAATACAGTTCTGTGAACTGCGGATGGCGGCTAAGGGTTCCTTGTCACATTGGAATGTTGGCGAAAAGGTTCCGGAAGAGGAAGGTCCTGGTGTGATGTGAGTATAAATAGAGGGGGGTCCTCTACGTCACCAGGGGTCACTCACGTGACAAAGCTTGTATTTACTCACGACCCTTATCGTCGATCAGCACGACTTTATGTTGCTGCCCTTAGCAGCCATAGAACCGTAGTTATGTAACTTTCGTTATAGAGCCAGATGGGTGTGGTGACATATTAGCTCCCTAGCACACCTCAGTGGAATAAGCTAGTGACTACAGCTCCTACATCAGATAGTTAACATTTATCTCGTCCCTTCTCCTCTCTTCACCTTCTCTCTCTTCTCCTCTGCTCTCCTCTCCTCTAGGCTACAGCACAGGTCACTCTCGCTCCTCCAGCCTGACAGACCTCGGCCATCAGAGGAACACCTCCAACAGCAGCAGCATCTCGTGCGGGGCTTTCCACCCGGTCCAGCCTCCTACCTACACCCCCGCTGACCCACACAGAGCAGCTACTCCTACCAAGACCTCCACTGACCCACACAGAGCAGCTACTCCTACCAGGCCAGAGAGACCTCCTTTGCCCTCTGGAGCAGCTACTCCTACCAGGCTAGAGAGACCTCCTCTGCCCTCTGCCCCATTGCTGCTGTCCAATAGACCTTCCAGGTATTTTGAAGGTTCTGGGCTTTTATTTTGAAGGTTCTGGGCTTTTATTTTGAAGGTTCTGGGCTTTTATTTGGATGGTTCTGAGCTTTTATTTTGAAGGTTCTGTGCTTTTATTTGGAAGGTTCTGAGCTTTTATTTTGAAGGTTCTGGGCTTTTATTTGGAAGGTTCTGAGCTTTTATTTTGAAGGTTCTGGGCTTTTATTTTGAAGGTTCTGAGCTTTTATTTTGAAGGTTCTGTGCTTTTATTTTGAAGGTTCTGAGCTTTTATTTGGAAGGTTCTGGGCTTTTATTTTGAAGGTTCTGAGCTTTTATTTTGAAGGTTGTGGGCTTTTATTTTGAAGGTTCTGAGCTTTTATTTTGAAGGTTCTGAGCTTTTATTTTGAAGGTTCTGGGCTTTTATTTTGAAGGTTCTGAGCTTTTATTTTGAAGGTTCTGGGCTTTGATTTGCTAATCTGACCTGCTAATCTACATTTAGATTTGGGACTTGACTTGAGACTTGTGCCTCAAGACTCGACACTGACTTGGGACTGGAGCAAAGTGGCCGTGGTCACAGCTCTACGTGCTGCCTTTGTCACAGCTTGTGCTGCCTTGCCCATCAGGAGGAAGAAGGAGGCTGTGGAGAGCCAACTGAGCTGTGTGGAGGCCACCCGCATCGACGCAGATGACATCGTGGAGAAGATCGTCCAGAGCCAGAACTTCTCTGATGTCAGCTGTAATGAAGGTTTGACTCTTTAGAATGTCTCTGTGTCGGCTGTAATGGTGGTTTGACTCTTTGGAACTTCTCTGTGTCTGCTGGAATGAAGGTCTGACTCTTTAGAACCCCTGATTCCTACGGGTGTGCAACAGTCTCTGACGCAGGGGACGACTGTCGCCAAGAGACTCATTCTGAGGGAGTGGAAGACCCCCTCCCCACCCTCCTTTCAGCTGTGGTTGACGGACATGGTCTCGGTTATATGTATGGAGAGACTCCGGTTCTTGAGGACCAATTAGCTTGGGAAGTTCTTGGTTATCTGGGAGCCGTTTCTGGCCTATTCAGACGAGGTTAATAGCGATACGTGACTTACCTAACTGACTTCTCACGGAACCTTTGCGTGGGATCAACATCTCTTGCAAGCACATAGGCACCTTGCCAAGCTGTACTATTAGGATGTGAATGATATGTTTGTTTTGATTTTCTTTCTTTCTGTGAGCCTTTTGTTTTTCACGTTTTGAAAATTGCAAAATAAAATATTGAATTTGTTTTTTTACTCATAGTACAAGTTACGGTACTTTCCATTTGAATATTTTTAGTGCAAAATAATGGGGGAGAGACAGCACTCCGCGCCGCGCTGCACGTTGCCTAAAAATGTCACATGAGTGTACTTAGTAGTAGTTTCCAACCTGAGTGACAATAAAAAAATAAAAAATAAAAAATAAAAACTTGAATCTTTTCTTTCAGACAGCAGCTTGAGACTGTTTGTGAGAAGGGACGGGACTACTGCTCTCAGTGGGACACAGCTAGGCAACAGGTACAGTACTGTGTGTGTGTGTGTGTGTGTGTGTGTGTGTGTGTGTGTGTGTGTGCGCGCGCGCGTGCGTGCGTGCGTGCGCGCATATATATATATATAGTATATATATATATATATACAGTATATATATATATATATACAGTATATACTGTATATATATAATGTGTTTCTCTGTTTCTCTAGTGTGTCAGCGGGCGTCTTTGAGCCAGTGGTGATCGAGACTCACTGAGAGATCCACTGCAGACTGTCTGTGACTGTGTCTGTACCAATATGTGCATAATACCTTCAGTGCACTCCGCTCCATACGAGACGACTATATCTATTGAACCCTATAGTATATTTAATCAGGTGGTGGGCGGTGTGTAACCATCCAATAATCCTCCAATCAAGAGGAACTTCTTTACGTTGATTGAAACTTTACGTTGGAACTTCTTTACGTTGATCAGCAGTAAGTGTGCAAACTACTTTAAAGACACCTAGAAAACCACTGCATCATAGGAATTGGAGTGCAAACGACTGAAACGAATGCCGCCAAAGGTCCGACGAAAATCAGATGGGAACTGGAAAACAAACTTCTAGCCTGCTTTTACAGCTTTTTATTCACTTTATAGATGTTGATGATATATGTAGTGTATGTGTGTTGGTGTATGTATGCAAAACATGTGGTTAGCTTAGCTAGCAACAAGCTGCCGTTGGAAATCAGCTAGATGGATCAATAAATTGTCAGGCACAAACAGCCTACAGAAATTGAGACAGGTGAGTTGTAAGCTCCAACATGACCACTAAAGCCCTCTATTCTGGACAAACCATTGTTTTTGACAACCAGATGCCAGAATAGTGATAGTATGGACCAAATAGTTTTTAGTTTATTTAAAAAGTTAGCTGGCTAACTTATTTATCATCACCACTAGAGCCTTATAGATACAATCGGTGTGTCAGAAGTGGGAAGGGAACGCCCACAAAACGTTACTTCCGGTATCGAATGATAGGACGGTGGGGTAAAACCCCCCCCATATATCTCATTGGGCTGACTCACCAGTGGAAGGTGCTCTACACTCTAGGATTGGGGATTCAAGAGCAGGTACATAGATAGTCTGTTCAGTTGTGCGTTTACTGCGGGGGTTGAATCCCCGATCCTGTCTGCCTGGGCTGGGCTAGCAGCTAAATGCTAACTATGCTGAATGGGGAGAAAGGGAGGGTTTCCCCCATGCTGATCCATTGACCATGCATCTATGAGAAGACACCGCCTGAATGTATTGTAATAGACCTGGCCAGCTGAGCTGAATATTGAATGTCATTAGCTGCACTGCCACCCTGCACACAGGCACCATGCTGCACAGAGCACCATACTTATCCAGCCAACTCAGCGCATATTTTAGGGTCAGGCAGTTTTTGGGCTGCACACAGGACTAATTGTAATTGGTTAATAATAGATTGATTATTATTCATATGGCAGTTGATTGGTTGGTGCAAAGTGACCCTGTGGTTTTAAGGCTCATGCTGATAATCCTGCATTCAGTTCTACAGCTGCTCCTGCACAAAGCTGCTGCTGTACCATCACTTACAATAGAGCTTTTTATACAATACAGCTATTTTATTTAATAGATCCTCATGCACACGCACACACACACACACACACACGCGCTCACACACACAGACACACACACACACACACACACACACACACACAGAGCACTGCATAGATGCCTTGGGGTGCGTGGGTGCGTGCATGTGTGTGTGTGTGTGTGTGTGTGTGTGTGTGTGTGTGTGTGTGTGTTAATGTATGTGTCGCATCTGGACATCTGGTTGAGTGAGTCAGTGTGTGTAGGAGTGTGGCTCCTAGAGATTTGCCAAATGCATGCAGGCCATGGGGGCTAATATATATATATATATATATATATATACATACATACATACATACATACTGTATGTACGTACGTACGTACGTACGTACGTACATACGTAGATACATACATACATGCATACATACATACTGTATGTACATACATACATACATACATACATACTATGTATACATACATACATACATACATACATACATACATACATACATACATACATACATACATACATACATACATACACAGAAGGGCCATTTCTGTATAATGCCTGCCAATGTCTCCAGTCTACAGAGATGCAACAGTGCTTTATATTTCAAAAAACTGTTTCTTATGTCCAACTCATTCAGACTGTTGTTTGTTGATAGGCAGTAGTATGCACATGCTATCCAATAAATGAGCTTCAAACACATGATTTAATTCCATCCTAATCGTATAGCAGCCATTGAGTCCCTGAAATCTAAACTTGAGAACTACTTTCTGAACATTTTTCATATCGCTTCTTTGAAGAATTGATTCTCACTGTCTGTAAAAATAATGGTTATAATTGCAAATCTGTTCACTTTCCTGGTGTTTTCAGACCAGCTGGCTGGTTTACATGGTTGTACAGAAAAATGTGGGAAAACGTGTTTTATGTATGTATGGCTCAACAGGACATGGTCTAAACACCAATGATGTCTAGTGAAGAGCATGGATATGAGAGAATACACTAAAGGGAATTGTCATGTTGGTGAATCTTCTACTGTTCTGAAGAGGGGATTTATATTTTTCCCTTCGTACTTGACAATTTGTAATGTGTATTTTTTAAACTAAATGTATGCATTGAACGTGCTATTATGTCATGAGGTGAATTTTTTCTGATAATTTGAAATTTTATAATCAATGCATCATTAGACTCAGATTATATTCTATTTCAAATATCATTAGATGTGATACTGAGTGTATTTACATAGAAATGAGATATACTGGTACAGAGTACAGTTATAAAAAGAATCATGCATATAGGGAAAAACGGCATTATTGGTTTCCCCTGCACAGCATGAACATATTTAAATCAATATTTCAATGGAAAAAAACAACTTTAAACCATGGCTTTAAACCCATTCTTTAAATTTTGGAGGGTATATTAATATTCACTTATTTTCTTTGGAATTGTGAATAGAAAATCTCTATATATACTGTTTTTTTTCTGACCTACTGTAACTCAAAATGCTAATGTATTGTACTTCTCCAAACATAACAAATGTATGCAGACATTTTCAGTGTCAAAATCTGGAGCTAAAAGGTGTTCAGTCCAATAAATAATGATATGTGAATATTAACCCAGTGTTGGAGTGAGACTATGTTAACATTTTTTTATTTATCAAACAATTGAATACATGCACATTTCTAATAGTATGACAGATTGATTTCAAAACCCTGATTTTATACCAATATTGTTTATGTTCATAATGGACCCTGACATGCCATGTATGCAATTTGAAATATAAATATGTCTTTGGCTCAGCCCTAATAGTTTATATTTCCCCTATTTAATATCTAATATACATACATACATACATACATACATACATACATACATAGCCTACATACATACATACATACATACATACATACATACATACATACATACATACATACATACATACATACATTTATGCATGTAATTTGAAATGTGATACATTATATTGAGCTGCTTACGGTATTCCATCAGGACTACAAACAGTCAAACAGGTTGGGGGCAGTAATGAGCCTCAGATTGAACAGTAATATTCCCAACCTGTGAGAGGCAGCAATGTGCCGCAAGACATCCAGTCTCCCGGAAAGCCATTAGAAGAAGAAGAAATTCGCCTCAGATACTTCCGCTCAGCCTCAATTATAGAAGAAGAAGAAGAATCTAGGGTCTTTCACACCGGCCATGAAAGCCGAAAAATGCGCGGAAATTAGGATTCGCGGCTCCGATGTGAAAGGCACGAACGCGCGTTGGTGGGTAATTCTTGTACGCCTTTTGTCCCGGCACCAAAGGTTGTCACATCGCCGTATTGGCGGACAACCCGCCTCCACTTGAAAGGTCGTCGCAGCGAGCCGGAAAAGGTGCGAATGGTCAGCTCATTCATAAAAAAATTACAGGGGAAATCACCTCATGTATCAAGAAAGTGACGAGCGAAAGTAAAAAAAGTAGACTGATAGACAGACCTATCTCCACACACCACACTGTGCAAGGCAGCGCTTCATACGAATCGCTCATAAGATCGTGGTGTTTTTGCAATGTCAGCGTAGGTAATTATTATGTATATTAACTTTATTACAACTTTGGCATGACAATATCTGCTGCTTTACCTTAACACAGTGTGAGTGTTACAGTTACAACAGCCAACTAGTCCGCTGCTCTCGCTTCAGGCAGCCTCGCACTGTCCCCCTGTCTAGTGCAGGCTGCGGCTGAACAGAAAGCACTGAGGTGAGGTGTCAAGATTTCATCTCTGAGCTCTCTGATAGGCTATTGCTTGATGTGTAACCAATCAGATAGCGCTGTGGGCGGGACATTGCTCCAGACACAGAACTACTGTAGGAGGGGATTCTTCCAGGTGCAGCAGCCGCAAATTAGCGCATTTTTTTATTAAGTTATGATATCGGCAAACAGCCAATGAAAATGCCGATACAGATCGGAGGAGGAAAGTCTGTTGTTGAATTGAATTCGTTCATCATACAGTAGCCTAGGCTACACTAACCTATGAAAATATTAATTTGGGCTAGGAGGAGCTGGAAATCCCTCTGCTCGCCTTTCAATGCGGGAGCGGGGGATTTCACCTGAAAGTACAGAGCAGCACGGTAATGTGGCCGTGCTGCTTGGCTCGTGTGAAAGCAATTTCTGTGGCGAGGCGGCTGGCTTTACGGGACTCCTAAACGGCTATTTTTCCGCGATCTGTGTATGAAAGAGCCGATTACGCACGGGGATCTGCCCGTCCGTATTCAAAAGAACATGTTGCTGGCTGCGGTGGATGCAGTGAGCGCGACAGGCAGAGGAAAAAAGGTAGCCTACAACTTGTCCCATTTTAGAGATGGAGGGGGGAAAACGCGGAAAAGGCTGATTTGGTGCAATAGTCAGAATTAATCACTTCAGTCAGCAGCACGGCACCGGTGTGTGCTTTTCATCCCCGATCATCTCGCCGCTGTGCCAAATGCGCGCACACAGGCATCGATTTCTGTCATTAAACATGATCTATTTTCCGGCTCCGCTTTTGCACAACACTCGTCTTTCTGCTAGGTAGCGTTGCTTCAAAGTTTTCCACTTGCTGCGCGGAGGTTTTGCCACGGCGTATCGAACCCTTTCTCCCTCATTTTCCGCTCCTTTTCCAAAGGAGAAGATGGGTCAGATGACGTGCAAATGCGGAAAATGTGTTTCCATTACACTTTTGCGATAAACTGCTATATCGACACGTCTGAAAAACCACCTCATGAGAGCACAAAAACGTTTTGCGATATTTGGGAGGTTTTTCGAAATTTACCTGTTTCCATTACCCAATTTCTATTGCGATATTTAGATTTTGCGCATTTCTGAAGGTAATGGAAACACGACTACTGATGACATCATCGAGTGCTCGAGTGACATCACTGATGATGTCATAGACATTGTGACATCATCAGTGACATCATTACTGACCAAAATCATCACAAATCTCACAATGTGGGACCAAAATCGCAGACAGACAGACAGACAGACAGACGCCACCTTGGCAATTTTATATGAATGATGATCATATGATGATGATATCAGCACGGCAGGAATGCCTCTTGTCCAATCAAATTGCTCGGCCGGAACTAACTGTTGTATAAGGTAGAATAAAAACGTTAAAATGACCGTCGCGGCTGTTGTAGTATTAAGTGGCCATCTGGTTTCCAGCTGTTTGAGCATCATTTGGTTATCTAACAATGTAACGCTACGTACGCTAAATTATCCAAACCTTTGTGGCTTAGCCCCTCTCTCCACTGAAAATGCAAGGAGAGAACTTTTAAAGAGCAGTTCACCCAAAAATAAAAATGTCAGTCATTATTCATCCAGGGGTAATGCCAGTTCCATAGTGTGGGTGGGCCTAGTGAAAATCAGGTCGGCCTCCAAGACACTATGAGCCAACTAATTGCGTCACACAATACTTGCCCAAATTTCCCCATTTTGTCACAAACCGCAGCGTTAGTCACCAAAACCAAAGGAGAAGGAAAAGAAGACCGCATCTCAACCTGGCACATTGCCAAACCAATTACACTGAGTGGAAAAAGTCCTTTTTTACGCTTTCCCCATCTGGAGTGTTTTCTGGCATCGATGACATAGACGATTGCACACAAACACACGCACGCACACACACACACACACACACGCACACACACACACACACGCACGCACGCACACACACGCACACACACACACACACACACGCACACACACACACACGCGCACGCACACACACACACGCACCGACGCACACACATACACGCACACACGTACACTCACACACACACACACACACACACGCACGCACACACACGCACCGACGCACGCACACACACGCACGCACACACACACACACAGCGCCTCAGATGACTCCTCCTCACCCAGTACGGAGCCTCAGATGAGCCAGCTGTCAAAGAGCACCTCTCCCCGTCAAACCCTCTTACTGCAGGTCAGTGAGAGGCACGCATGCACGTGCACGCACGTGCACACACACACGCACACGCACACACACACACGCACATGCACACGCACACACACACACACACACACATGCACACACACACACAATAGAACCCCCAGCAGCAGCAGCAGCAGCTGATACACACTTGCCAAGCATCCAATTACTTGTACAACTTTTCTCTTCCTGTCCAGCTTGACTTTTATTTCCTGTTTACATTGCTCTATCTTTCTCTACGTTAAAACCTCTTCTACCTCAAACAAAAACAAACAACTGCCCTCTTATTATTATATGACTGTAATAGACTGGGTTTGGACAGCAAGCCGGCCTATATTGCTCACAATCCTGCGTCGTGGTTCTTCTTTTCCAGTTAAATAATGCATGTTCAGTTTGCTTTGGAGAGAGAAATTGAATTGGCAGCCAAACATGTTATGCTTGTTTCAATCTTGGCACTATGTCAGAGATGCTAATCCAGACACAACTAGATCCAGATTTATTTATTTTTTACAATTTAATGAGAAATTCGGAGGAAAATCAATACGGCAAAACTGTACCCACAGTGACAATATTCCAAATGATTATTTCAGGGTGATTGACTTGATTTCTCTATAGAGATTGTATTTTACTTTATTTTACAATTTGCTATGTGACACTGTGTAAAGTTTACAGCATCTTCATTAGGACGGGAACATAGATCTGTTTTTCAACTGCCCTGCATTTCAAAAGTTGTAAAGCTGACGTTTTGGACCCAAGTGCAGACAGACACAGATGAAGTTTGAAGTCTTTTACTGACTTTCAAAAAGAGTAACAAAGACAGGACCAACAGGCCAAAACGGAGGAACCTAGCCTATACAGGTCGGGAGGCCGACAATAACTAAAAAGTCTTTTAATCCAAAACGAGGAAGCAGTCCAGGGAAAATCCTCCGAGGGCAGGGACCTAAAGCCGAGGAGGCAGGCCAGGAAAACCTCCTGAGGGCAGGGTCCAGTCGGACAGAGGCTCGGGGGTACAGCGGGTCAGAGCAGCAGCAGCAGCAGCAGCAGCAACACAGCTCAGCTCTCCCATGGAATAGTGTTACGATCAGCAATGTTTTCTGAAAAGACAGGTCGTTAAATAGGCTGTCAAACAGGTGCAGGGCATTACTTTGAAATTGGTAGAAATTACAGCTGATCTTCTATTGGCTGTGACACGCGCCTCCCTGTACTGTAGCGCGAAGGTAGGTTCATTCGCGGGAAGGCCTTTCAGCACCATGGACAGCAACGGAGCGGCCTCCGTGCGCTCTGGGACGGATCTCTCCGCGCAGCCAGGAGGGACAACATTAGGCTATGTTCCCGCGGGCGTGTCAAAAGTCCTGTATTGGCTCCCATAATGAAACCGCTAATCAACCCACTGCACTGCACTGCTTCACTTCACTTGGTTCACTGGTTATATAGCCTACTGTATGTTCTTTGACTTAACTTGTAAATAGAAAATAAGAACTTTCTTAATAGCTCAAAATGCAGGCTCCACTTTACAAACACGATAAATGTGCACAAATTCATCTTTAGCCATTTTTCATACTGTCAGTCACTGTTTGTGATTATTTGTGTAACAAATAATTGTCAGCTAAAATTGTATGATCAGGACCCAAATCACCACTAACTATATACGATCTTATCCCTCTTTTTTGTTTTAGCTGGGGGTTCAACCCCAGGGGACCACGGGGAGAAACACTCCACACAGAGAGGCCCTTTAATCGACCCCACCTGGGCAGCGGGCACATGAGGACACGCCCTCAGCGCGTCCCAGGCGGGAATCGAACCCAGGACCTTCTTGCTGTGAGGCGACAGCGCTACCACTGCGCCACCGTGCCCCCGATCCTTCCTCTTTCTTAAAACCCTTTACCTGGGGGTCAGAGGTTACCAGCACTCAGTACATGCATTATTTGAATAGGCCTAGAAAAGGTTAAGTCACCCCCATCAGAGGCTACATTATCACCAAGCTACTATCGAGGGAGGGAGCTAAAACAGGCAGAGTGAATGACCTGCCAAGCCTTATCATTTGTTTCCATACACACATTTTGTTTATTTCCATTAAATGGTGATCATTATATAATTGCCCCTAAAATGGTTCTTTATTAGCTCCTCCCACTGAGTCTAGCCAGGATGTCATGTTTTCATCCATGTTTGCGTGCTTGTTTGTATGTATGTTTGTTTGTTTGTCTGCAGGATGCAGCATGTATCTCAAAAAGTTCTCAACGGATTTGCACAAAACTTGGTAGAAAAGTAGGTCACGGGCCAACTCAGAAATAATTCACTTTCCACACCCACTGGCCAAAAGGGGGCGTGGCAATGGCCCCCGCGGTCAAACACTAAAAGGCGCCTCACATCGAAACGGATTCCCGTTACGTAACGGCAAACTTTGTAGAAAGGTTGGCGGATATATTCACTCTAGCGAGTGAGTGTTTCCGCTGTGTGGGTGCAGAGTAGATCCTCTGTCTTTGTTTCTGACTGTAGTCGATGCTGCAGAAGAGGCTTGGGTGAAACACTATCATCACTGTGTGTGTGTGTGGGCGTGTATGTATCTCTTATGCTGTGTTGTCCAGAGGAAATTGATAAAGAGCCCAATATTTATACAAGGTGTACAATTTCTCTCTCTTTTGTTTCCAGCGGTATAATTGGAGAATATAGGTTAATAAATAATTCTGAGCAATGACGGCGCTGTCCAAGGTGGTGAAGTGAAGATAAGGTGCTTTGTTCTTTTGTAAAACTGAAAACACGTTTCTTTTAGCCTATTTATCTCATTGACATAAATAATACGAATTACATTGACTCTGAACTCTGAGTCTGCATGTTGTGTATTATCTTTATGTCCTTTTTTGCTGTATTTTATATTTTATATTTTGTTGGATTTTATATTTTGATTTTAAACCACTGTGAAGCACTCTGTGCATCCGTGCTGAGAAGGGTGCTATACAAATAAAGTTTACTTACTTACTTACATTGAACAATGTATTATTTGTGATTAAAATGATGCTTGTTGTACGTATGTTAGAGACCCCCACAGGTGGATGTGTTCATGGGGTTTCAGACTCTCCTTATGGTAGCTCAGCCCCCATTGGCCCCCACATAATTCAAACCCTGATTAGCATACAGTATCAGCATTGATTAGTTGACATTATTACGAGACATTTCCTTAATGTTAATGCAACAAACTGTGGCAACTCTGATTCAATCCAAGACACAAAAAGCAGTTTAAACGTCGAAGCGTTGTTTTATTCAAAATGAATGTCTTCCCTTATCGGGGTATTGTCCATGAAATCTATCAAATAAGGCAGGCTGGGTTAGCCTGGGCCAGTGTAGGGTGTTTCTCCCCACCACGTAGCCAGGGCTCAGTTCCGCTTTTAATTACTCCAGCAACATGCCTGTGGACGAGAGGAGAGAAGGTCGGTCAGGCGACATCACATAATGACAAGAGTATGTTTAGGGAGAGGAGGAGAATCTGACTTACCGCCCGACAGCAAGGAGCGCTTCCTCTCTGGAGGAGAACCGGCCACACAGTGAGCTTCAGAGCGGCGTCGGTTTTCTATTGCCACTGATTGGGTGATCTGGTCCAGCCGGGCGCTCTGTTCCTAACAGCGCCCGGCTGCTAGCGGTCCCACTGATTCAGGACATAATTGGGGAAATACCTGTCAGTGATGACTCGGCCTAGACAGCGTCTCAGTCGGGATCCCCCGGCTCTGACGTCACTGTGGTGGCTGGTTGTCCTCCCGCTCTCACCTGTCAGGGGGTAGGCTGCCGAGACTCCACACATCCTCCCCCTAAGCTCGCTGCCAGTGCGGGGAGCTTCACTTTCCCCTGCTTCATCTCGTCGTGACATGGCGTCTGCGTGGGGTATCTCTCTTCCTGGTCTGTGTTCCACTTTGAACTTGTAGTTCTGAAGTTCCAAGAACCACCGCGTTACCCGTTCATTTTTATCCTTGTTCGTCGCCATCCATTTGAGGGGGGCGTGGTCCGTGACGAGGGTGAATACTCGGCCCCAGAGGTAGTAGCGTAGGTAGTGAATGGCCCACTTCACCGCCAGGCATTCCTTCTCTACGGTCGAGTAGTTTCTCTCATGTTTAAGCAATTTTCTACTTATGAATGTCACTGGGTGTTCATCCCCGTCTATTACCTGAGCCAGTACCGCTCCTATTCCTGTTCCTGAGGCGTCTGTGTGTAGGATGAATGGCTCAGCGAAGTCTGGGGCTATTAGCACCGGCTCTCGGCAGAGCGCCTCCTTTAGGGCACAGAAGGCGGCGTTGGTTTCCTCCGTCCATTTGACATGGTGGGGGAGCTTCTGGCGCGTTAAGTCATACAACGGGGCTGCTATGGTGGCAAAATTCTTTACAAACTTTAAATAATATGCAATCAGACCCAGGAAGGATTTTACTTGTCTTTTCGTCCTGGGCTGGGGCCAATTTTGTATCCTCTCCACTTTTGTTATTTGGGGTTTTACGCACCCCCGGCCTATGGTGTATCCCAGGTAGTTTGTTTCTGTCCATGCCAATTTACATTTCTTGGCGTTGGCGGTGAGTCCGGCTCGGCGGAGGGCTCTCAGCACCGCTTCCAGCTGTGTCATGTGCTGCTCCCAGCTGCTGCTGTGTATGACGATATCGTCTAGATATGCCGCCGCATAAGCGCGATGGGGCCGGAGGACTCTATCCATCAAGCGCTGAAATGTGGCCGGGGCGCCGTGTACTCCAAAGGGGAGGACGCGGTATTGAAACAGGCCGTCTGGGGTCGCGAATGCTGTTTTTTCTCTCGCCCGTCTGGTTAGGGGTACCTGCCAATAGCCTTTGGTGAGGTCCAGGGTGCTCACGAATCGAGCGGGTCCCAGCCGCTCGATTAATTCGTCTACCCTTGGCATCGGGTACGCATCAAAAGTGGATATTTCATTACGTTTTCTAAAGTCGTTGCAAAACCGCAGCGTCCCGTCTGGCTTTGGCACAATAACAATTGGGCTGGACCAGGGACTGTGAGACTCTTCTATTACTCCTAACTCGAGCATTTTCTTCACTTCGCCCCGGATTGCTTCTCTCCGGGCCTCGGGGATGCGGTAGGAGAACACATCATGGCTCCGTCCGAGGAGCTCTTTGAGATCCTGTAGTTGCTCTGGTCCCAGGTCCTGTCCGATGTCCACTGGGATCGTCTGCGAGGGCCTGGGTTGGGCGTGGGTGAAGAGGGCTAGGGGCCCGGGCCTCTCGGCGTCGTGCCATGGCTTCAGAATGTTTACGTGGTATATTTGGTGGCCTTTCCTCCTCCCCGGCTGACAGACCCGGTAATTCACTGGCCCGACCTTTTCGGTTACTTCAAAGGGCCCCTGCCACTTTGCCAGGAATTTGCAGTCATGGCTCGGCACCAGCACCAGGACCTTCTCCCCTACCCGGAACTGCCGGGGAGTGGCTCCCTTATTATAGGTGCGCGCCTGGGCTGCCTGGGCCTCCTCCATGTGCCGCCTCACCAGTGGCCAGACCTTTTTGGCTCTCTCCTGGAGCCGTTCCACATGCTCGATGACACTCCGGAGGGGGGAGGGCTGGCTTTCCCAGGCCTCCTTGGCCAGGTCGAGTAGGCCACGGGGGTTCCGGCCGTAGAGAGGAGCTCGAACGGTGAGTATCCGGTGGAGGCCTGTGGCACCTCACGTATGGCGAATAGCACGTAGGGGAGGAGTTGGTCCCAATCTTTTCCGTCCACGTCAATCAGCTTTTTGAGCATCTTTTTCAGGGTTTGGTTGAATCTCTCGACAAGTCCATCAGTCTGGGGGTGATAAACAGAAGTTCTGATACGGGTGATTTTCAGCCATTTGTATAACGCCGTCATTACTCGGGACATAAAACAGGACCCTTGGTCTGTGAGCACCTGCTCGGCTATTCCCACTCTGCTAAATAGCAGGAACAGTTCTCTAGCGACATTTTTTGCATTAGCTGTGCGTAATGGTATGGCTTCAGGATAACGTGTAGCATAATCTACTATTACCAGTATGTATCGGTGGCCTCTGCTGGACTTCGGGAGAGGACCCACGATGTCCATGGCCAGCCTGGAGAACGGGACCTCGATGATCGGCAATGGAATCAGGGGGTTCCGGTACATGGGCCGGGGGGGCGTTTTCTGGCACTCGCCACAACACCGACAGAATATTTCAATGGCTTTCTTTATGCCTGGCCAATAGAATCGGCGGATCACTCTGTCATACGTTTTTTGGACCCCTAGGTGGGCCCCCAGTTGATGAGTGTGGGCCAAATACAACACTCTTGATACGTATGTCTTTGGTACTAATAATTGTTCTATTAAATCCCCCCCCGGAGTTTTGGTGACTCGATACAACAACCCATGTTTAACAATAAACTGTGGAAAGTGTTGGCTCACCCCGGAACAGTGCTGGCCCTCGATGCCCGCGACTGCGCGGCGACCGGCGTCCAAATTAGGATCGGCCCACTGTGCAGAGGCAAACTCTCCGCGGGCCGGAGGTCCGGGGTCGTCCGGGAGCGGAAACTCATTGAAAGGTTCCTCGTCGAGAGGAGGCGTTTCATACTCGGCTGGCCGGGTTGGACCTTCTTCCGCGGCCGATGTTTCGGAGTGCGGTCCGTCTGATCCCGGCCGAAAGGCTGGGCAGGCCAGGCGCGGCCGGGCGATTCGTTTCCCCCTCGGTTTCTCTCGTCGGGGCTTCTCCGTCCGACGACCGTGACTCCAGTAGCGGCTGAATAGGGGGCAGTCTGTGCCGATCAGGAGCGGGACCGGGAGGTTAGGCACCACTCCGGCTGCGACTCTGACCTCGCCTTTCGGGGTCTGTACTCGGATATAGCTGACCGGATAGCTCTTCACGTCCCCGTGGACGCACGTCACCGGCAGGGTCTCTGTGGTGAGGGCCTCCGCGAGGTCAGCCCGCACGAGCGTTACCCCACTACCGGAGTCAAGGAGGGCATGGGTGTCGATGCGGCCCACCCGGACCGGCAGTGTCGCCTGCTGGCACGGGGCTCCTCCGGTGTGGAGGGCGGGTCGGGTTCGTCTCCAGCGGCGGAAGGCATCGACACATCCCGGTCGGGGCAGGACCATGAGAGGTGGTCCTCTTGTCCGCAGACATAGCACCTCCTCATCGGCCTAATCCCTCTGTCGGCCTGTGCTCGAGGGTCCCGCTGGGCCGAGGGCTGAAGTGGCGGGGGCCGGCGTCGGCTGTCTCGGCTGGGTCTGTCTTGTGTGGCGGGCCTACGGAGGGGCTCGCTCTGCGTGTGGCGCATCATGTCGGCGCTGACTTGGTGGTTCTCTAATAATGCCACCAAGGCGTTCAGCGATGATGGGCTCACCTGGGCAGCATATTTTCTGGCGTCGGGCGGCAAGGAGCGGATGCATCTGTCTATTACGAGGCGTTCTATCCACGGGGGTTCCCCTGTGGAGGTGAGCCAGCTCTGGGTGCGCCTCAGCAACTCGGCGACTTGGGAGCGGGGCGGCTGGTCCGGGGTGTACCTCCAGCCATGGTACCGTTGGGCGCGGGCAGGGAGGTTGTAGCCGTAACTGGCGAGGATGGCGGTGCGCAGCTTCACAAAGTCGCGGGCCTCTCCCATTGATAGGTCCCGGCAGACCCTCTGTGCCTGGCCCGTGAGGAAGGGCGCGATGATGCCTCCCCAGTGGGCTGCGGCCCATCCCTCTCGTACCGCCGTTCTTTCAAAGAGCTCCAAATATGCCTCGATATCATCGTCGGGGGTCTGTTTAGTGAGGACATCACCTGGGGCACGGGAAGTCGATTCGTCTTTTTCTATTTTTTTTATTAGTTCATGTACTGCTTTCTGTAATTCAGTTTGGCTTTGTATTAGCGCCACCAGAGCCTGGGCCTGCTCCATGGTGCGTGCGGTTGGCGTTGAATCAGAGTGCCTGCATTCTCCACCACTTGTGGCAACTCTGATTCAATCCAAGACACAAAAAGCAGTTTAAACGCCGAAGCGTTGTTTTATTCAAAATGAATGTCTTCCCTTATCGGGGTATTGTCCATGAAATCTATCAAATAAGGCAGGCTGGGTTAGCCTGGGCCAGTGTAGGGTGTTTCTCCCCACCACGTAGCCAGGGCTCAGTTCCGCTTTTAATTACTCCAGCAACATGCCTGTGGACGAGAGGAGAGAAGGTCGGTCAGGCGACATCACATAATGACAAGAGTATGTTTAGGGAGAGGAGGAGAATCTGACTTACCGCCCGACAGCAAGGAGCGCTTCCTCTCTGGAGGAGAACCGGCCACACAGTGAGCTTCAGAGCGGCGTCGGTTTTCTATTGCCACTGATTGGGTGATCTGGTCCAGCCGGGCGCTCTGTTCCTAACAGCGCCCGGCTGCTAGCGGTCCCACTGATTCAGGACATAATTGGGGAAATACCTGTCAGTGATGACTCGGCCTAGACAGCGTCTCAGTCGGGATCCCCCGGCTCTGACGTCACTGTGGTGGCTGGTTGTCCTCCCGCTCTCACCTGTCAGGGGGTAGGCTGCCGAGACTCCACAAAACACATAATTAAAATAAAATAAAATAAATAAATAAATAAATGAATAAATAAACAAATAAATACATACATACATAAATAAATAAATAAATACAAAAAAATACAATACAATACAATACAATACAATACAATAAAATAAAGATTGTTCACGAGTCCCAGTCGAGTCTCAAGTCTTTTGAGGACGAATCTCAAGTCACTGTGTGTGCAACTTAAGTGCGACGTGTATGATGTGTGTGTGTGTGTCTGTGTGTGTGTGTGTGTGTGTCAAGAATCCTGTCAGTTACAGAACTTCCTCACCGGCCTCATTCACTCACTCACTCCCTCCCTCACTCCCTCACTCACTCACTCACTCACTCAGCGATCCAGCCCACACAGGCACCAAGGTCCTGTACAGATAATAGCCTACTTGTTTTGGCCTGTTCTTACTTTAACTGATTATGTGAGGAGGTGCACGTAGGCTCTTTTATTTGTCTTTATTAGGCTTAATCTATTTCTATCAAGTCTGTGGGTTTGTGTTTGAGATCAATGAAAATAGGTCTCCTCATCCTTTACTTATGGAAACCATTCAAAGCCACTTGTCATGGCTGGAATATGAATGACTCTGTTTCAGAAAGTAAGAAAAGCTAAAGTACTAACAGTATATCTGCTATATCTCATTCATATGCAAGACAGCCTAAGAGCTGTGTGTGAGTTTGAGTGTAGAGACAAAGCAGGAACATAGAGATATATGGCACCACAATATGACCAGAATAAAACTAATGATGTCTTTAAACACTATTATGGAGATTTGTATTGCTAGCACTCACGACGCCATTAATTCCCTCGATCGTTTTGGGGCTGTAAAATTAACTGTCTGCAGAGTGAAGCCATGCGTTTAAATGCGTCGGCTGCTACACCTCAAAGTCACACCTGTCTGCTACTCATGGTGTGACAAAAAAATTAAATATAATGGCTCCAACTTCTAAGATATTTAGTTTGAATGGTCCCTCTTGACTTTAAAATATTCAATGTTGGAGCATAATTCTCTCCAGAGTCTTTATGGGTTGGTTAGATTTGTCTGAAAATGAATATTATGCAAAGTTTGTTGAATCTTGAAATTAATTGCTTCTACTTTTTGAGCTGTATGTATGTGATTATCTGTTGGAAAAGGATACATTATGAATAACAATGAATGTGCACTTGAGTGCTCTATTCTTCCTTTGTGCAATCTATGTCAAGTGCCCAGGTCAATCTTTGTAGTCATTCAAGATGGCCAGCTGACATCTTTGTAGACATGGTTCTGTTGGTTTTATGGTTCTGCTTGCTCTTTAAATGATATGCAGTCAAGTCCAACGAACATGAGAACACACTGGACAGCTCAGCTTCTCTGCATGATGTGCCCATGGCCTTGCACAGACAGTTCCATGCCATGCTGTTCACCCTCACAGGACAGGCAGGGTCTGCTGTTCACCCTCACAGGACAGGCAGGGTCTGCTGTTCACCCTCACAGGACAGGCAGGGTGTGCTGTTCTCCCTCACAGGACAGGCAGGGTGTGCTGTTCTCCCTCACAGGACAGGCAGGGTGTGCTGTTCACCCTCACAGGACAGGCAGGGTGTGCTGTTCTCCCTCACAGGACAGGCAGGGTGTGCTGTTCTCCCTCACAGGACAGGCAGGGTGTGCTGTTCACCCTCACAGGACAGGCAGGGTGTGCTGTTCTCCCTCACAGGACAGGCAGGGTGTGCTGTTCACCCTCACAGGACAGGCAGGGTGTGCTGTTCTCCCTCACAGGACAGGCAGGGTGTGCTGTTCTCCCTCACAGGACAGGCAGGGTGTGCTGTTCACCCTCACAGGACAGGCAGGGTGTGGTGAGCTTGGGCAGACTCTCCAGGGTCCTTTTTGGCTGGTTTACTATAGCTTCAGCTTCAAGCGTGGCTAATCTGGTTATTAGCAAACATGGCAGCTGTGACAATACTCTCTGGCATCATTCTTTCTGATTCGGATGCTGCTGTTGCTTCTCCTGGTGGAGCGGGTCGTCCACTAATCTCTTTGGTTAAACGAGGTTGGTGGTTCGATTCCCGGCTCCTCCAGTCTGCATGTCGAAGTGTCCTTGGCCAAGATACCCCAAACTGCTCCTGGTGGCGATGCTGCCATCAGTGTATGAATGTCTGTGTGAATGGGTGAATATACTGATTGTAAAGCGCTTTGGATAAAAGCGCTATATAAATGCAGGCCATTTAGCCATATAGTCATATGCCACATGCTGGTGTTGTCCAGCTCCTCCAAACATGATATACTGAACAACACTTTTGTTTTTGTTCCCATTTTCCACGAGTTGAAATAAAAGATCTAAGACTTTTTCTATGCTCAATGCAGGTCCCAAGGCGAATGCGATTTTGTCACGGATAGGTCCCAAGACGACCGGGGCTTGGACCCGGAGGATCAATACGACCCATTCTCATAAGCATTCTTGTGAGTTGACATTTGATGTTACACTTTAGCAGAGCGTGGTGGTGGTGGTGGTGGGGGGGGGGGGGGTCAGAGGGTGCGGCCACAAATGGGCCCATAATCTGAACATGCATTTATGTTCTTTAGTTGATTAGTTTGAATAACGTTTGTTTGTGTGTCTTGATTGTGAAAACATTATAATAAAAAGTGGGTCAGCGCCATCTTGCATTGTGGCATGTTTGTTTTGCTGTCGATTCCACCGGTAGTGGCCCCTTATCAGACCCCCGTCACTCTGACTCGATTTTCTCGGGCCCCGAAAAAGATCCAGTGTTGTGTAGATACTAGCCATCTTCTTGTTTGTTGCAGCTTGTGTTGTACACCACCATGTGTGCTTAGTTATTGTGCAGGCTTGCAATAGCCTACAGTACCTGTAGCGTGTTGATGTGTGGGTTACTATGTGTGGCTTGACAAATATGGCTGCGTGTCTCTATGAGCACTCAACAGCATTCAGTGATGTGGTGTGCGTGCGTGTGTGTGCGTGCGTGCGTGTGTGTGTGTGTGTGAGAGAGAGAGAGAGAGAGAGAGAGAGAGAGAGAGGGGCAGACAGGCTGCTGTCTGTGACAGCAATGAAATGTCTGTTGTTTTTATGGGTTTATTGCGTTTTTATTATACAATGATACATTGTAGCATCCCCTTGAAATGTGTTGCGTTGAGAGTCAGGGCGATTTCTTAGCGTCACTTTAGCATCTGCTTGCACTTTGCACTGCTGTGCACTTTCAACTGCTGCTTTGTGTTTCTTTTAATCATGTGATATCATGTGCCTTATGTCGTGTTTTTTACGCTCGCTGCAAATCAATTTGCCCTTCTGGGACACTTAATAAACTTGAATCTTGAATCTGTCGCTGTGCATCGATGGTGGCGCTGAACCGTTCACCAATCGATGCATGTGTAGAGCGCCGTGCGCTGTCCTCGGTGCTGAAACATTTGAACAGGACTGGAAACATGTTTTCTTTCTTCTTCCTCCTCCTCTTCTTCAGAACAAGCTTGTCTGTAATGCGGCTTCACATTATTCCCTGGCTCAATAAGTGACAAACTGATGGTGCAATTCCCCAATGTGCTTTCAAAGGCTGTTAGCGGGCTCAGTTTTAAAGCCAGAGTGAAGTTTCTGATATCATATGAAATGTGTGTGTGTGTGTGTGTGTGTGTGTGTGTGTGTGTGTGTGTGTGTGTTTTGAACCAGTAGCCGTATGTTGTTATTAAGCCTTTCTGATGCTATTGCATGGTTAAATCAGCAAATTTTATTTCATGGGAAAATAATTGTTGGTATCCGTGGCAGTGGAAGTGGTCCCTGGGAAGTTTGGTTTGGAACATAGTGGTACTTGGTCTGAAAAGTTTGGGGAGCCCTGGGTTATAACAACTATTTGACAGTTGTGACTTTTAAAATGACTTTATCAGAAGGGCCCACTGAGAATGCTCCACCCCCTTTGGGCTGAGATGTGCATGGCGTTATTTATCTTTTTTTTTAAATGATTATGACATTTGATCAAGCACAATTGACCAAATGTATTTTTTTTGACAGAATAAGTGAATATTTTTTTTATGGGAGAGCACACAAAAGACAGAGAGAGATAAAAGGGATAAGTGGGGACTTCTACAGGCCTAAGCTGTAGTAAGCTAGGTAACATGTTAGCTAACGTTCATGAAGTAGCTGCTAACGATTCTTCACTTCTGAGGGCCCCATGTGCTGCCTGGGGCCCCAAAATGACTCGGGGCGCCACTGCGGACCAAATGACGCTGGTGTGAAAACCACCTCAATAAAAACTCAGGTCCTCACGGGGATTTACCGTTTCATTTCACTCCTCATTGCAGTCAATGTGCAAAACTGCAAATGAGGAGTTACAGAGTTTATAAGAAGCACTACACCTCTTCCAGGTCAGACCGATGGTCGCCTCCGCGTCAGGTTTGGAAATAAGGAAATAGCACACCCGATGGACACAATATACACACCATATTCTAGAAGTGGCTCACATAACGTTCTGTTCACAGAGCGATGTGGGGAAAACCCGCAGGAAGGCGTAAATCAATCATGTCGTCACATCCGCCGCGCGACAGAACACATACACCTTCACCCTCTTTGTGCCAAGTCATCAGTTTGCACACATCTGTCTCTTTAGTCGGGTTTCCATCCACCTGTTTTTATGCGAAATTTCAATTTGCGCGTTCAAAAAACTGAGTGGAAATGTTGCAAAATTCGCAAAAGCCTCCAAATATCGCAAAAAAGTTTTCACACTTGAGGGAGGTGGAAAAGGCGGGTGTATCGATAAAAGGAAAATGCGATATGTGCAGTGGAAACAGTTTAAGCGATATTCCGTTGGCTCTCCATTCAAAAACAACACAGTTTGCATTGATCACTGCAAAACATGACATGCCGTGTGTAGCCTCCACACAATGGGGCTACACACGGTAAATCATGGTAAATACGCAGCACAATACCCGCCGTGGTAAACAGAAGAAGACTGAGATATTAACTTTAAGGCGACTCACTTCTAGAATTGAATGAAATTGCATTAATTTACTATCTGCATGCTCCGTGGATTATAACGTTATGGTTGTCGAGTCGCACCTGGTAATCCAGAAATTGCATTATGGTACCTTTGTCTACTTGTAGATCATCAAGAAACTTTAAAGCAGCTACGAGCAAGATTTTCGATTGTTATTAAACAGTCTAAATGTAATATTGATGCATCACATCTTACCTAATAGTAGCTGAGACCAAAGCCGTGTGAATCGGAGATTGCTCTCTTGATGATTATAGAGTCTGTGTCTGTCTTCCGGTGGGCCAGATAGACCAGGAAGTGAAACGAAACGGTTTACGGCAGCTGCCTGCCTTCAACCTTTTCGCTCTGCCTAGCAACATAGCATAAACAAGGAGAATGTCATGCTCGCTACATCCAGGGGCTTGCTACTCTCGTGAACATCTCTCGTTATATATTAACAGTTTGTTTGGAAGTCATTTTGTTATTTTGTGGTTATGGCTGAAGTGGCTGCCGCAAACCGTTTCATTTCACTTCCTGATCTGCCCCGGCCGCAGACAGACTAATCATCAAGACAACACTGGCCGATTCACTCGGGGTTCAAGCGAGACTACTCGGCGTTGGTCTCGTCTACTATTAGATGTAAGATGTGAGGCATCGATATTAAATTTAGACTGTTTAATAACAATCGAAAGTCTTGCTCGTAGCTGCTTTAAATGAATAACTTTAGATGTGTTTAATATATCGGGTCTAGCAGCTGATCAGCAGCTCAGACAGCCTCAAACACGAGGTGATTGACAGCTCTATAATTCGCATAACAGCAAAGGATGGACCCCATTATTTCGCATTTTATTTTGCCGACTTTCTGAAAATTTGATTAAAATTTGCAATACCTTTGGATGGAAACCCAGCTAGAGGACATAACACTTACAGTAGTGGACACACACACACACACACACACACACGCAAACCTGTCAAACAAATAGGATTTGTACGTTGTGTCTAATCCCATTCTTATCTCACTGTTGTTTATGGCCTGCCTCTAATTGGCATTTCATTGGTCGGTTGTTTTGATTGGCTCCAGTCTGTTGGCAGACTGGAGCCAAAGCGAATCACATTCTCTAAACAGGCTGCTCCTCTTTCATTCTCTCCTATAGCTCCACTCCAAGTATGGGAACAGACAAATCGCTGCTATCAAGCTGGAGCTGTACAGCGGCTCGCAACTAATGTCTTATCCAGGTCATCTCAGTTAAAGTTGTCTCGCTGCTGAACTGCTGGCGCTGGTTTGGGAACAGCTGTTAGCTCTGTGATGACAGCTGAAAGCAGAATTCACCCCTCTGTGTGGGGTCCATGTGTCCTGCTGAGATTCTGTTCTCTGCAGTTAACCACCCGGGGGAGAGCTGGGTTTACCAAATAGAGCTATTTCATATTTCTATTATGTATTTAAGATTTCTATCTAATGAGTTCTACATGTATACTCAAAACATATTGTCTTTTGTATGTCACTGTGAGGTGGAATAGTTTGTATTTTTAATCTGAAGTGGTCTGAAAGAAAGTGGTGCCAAAGCTGATAACTATAACAAATGCATTAAAAACCCATGGTTTGATTAAAAGATGATTATATATTTTTAGAAAATATAGAAGCTACCTCTCTTCTCATGATAAAATATAGAAGCTACCTCTCTTCTCATGATAAAATATAGAAGCTACCTCTCCTCTCATGATAAAATATAGAAGCTACCTCTCTTCTCATGATAAAATATAGAAGCTACCTCTCCTCTCATGATAAAATATAGAAGCTACCTCTCTTCTCATGATAAAATATAGAAGCTACCTCTCTTTTCATGATAAAATATAGAAGCTACCTCTCTTCTCATGATAAAATATAGAAGCTACCTCTCTTCTCATGATAAAATATAGAAGCTATCTCTCTTCTCATGATAAAATATAGAAGCTACCTCTCCTCTCATGATAAAATATAGAAGCTACCTCTCTTCTCATGATAAAATATAGAAGCTACCTCTCTTCTCATGATAAAATATAGAAGCTACCTCTCTTCTCATGATAAAATATAGAAGCTACCTCTCTTTTCATGATAAAATATAGAAGCTATCTCTCTTCTCATGATAAAATATAGAAGCTACCTCTCTTCTCATGATAAAATATAGAAGCTACCTCTTCTCATGATAAAATATAGAAGCTACCTCTTCTCATGATAAAATATAGAAGCTACCTCTCTTCTCATGATAAAATATAGAAGCTACCTCTCTTCTCATGATAAAATATAGAAGCTATCTCTCTTCTCATGATAAAATATAGAAGCTACCTCTCTTCTCATGATAAAATATAGAAGCTATCTCTCTTCTCATGATAAAATATAGAAGCTACCTCTCCTCTCATGATAAAATATAGAAGCTACCTCTCTTCTCATGATAAAATATAGAAGCTACCTCTCTTCTCATGATAAAATATAGAAGCTACCTCTCTTCTCATGATAAAATATAGAAGCTACCTCTCTTCTCATGATAAAATATAGAAGCTACCTCTCTTCTCATGATAAAATATAGAAGCTACCTCTTCTCATGATAAAATATAGAAGCTACCTCTTCTCATGATAAAATATAGAAGCTATCTCTCTTCTCATGATAAAATATAGAAGCTACCTCTCTTCTCATGATAAAATATAGAAGCTACCTCTCTTCTCATGATAAAATATAGAAGCTACCTCTCTTCTCATGATAAAATATAGAAGCTACCTCTCTTCTCATGATAAAATATAGAAGCTACCTCTCTTCTCATGATAAAATATAGAAGCTATCTCTCTTCTCATGATAAAATATAGAAGCTACCTCTCTTCTCATGATAAAATATAGAAGCTACCTCTCTTCTCATGATAAAATATAGAAGCTACCTCTCTTCTCATGATAAAATATAGAAGCTATCTCTCTTCTCATGATAAAATATAGAAGCTACCTCTCCTCTCATGATAAAATATAGAAGCTACCTCTCTTCTCATGATAAAATATAGAAGCTACCTCTCTTCTCATGATAAAATATAGAAGCTATCTCTCTTCTCATGATAAAATATAGAAGCTATCTCTCTTCTCATGATAAAATATAGAAGCTACCTCTCTTCTCATGATAAAATATAGAAGCTACCTCTCTTCTCATGATAAAATATAGAAGCTACCTCTCTTCTCATGATAAAATATAGAAGCTACCTCTCTTCTCATGATAAAATATAGAAGCTACCTCTCTTCTCATGATAAAATATAGAAGCTACCTCTCTTCTCATGATAAAATATAGAAGCTACCTCTCTTCTCATGATAAAATATAGAAGCTACCTCTCTTTTCATGATAAAATATAGAAGCTACCTCTCTTTTCATGATAAAATATAGAAGCTACCTCTCTTCTCATGATAAAATATAGAAGCTACCTCTCTTCTCATGATAAAATATAGAAGCTACCTCTTCTCATGATAAAATATAGAAGCTACCTCTCTTCTCATGATAAAATATAGAAGCTATCTCTCTTCTCATGATAAAATATAGAAGCTACCTCTCTTCTCATGATAAAATATAGAAGCTATCTCTCTTCTCATGATAAAATATAGAAGCTACCTCTCCTCTCATGATAAAATATAGAAGCTACCTCTCTTCTCATGATAAAATATAGAAGCTATCTCTCTTCTCATGATAAAATATAGAAGCTATCTCTCTTCTCATGATAAAATATAGAAGCTACCTCTCTTCTCATGATAAAATATAGAAGCTACCTCTCTTCTCATGATAAAATATAGAAGCTACCTCTCTTCTCATGATAAAATATAGAAGCTACCTCTCTTCTCATGATAAAATATAGAAGCTACCTCTCTTCTCATGATAAAATATAGAAGCTACCTCTCTTTTCATGATAAAATATAGAAGCTACCTCTCTTCTCATGATAAAATATAGAAGCTACCTCTCTTTTCATGATAAAATATAGAAGCTACCTCTCTTTTCATGATAAAATATAGAAGCTACCTCTCTTCTCATGATAAAATATAGAAGCTACCTCTCTTCTCATGATAAAATATAGAAGCTACCTCTCTTCTCATGATAAAATATAGAAGCTACCTCTCTTCTCATGATAAAATATAGAAGCTACCTCTCTTCTCATGATAAAATATAGAAGCTACCTCTCTTTTCATGATAAAATATAGAAGCTACCTCTCTTTTCATGATAAAATATAGAAGCTACCTCTTCTCATGATAAAATATAGAAGCTACCTCTCTTCTCATGATAAAATATAGAAGCTACCTCTCTTTTCATGATAAAATATAGAAGCTACCTCTCTTTTCATGATAAAATATAGAAGCTACCTCTCTTCTCATGATAAAATATAGAAGCTACCTCTCTTCTCATGATAAAATATAGAAGCTACCTCTCTTCTCATGATAAAATATAGAAGCTACCTCTCTTCTCATGATAAAATATAGAAGCTACCTCTCTTCTCATGATAAAATATAGAAGCTACCTCTCTTCTCATGATAAAATATAGAAGCTACCTCTCTTCTCATGATAAAATATAGAAGCTACCTCTCTTCTCATGATAAAATATAGAAGCTACCTCTCTTTTCATGATAAAATATAGAAGCTACCTCTCTTCTCATGATAAAATATAGAAGCTACCTCTTCTCATGATAAAATATAGAAGCTACCTCTCTTCTCATGATAAAATATAGAAGCTACCTCTCTTTTCATGATAAAATATAGAAGCTACCTCTCTTCTCATGATAAAATATAGAAGCTACCTCTCTTTTCATGGTAAAATATAGAATCTACCTCTCTTCTCATGATAAAATATAGAAGCTACCTCTCCTCTCATGATAAAATATAGAAGCTACCTCTCTTCTCATGATAAAATATAGAAGCTACCTCTCTTCTCATGATAAAATATAGAAGCTATCTCTCTTCTCATGATAAAATATAGAAGCTATCTCTCTTCTCATGATAAAATATAGAAGCTACCTCTCTTCTCATGATAAAATATAGAAGCTACCTCTCTTCTCATGATAAAATATAGAAGCTACCTCTCTTCTCATGATAAAATATAGAAGCTACCTCTCTTCTCATGATAAAATATAGAAGCTACCTCTCTTCTCATGATAAAATATAGAAGCTACCTCTCTTTTCATGATAAAATATAGAAGCTACCTCTCTTCTCATGATAAAATATAGAAGCTACCTCTCTTTTCATGATAAAATATAGAAGCTACCTCTCTTTTCATGATAAAATATAGAAGCTACCTCTCTTCTCATGATAAAATATAGAAGCTACCTCTCTTCTCATGATAAAATATAGAAGCTACCTCTCTTCTCATGATAAAATATAGAAGCTACCTCTCTTCTCATGATAAAATATAGAAGCTACCTCTCTTCTCATGATAAAATATAGAAGCTACCTCTCTTTTCATGATAAAATATAGAAGCTACCTCTCTTTTCATGATAAAATATAGAAGCTACCTCTTCTCATGATAAAATATAGAAGCTACCTCTCTTCTCATGATAAAATATAGAAGCTACCTCTCTTTTCATGATAAAATATAGAAGCTACCTCTCTTTTCATGATAAAATATAGAAGCTACCTCTCTTCTCATGATAAAATATAGAAGCTACCTCTCTTCTCATGATAAAATATAGAAGCTACCTCTCTTCTCATGATAAAATATAGAAGCTACCTCTCTTCTCATGATAAAATATAGAAGCTACCTCTCTTTTCATGATAAAATATAGAAGCTACCTCTCTTCTCATGATAAAATATAGAAGCTACCTCTTCTCATGATAAAATATAGAAGCTACCTCTCTTCTCATGATAAAATATAGAAGCTACCTCTCTTTTCATGATAAAATATAGAAGCTACCTCTCTTCTCATGATAAAATATAGAAGCTACCTCTCTTTTCATGATAAAATATAGAATCTACCTCTCTTTTCATGATAAAATATAGAAGCTACCTCTCTTCTCATGATAAAATATAGAAGCTACCTCTCTTCTCATGATAAAATATAGAAGCTGCCTCTCTTCTCATGATAAAATATAGAAGCTACCTCTCTTCTCATGATAAAATATAGAAGCTACCTCTCTTCTCATGATAAAAGTTTGGCTGTGCAAGAGGCAAGGACTGCAGAAAGTGCATTCATATTCAACATTTGGATATTCCACCAGAATTTGTACTGAGTTACTGCTGTCATCTCTTTCGTTGTCTGTCTGTCTGCCTGCCAGCCTGTCTGTCTGTCTGCCTGCCAGCCTGTCTGTCTGTCTGTCTGCCTGCCAGCCTGTCTGCCAGCCTGTCTGTCTGTCTGTCTGCCTGCCAGCCTGTCTGTCTGTCTGTCTGCCTGCCAGCCTATCTGTCTGCCTGCAAGCCTATCTGTCTGCCTGCAAGCCTATCTGTCTGCCTGCCAGCCTGTCTGTCTGTCTGCATGCCTGTCTGTCTGTCTGCATGCCAACCTGTCTGCCTGCCAGCCTGACTACCTGTCTGCCTGTCTGTCTATCTTGTTCTTGCTCTTCATGAGCTGAGAGCTTAATGAGGGGCTGAGTAGACTGAAGGGGTGTGTGTGCATGCGTGTGTGTGTGTATGTGCATGCGTGCGTGTGTGTGCATGCATGCATGCATACGTGTGTGTGTGTGTGCACATGCGTGCGTGTGTGTGTGTGCGTGCGTGCATGTGTGTGTGTGCGTGTCTGTGTGTGTGTGTGTGTGCGCGCAAGTAAAATGTTCTGTCAAAGTTTTCGGTGCACTGAAAACTTTCATTGCCCACCCACACGCCTGTGAGAGGACGTTGGCAGTGAAATAACTCCTGAGTTTATATAACGTTACGTTTGTGTAACTGTATTTGCATTTGCATATGTGCTGACAAAACAGAGAGAGAGAGAGAGAGAGAGAGAGAGAGAGAGAGAGAGAATCTTAACCTGACGCTGCCAAACGATCTCATGAGCTCGCGTGAATCCAGCTGCCTTGTGACTGGTGAAGAGAGTCTGTCAACCTCTGGATAAGTGAAAATCCAGACAGGTGTTCACAAGGTTCAGTGACTGCAGTCAGGCAGAACTTGCCAGACCCCTTGGCGCCTGCAGACCCCTTGGTCCTGCAGACGTACCCCTTGGTGCCTGCAGACGTACCCCTTGGTGCCTGCAGACCCCTTGGTGCCTGCAGACCCCTTGGCGGCTGCAGACCCCTTGGTGCCTGCAGACCCCTTGGTGCCTGCAGACGTACCCCTTGGTGCCTGCAGACGTACCCCTTGGCGCCTGCAGACCCCTTACCCTAGGTGCCTGCAGATGTACCCCTTGGTGCCTGCAGACCCCTTGGCGCCTGCAGACCCCTTGGTGCCTGCAGACATACCCCTTGGTGCCTGCAGACCCCTTGGTGCCTGCAGACGTACCCCTTGGTGCCTGCAGACGTACCCCTTGGTGCCTGCAGATGTACCCCTTGGTGCCTGCAGACCCCTTGGCGGCTGCAGACCCCTTGGCGCCTGCAGACCCCTTGGCGCCTGCAGACCCCTTGGCGCCTGCAGACCCCTTGGCGCCTGCAGACCCCTTGGCGCCTGCAGACCCCTTGGTGCCTGCAGACCCTTTGGTGCCTGCAGACCCCTTGGTGCCTGCAGACCCCTTGGTGCCTGCAGACCCTTTGGTGCCTGCAGACCCCTTGGTGCCTGCAGACCCTTTGGTGCCTGCAGACCCCTTGGCGCCTGCAGACCCCTTGGTGCCTGCAGACCCCTTGGCGCCTGCAGACCCCTTGGTGCCTGCAGACCCCTTGGTGCCTGCAGACCCTTTGGTGCCTGTAGCGAAGCTTGTTGGCTCGCTGGAGGCAAAGCGTTTGGGCTTGCCTCGTGAAGTGTGCTGGATCGTGGATGAAGGCTCACGGGCTGTGACCGATCAGAATCACGGAGATGGAGATAGGGACCGACATGTCGGTCCTGGGACGCGGTTGAAATACCACTGGGATGACTGGGTGTAAGGCAATCAGGCGCCAGGGCCTGGCCGGTTGGAAGATGGCCAGGATTCAGTTCAGGTCCGGATTTAGTTGTGCTAATGGTTGACATCGTGAAGGAAAGGGAATCTCGGAGGAATCAAGCAGATCTCTCGGATGTGGTGAATCAAGCTGGAATCTCTTGGATGAGGTTAGTCAAGCATAGCGTCACAGGACACCTGGCTTATATGCTCACGTTTCGGTGTATGACATCACGTCATTGGTGATGTCACAACGTTCTAGGGAGCTATGACATCATCGATGTTATGTCTGACATTGCCGATGACCTCACAGGTGAGCTCTATGCTATGACATCATCGGTGTCATTGTTGATGATGTCATCATCATTACGTCGTGGCGCGCCGGCTGGTGGGCATCGACTGCCCCAAGAACAGGCTTGACGGTGGGCCATTATGGGCCCTTTTCTACAGCCGCTCCCAGATTCCTGTGGGGAATCTGTATTCTTCCAGAAATGGCCGGAATGGCCCTCTAGTCCCACCTGGTATAGGCAGGGCTTGGTTGATTATTCTGGGAGTGAGGGGGGCTGTGGTCCGCCTGGCCACCGGCCGCACGCCGTTGTCCAGTCCCGTACATCACAAGAGCCAAGATTTGGTGACTGTCCTCGTTGGCCAGGATGTGTGTGGGATCCTACTGCAGTAGCGAGCTGTAATGGCCTCTGGGGGCTGGAGCTTCCAGTTGACGAAACTCAGCGGCGTGAGGTCAGCGCGGGAGCCGCTCAGGAGCCAGGGGTCTATCCATCCTACCCATCCTACCCAGCTACTGCGGTAGTGAGGAGCCTCTGGTTCTGGTGGCTTGAGTTTCCAGTCGAGGAACCTCAGCGGCATAGGGTCGGTGAGGAAGCAGTTTGTCTGCCCTCGTTGGAGGGAGGCCTCTGCCCCTAGTGTCCCGTTGGCCGCCCCGTGGAGCGCCGGTGTGGCATCCTCACTGAGGGCACCGAAGGTCGTACACTCCTCCGGCTTGGGGGGAGCCGACCTGAGGCCACCGTAACTCGGCTTCAACTCCTCGCTCTTATCCGCAGTCGTGTGGAGTGGGGGTGTCTTTGGCCAGCTGTCTGGGTTGAGAAGAGGGAAGGGGGATCCGCAACCCCGCCTGCTGGTGGTGAGTGCGGGAAGAGGCCTTCCCCACGCAGTGTCGATCACAACAGCTACCTGTGATTGCGGTGGGTCGTCCTCCCACTCTTCCCAGGCCTGCAGCAGCGTCTCAGGTAGGACTGGATCATCCCAGCCTGGTTCCCATTTCCATCGGTGCTGTACGAGCAGGATAAGATGGATCCTCCCGAACTGATGGAGGGGCAAGTTCCTCGGGCAGGATTCCTGCTGCAGGGCGGTGATGGGGTAAGGTTGCTCGCCTAGACCAAGGTTCGGTTCCGTAAAGGCTCTCTTGGTGCAATAGGTCTGCTCTGGGCGACTTGCCGGCGAGACGATGAGGGAGACGGCCGCCCCGTGAAGCATCTGGGGCTCCTGCCTCGCCGTCCGCCAAGGCATGTCCGCTTGCTCCACTTGCTCGGACTTGTTGGCCTCCCTGGAGACCTTGGCTGGAGTGGTCTCCGTGAGCCCGGGCAGGGCCAGGAGGTGAATTCTGGGAATAGGTAGTTGAGATGGCTGGTCCCGTCCTCTGGGGGGGTCCCAGCTGTCGACCTCGGCTATCCTGGGGTGGTTGATGCCGTCCAGCTGACTGTGCCCTGTGCTGTTGGTCTCAGCGTTCGCCATGCCTCCCTGAGTCTGGTGTATCTCGGTGGCGGGCTTGGCCGCCCCGTTGCACTCTATGGTATGCTCAGGGTCGGCGACCTTTGACCCCTTGGTGCCTGCAGACCCCTTGGTGCCTGCAGACCCTTTGGTGCCTGCAGACCCCTTGGTGCCTGCAGACCCCTTGGTGCCTGCAGACCCTTTGGTGCCTGCAGACCCCTTGGTGCCTGCAGACCCTTTGGTGCCTGCAGACCCCTTGGCGCCTGCAGACCCCTTGGTGCCTGCAGACCCCTTGGTGCCTGCAGACCCCTTGGTGCCTGCAGACCCCTTGGTGCCTGCAGACCCTTTGGTGCCTGTAGCGAAGCTTGTTGGCTCGCTGGAGGCAAAGCGTTTGGGCTTGCCTCGTGAAGTGTGCTGGATCGTGGATGAAGGCTCACGGGCTGTGACCGATCAGAATCACGGAGATGGAGATAGGGACCGACATGTCGGTCCTGGGACGCGGTTGAAATACCACTGGGATGACTGGGTGTAAGGCAATCAGGCGCCAGGGCCTGGCCGGTTGGAAGATGGCCAGGATTCAGTTCGGGTCCGGATTTAGTTGTGCTAATGGTTGACATCGTGAAGGAAAGGGAATCTCGGAGGAATCAAGCAGATCTCTCGATGTGGTGAATCAAGCTGGAATCTCTTGGATGAGGTTAGTCAAGCATAGCGTCACAGGACACCTGGCTTATATGCTCACGTTTCGGTGTATGACATCACGTCATTGGTGATGTCACAACGTTCTAGGGAGCTATGACATCATCGATGTTATGTCTGACATTGCCGATGACCTCACAGGTGAGCTCTATGCTATGACATCATCGGTGTCATTGTTGATGATGTCATCATCATTACGTCGTGGCGCGCCGGCTGGTGGGCATCGACTGCCCCAAGAACAGGCTTGACGGTGGGCCATTATGGGCCCTTTTCTACAGTGCCTGCAGACCCCTTGGTGCCTGCAGACCCCTTGGTGCCTGCAGACCCCTTGGTGCCTGCAGACCCCTTGGTGCCTGCAGACCTCTTGGTGCCTGCAGACCCCTTGGTGCCTGCAGACCCCTTGGCGCCTGCAGACCCCTTGGTGCCTGCAGACCCCTTGGCGCCTGCAGACCTCTTGGCGCCTGCAGACCTCTTGGTGCCTGCAGACCCCTTGGTGCCTGCAGACCCCTTGGTGTCTGCAGACCCCTTGGTGCCTGCAGACCCCTTGGTGCCTAGCAGCTCAAACTCAATGTACCTCAGCATTAAGAATGCATTAAGAACACTTAGGGATTGAATATGTAATCTGTGTTTTATATCAGTCCCTTAAAACTCTCTAGCCATGGAGTTAATGGGAAATATTTCATGATGAACTGACTACGCTGTGTGCTTTCCCGCGGGCACTGTGGCCCATTTAGAACATTTAAGGCAGAATGAATAGTAATTAGCTGGGCTCACTAAAGTCATGGATAGACTGTAAATGACACTGTGTTACATTGAGATGCCCACGTGACTAATCACCTAATTGGTGTGCAATAGGAGGAGTGTGGTCCACGCTGAAAAGGGCAGGAATGTTCTTCGGTTTAATTCACGGGCAGAGAGGAGAAGATGAGTTTCTCTCTGGAAGTTTGGGATGATGAAGTGCTGAAACTTTGATCTCCTCTGCTCTCTCCCCAATAATCTTCTCCCTCCAAACAATGGAGTGATGACTGTCCACTCTTTGGAAGCAGAAGGATCTTTCCCAAATAAGGGCAAGTAGCTGACCAAGCAATGCCACCAGCATGGCCATTCATTAGACTTTTTAACAAGGAGTAATTAAAATCCTTTTTGAAAATGAATGCTGTGCTGTTTAAAAAAAAAATCTTTTTAGAGTTCTGCTCTGCATGATTGTGCTGTATTTCCTCCAACTGTATTGTGAATGAGAATGAAACAAACCCCCAAGACTAGGGTCTTGGGGGTTCGTTTCAAACTAAAAGGCCTGATTTTAGGAATCGGAGCCTTGTAGGTGTGCAACAAATTACCTCCGCCAAGGAGGGAATTTGCTACAGATCGGTGTAGCAAATGGTATCAACCCAAAAATTGCTTAACAACTTATGAAACAATTGAGTTCCCTCATAATGTTCTTCCATCCTAAGCCCTTATACACTCATCAACTTTCAACATTTTAATAACAAAAACACAATCTTTAATACAGATGTATGTCTAGAAAAACTTGGCACACACGTGCTGATAACCTACTGTCTTACTCTATAAAAAAAGGGTAACACTTTACAATAACGTACACAAATCCTATAGTAGTTACTGATAAACTAACCATTAACTAATCGCCAGTTAATCATTCGCTAATGAAAAATTTGGCATTAGTTTATCACTAGTTAATCATAGTTAATGAGTAGGTAGTCATTAGTTAATGATTAGTATCTAATTTCCTGAGTAGAGTAGTTAATCAGTACCTAATGATTACAAAATTTCAGCTCGTGAATAGAGTAGTTAATCATTACTTAATGATTCCAAAATGTCAGTGCGTGAATGTATTAGTTAATCATTAGTTAATCATTAGTTAATCTTTTTGTGTACCCTATTGTAAAGTGGTGCATCATACTCAGTAGTTTATGAATACTGAATCATTACCTGTCTATTAGTTACTCTTTTTGCACCCTAATATAAAGTGAAAGATATCCTTATCAAATAAACACTCCCTCCAGGTGAGATTCAAACTCTGAACCCCAAGATTGTTAAATTGTAAGTCTGGTTCTCTACCATCTGAGCTAACCAGCCTGTTACTTGGTAGAGCCATACTATAGGTCTGTAGAGTCAGAGACTAAGTATTATGTCCTATCCACATACTACTTTCTGTTCAAGTACTTATAGTTTTTAAGATATATTCCACCCAAATACTACCTTCTCTCCAAATACTTATAGTTTTAAAGGTATATTCCATCCAAATACTACTTCATGTCCAAGTACTTAGGTATGTTTCAGCCAAATACTACTTATGTCTAAGTACTTGTAAGTACTTGGACAGAAAGTAGTATTTGGGTGGAATATACCTTTAAACTATAATACTTGGTCTCAGGCTCTACATTCAATAGTATGGCTCGAACAAGCAACAGGCTGGTTAGCTCAGATGGTAGAGAACCAGACTTACAATTTAACAATCTTGGGGTTCAGGGTTCGAATCTCACCTGGAGGGAGTGTTTATTTGATAAGGATATCTTTCACTTTATATTAGGGTGCGAAAAGAGTAACTAATGGACAGGTAATGATTCAGTATTCATAAACTACTGAGTATGATGCACCACTTTACAATAGGGTACACAAAAAGAGTAACTAATGATTAACTAATGATTAACTAATACATTCACGCACTGACATTTTGGAATCATTAAGTAATGATTAACTACTCTATTCACGAGCTGAAATTTAGTAATCATTAGGTACTGATTAACTACTCTACTCAGGAAATTAGATACTAATCATTAACTAATGACTACCTACTCATTAACTATGATTAACTAGTGATAAACTAATGCCAAATTTTTCATTAGCGAATGATTAACTGGCGATTAGTTAATGGTTAGTTTATCAGTAACTACTATAGGATTTGTGTACGTTATTGTAAAGTGTTACCAAAAAAAGATGTGCTCCCTCACTGCCCCCTCACTCAGTCACTTCATTCTGGAGCCGGGGCGGGACACGGCACACATAGGCCTACAGTAACGAGCTGCTAGCAAAACCCTAAACCGACTCCATCTATTTTTAGGCAGTCCACATCAAGAAGAAAAAGTGTAAAAACTGGCAACAGTTAACAATTATCCTGCGTTATTTGGGCTGTCTGGAGATGTCAATAGCCCTCAACATGAGAGCGTGATAGATATGCATTATGAAACGTTAGCTACAGTGTAACTTCACTAATGCCACAGTCCTGCCATAAGCTGGAGTGACTCCTGAAAATTGCAGGGGATGGGGGAGGGCAGTCAGAGCGTCTTCTTGGGGGACATTAGTAGGACTGATTCAGAGCAGATATGGCTCTGGGGATGAGACTATTCCTCAAGCTGGAGGTGCGGGCGGAGGTGGCCCTATAACGTCTGCCAGATGAGTTCAAACAGATGGTGGTGTGTGTGTGTGTGTGTGTCCCAATGATCTTCTGTGCTCTGGAGACGACCCGCTGAAGAGCCTTCCTGTCCACTGCTGTGTGGCAGAGCTGCCACACAGGGATACAGTATGTTAAGATGCTCTCTATGGGGCATCGGTAGAAGGTCACCAGCAGCGGTGGGGCAAACCAGCTTTCTTCAGTGTCCTAAAGAAAAACAGATGTTGTTGTGCACAGTTTATGTAGCCTATGAATTTATATTTTAGCCTATTATTATTAGAAAATGAATGCATATAAAACAATGATGTGCACATTATCATCACTTTGTGGCCACCCCTGGGCCATGCACCCATACAATTCTTAGAACATCCACTGGCAGTATAGAGGGGTTTATGCAAATTGCAAATTTGCATAATTGTTCTTTCTTTCTTTCTTTCTTTCTTTCATTCTTTCTTTTTTTAAGAATGACAAACCCAGTTATTTAAAGGCCTCATATTTAGTCAAAGTTGTGGAAGGAGGAAGAAATTGCATTTTGGGGGAAATTGAAAATAACGCCAGATGGGCATTGGCCTTTCAATTGTGTTACATTACATCTTTAAATGAACCACATAAATAACCAAAAATATGATGGTAGCCTATATCAGTGGAAATAATTAAATTTTCATAGACCACTCCACAGAGAACACTCAACTGAGTGAGAATGTGATTTTGAAACACTGCAGTGCCCGTTCACCTGCTGCTGCAAAGAGCACACTTTGCACCAAATCCAACACTGCATTATCCTTGTGTCCCCAGGAAAACCCACCACGTGTTAAGTAGATCCGATGAAGGGTTCTCGAGATACGCGAAGGGCACACGCACACGCACACGCACACACACACACACACACACACACACACACACACACACTAGAGAGCTGCAAACCCAACGAACCCATCTACCATACATTGTGAGGACACTAATGTGACGTTATTCAATGCAGCTATAAACGGTAAGTCTGCTGTTTTAATTTCGATATGCTTGAGTGACATAATATTTCAGTTTGTGGGCATTGTTGCTGTTGGCAATTGTCTGGATTTTGATAGGCCACGGTATGAGGGGGAGAGAGAGACAGAGAGAAAGCTGCGGTGGTTGTCTTTATAGGCAACACAGTCTAGCAACGTTTTGGACCAACGAGTTCAGCAGCACGGCAGCATGCACAGAGAGGGAGAGGGAGATGTGTCGTCATATCGTGATATTGATGTCGGGCCTCGCAACGGGCTCGGGCCAATTCATTTCATAACTCATCCGGGCCGGGTCGGGCACGGGCCTGCATGTCACGGGCCGGGGAGGGCTCGGGCCGAGATTTCAGGCAGCTCTCTAACACACACACACACACACACACACACACACACACACACACACACACACACACTCCTAAGCCCTTTTCCCACATGCGCTTTGTACCGCAAAATGACCGGAACGTGGTGTAATGCCTGCATGTGGGAAAGGCGCCGTGCCGGTATAAGCGCGACCCCGTCGTCCCCGACATTTCACCAGTTTCGATCCAGTCAGAAGAGCGGTATGCTCTTAAGGGGACGCAAGTGGAAACGGTCCAGTCATTTTCCGCGACAGCGGTCCTTCAATCATGGGCGAAGTATAGCCTACACACGTTGCTTAATGTTCCAGCGGGCATCTAATCATTCGCGCACATTAAAGCAAACTGGCGAAATGATCTTGTGATAGCCTAATAAGAGCAGTATGTCAGCTTGCTGATTTCCGAAGGCAAGCCGGACACATCAAACGAAGCCAGTCTGTAAAAAGTGCTTCAACGCAACGCAGGTGAACGGATAAACATCGAACCAGCAACTATTTCTCTCAGACACGGATCCCAACTTCTTCAAAGTGCATCATCTAATCATTCGCGCACATCAAAGCAAACTACTTCCACACATTTCGCTTCATGCATTTGCTTTCTCTACATACATAGGCTACAAGCGTTGGGCAGCTTGCCTTGCAAGCCTCTGCCATTCTCGCTTTGTCTGTCCTGTGTCAGGCTGCTGCAAAGTACGGAGGACTGAGTGAAGTTTTGCCGACCCCCCAAATAAGCTCCCCCCTCCCCCCGTCCCCCAACATACCGGCTATTTGACGAATAGATTCCCATATGCGCGCGCTAAGGTGTGAAGGGAAATTCAGGGAAATGTCCGATATTGACTTACAGGTAATTTTCCGGTACGCATGTGGGAAAAGGGCTATAGATAGCAAATATCCCTTTAAGTCTCCTTCAGTTCGATTTTGGTGAGGGGCCGCGTCTACTTGTGACAAAGCCAGTATTTATTGCAGGGCTATTGTATTGTATTATATTATAGGAATTGATGTTGTCCATTCCCTGTACACAGCAGATCAGATTGTACTTCATCTTTCAATACATCACTTTTTGTGTGAGATTCATTCTGTTCTATGATTTTACATAACACGTGACGTGTTAAACCTATGCTTTCCTATGATCTTTTCAGAGAATACTATGAGAGATCCCCACATTAAGCGTGCGCTGGGTGTCTCCAAGAAGGTGGTGAGTTGCTTCTCCTACAGTTGGAGATGAAGCAGCTCCCTGAGGCCCTAAAGCCAGCTGAAGCTGCAACACAGAATGCCCAACAAGGTGGGGAAGGGATCAAAGCAAGCAATGCTCGACAGAGTGCTGGATCAGCAGCGTGCAAGTGCTCACATCCTCTCATCAGACGGAATTAAGGTCAGACACCTCCCCACTTGGCAGGATGTAAATAGAAGTCCTCGAAACACTCGACAACCCCCTCCATCCTCTCGCTGAATTCACAGAGGCGCTCTTTCACGAAGCCTGTCCTCTCCCTACTCAACAGCACAGCCTGGGCAGAGAAAGAGGGGGAGACAGACCCCTCCAGATCCCTCAAGAAGAAGATCCTTGTCAGAGAAAGAGGGGGAGACAGACCCCTCCGGATCCCTCAAGAAGAAGATCCTGGTCATTTGCTGTTGACCCCACATTTAATATGAGGTGTCAGTGAGGGCATAGTTGAAGTTGTCAAGACCAGACTGACCTCAGAGACGGTACAGTCATGGTGATTCTGATTATTTAAAGGTGGTCAGATTATACAGTATGTTTTAAAACGAAATTGTAATTCTGTGTACATTCTACGTAGGCCAAGGTGAGGAGTTAGACCTATATTATGATTAAGATTTTCTTTATTATACCTTTTTATAGATAGACGTATGGCCCATGAGAAGAGGAAACAATGTCGCATTAACAATCGAGCCCAACAGACAGGTGACTTTTCGTGACGTCATTTGCCCCGGAAGTAACTTCCGCATTCATTTCCTCCATAGACATTTCCATAAACCCTTATATAACGATTTTTAAGGCTGGAACCAAGCCAACCCGTGACCTACTGAATCGTGAGTGACCATAACACATTCAGTTTAAACAAGAACAAAAAATAACAACGCGCATCTCTGGAGGCCAGAGATAGTAGGTAGGGCAAAATGAAATGTGAGTTCACGTGCCCGGCCGAGTTTACCAGGCTAACTGCCGCCCTGGCAAAGGCAAGAGAAAGAGAAGTGAGAGGAGGGTCCATCAATTAGGGGTCAGAGATTGAAGAGAGTTGAAGAACGTCAAAAAAGATTGTCACTTGTTATAGAACTGATCAGAATGACCTCTCACTGAAGAGGCTACGGTATTGAATCTTCTCTCTCTTTAGAAAGGACCTGGTATCGCTGAGTGCTGCAGGTAGCTTTACTAGACTTCCAGTGGAGAAGTGAAGAAGATGGCATCTTGCCAGTAAGGAAGTGAAAGCTAGGGTATCTAAACGCTTGGAGGTGTATCGATTGTAGTCTTCTGGGAGCCGGAATATGGCAATATGAGGAGAGTCGTTTATAGCTCAAAAGTATTTTTTCACATAGTATCGAAGTAGTTCAGCCAAAAGTAAGATAATAATGGAAAAGAGTATAACATATGGGTTAAATTGCAGGATCAAGCATATTTGTCACTGCTGTTTGTCATATCGGGATACATTTGTGACAATCAAGCTTTTGAAAAATGTACCCTAATTAGAGATGCGCGGATGAGCTTTTATGTCATCCTAATGCATGAACCATCCGCCCACCATAAATCCCCCAATTTAGTACCCTATGTATGTATCCTATGAATTAATTAATGTACCCTATTATTAATTTACCCTAATTTACGAGTGTGAGACGAGCACATGTGCAACGTCCCACCAGTCAACCACCAGGTTCCATCCCAGTTCACACTCCCATGGTAGTCTTGACTTTGGTGGTCTGCCATAAATCCACATGTCAGTGCACATAAATCCACATGTCAGTGCACATAAATCACATGTCAGTGCACATAAATCACATGTCAGTGCACATAAATCACATGTCAGTGCACATACATCCACATGTCAGTGCACATAAATCACATGTCAGTGCACATACATCCACATGTCAGTGCACATAAATCACATGTCAGTGCACATACATCCACATGTCAGTGCACATAAATCACATGTCAGTGCACATAAATCCACATGTCAGTGCACATAAATCACATGTCAGTGCACATAAATCCACATGTCAGTGCACATAAATCACATGTCAGTGCACATAAATCCACATGTCAGTGCACATAAATCCACATCAGTGCAAATAAATCCACATGTCAGTGCACATAAATCCACATCAGTGCAAATACATCCACATGTCAGTGCACATAAATCACATGTCAGTGCACATAAATCACATGTCAGTGCACATAAATCCACATGTCAGTGCACATAAATCCACATGTCAGTGCACATAAATCACATGTCAGTGCACATAAATCCACATGTCAGTGCACATAAATCCACATCAGTGCAAATAAATCCATGTCAGTGCACATAAATCCACATCAGTGCAAATAAATCCACATGTCAGTGCACATAAATCACATGTCAGTGCACATAAATCACATGTCAGTGCACATAAATCACATGTCAGTGCACATACATCCACATGTCAGTGCACATAAATCCACATGTCAGTGCACATAAATCCACATGTCAGTGCACATAAATCACATGTCAGTGCACATAAATCACATGTCAGTGCACATACATCCACATGTCAGTGCACATAAATCACATGTCAGTGCACATACATCCACATGTCAGTGCACATAAATCACATGTCAGTGCACATACATCCACATGTCAGTGCACATAAATCACATGTCAGTGCACATAAATCCACATGTCAGTGCACATAAATCACATGTCAGTGCACATAAATCCACATGACAGTGCACATAAATCACATGTCAGTGCACATAAATCCACATGTCAGTGCACATAAATCCACATCAGTGCAAATAAATCCACATGTCATTGCACATAAATCCACATGTCAGTGGCACTGACATGTGGATTTATGTGCACGCATTTTATGTGCACGATTTATGTGCATGCAGAAAGCGTAATGTCCAGCCAAATGCCAAGATATTGGAGTGTATGAATACCAAGACTATTGTCGAAACTAGGGGACGTGAAAACAGCATTCACTTGGTCTTGTCGGAATTTAAGACAAGTTTGTGATGAAAAAGAGACCGCTGAAATGCATCAAAGGCAGTCTGCAGACTGAGCGGCCTGTGCAGGAGTGGTGCCGAAACTATACAAAATTGTGTCAACCGCATAGTAATGGACGTTACAATGCAGAGAGGGGAGCAAAATAGTAGTATCTGTGGAACACCTTGACCAATCACAAGAGAGCTGGATCTAAAACCATCAGCCACAACAGCCTGCTTTCTCCCAGACAGATAGGGTAGTTAGAAAACCAGCTGACGGAGAGATCATCTAATCCAACAGTTTCCGTAATAAAATAACATGGTCCACCGTATCGAAAGCCTTTGAGAGGTCGACAAAGAGAGCAGCACAATGACTACTATCAAGACCCTTCACTACAGGGCCGATTCTAGGGGGGGGCAGGGGTGGGCTATGCCCACCCAAAAATGAATCTTGCCCACCCAAAAAAAAAAAAAAAAAAAAATCTCCCTTTTTGAATTCCAGACGACCGCACTTAGGGTCACGACCCAAAGGTTGGAGACCACTGGGTTAGTTAGTTTAGGGCACCTAACAGTAGTTATAGCTTTAATTTGATTTGAGAAATAAGCTCATCCAATGCAAAGAATATTATGGAGTTGATTATTTTAAACTATGGATGAAGGATTGTTATTTATTTGTTAGGGTAACAAAGTCAATCTGCTTTCAAAGTTTTAATTTCAGTTTGAGTTTGAATAAGACTAAAAGTCTTGTAAATATAGGTTTGAAGGCTAAATGGCAAATAGTTTTTAGCTATGGTTAAGTCTCACTGCACTAGTCTTTAATTTGATTTGAGAAATAAGGTCATCCAATGAAAATAACTGTTATGGAGTTAGTCTTGTGAATATAATAACAGTTGTGTAAATAGTTAGTTTGTTAGTTAGTTTGTATGTACATAGTTAGTTTGCAAATAGTTTTAATAATAGGAGTTTTGTAAACATTGGGCCTGTCCCCTGTGTGAAAGTTCATACTTAGGTTATCCACAGCACAATGTGGACACCTAGTGGAACAGTTTAGTGTTAGAATATAATGCAACAGTTTTTTTTTGGTATGACTATTTTCATTGCCCCCCCAAAATTTTCAATTGCCCACCCAGTAACCTCACCCTAGATACGTGTTATTTAAAGGGGCCATATTATGCATTTCTTAATTTTGTATCATATATATGTTGTTACAATCTTGGATGGTCATATTAAACATGGGCTAAGCTTCAAATAAATATGTGAAAGTGTTTTAATGTTACCCCCATGAACCACCCCTCGCGCCAATGAACTCTCGTAGACGAGATGACATGGATTTATGGCGATTTTGTGCGAGAACCATAATTTTTGTGACGTCAGTAAGGACTTGTTACCCTGGCAACAAAGCGTTGCCGCCGGCCGGCGCGCAGCGCGCGCACGCTAGCTCCCACCCTTCCCCTCTCTTCCCTGTGGTGTTTCAGTAACCCGCGTCGCCACTCACCAGGCTCTCTCTAGCCTGGCTGTCTGGGACACAAGTAGTCTCATGGAATAACGGATTCCAGACCGCAAAAACAAGGAGACGACATGGAAGTTAGCCAGGATGTAGGACTGAAGTGGTAAGTTCTGAAAATATGTGTCTCATTCCAGCATCGGTCCAATGTGCTGCTAGGAAGCGCTAACGTTACTTACCGGCTGGGTAACGTTAGCACTTGCTATTATGTTAGCCTATGAACAACCGATGAATGACGAAAGGCACATATTTTCAGAACTTGTAACGTTAGTCCAACTTGCTGACTTCTCCAAGTCCTCATTTTGGTTTGGTCCGTGTAGCCTTTGCTAGGAGAGGCACACTATAGTCACAAGCATTTGGGAAGTTAGCTAACTAGCTACATTAGCTAGTGTGAAGCTGCCCGGGCAGGGTGTAACGTTATGGCAGGCCGTGGTAATAGAATCCCTGCTTGGCCAGCCACCGAAGCAAATGTCCGGGTGCAGCCCGGCCTAGCGGAGCTGTAGATAGCTAGGGGGATGTTGATAAATCAATTGATAGCTTGCTTTATGTCCAAGTCACGTTTTTCATCGATGGTCAAATTCGTTTTGACAATCCGTTGCTCGTTGATATAATTGTTTTACAACTACCAAATTTAGTAGCCATAGCAGAGATCGCCTGTCTGTTTCTGTTATGCATGATGACTATCTATCTATCTATCTATCTATCTATCTATCTATCTATCTATCTATCTATCTATCTATCTATCTATCTATCTATCTATCTTATCTAGATAGATAGATAGATAGATAGATAGATAGATAGACAGACAGACAGACAGACAGACAGACAGACAGACAGACAGACAGTCTCGCTTCTACAGCGATAGCTCTCTGGGCAGAAGTTTGCAAACGCAAAAACTCCTCGCGCTGCCCACCTGGAGTATTTTCCGGAGGGTGGGGGTTCAGGGACAGGACCTAAAAACAGAGCGTTTCAGACAGAGGGTGAACTGAAGGGGGCAGTGAGAGCCAGTACAAGATAAACAATGAGTTTTTTAAACTATGACTGATGCAATAAGTTACTCTAGTGGAGGCCAACAATAAAATAATAATACATTATATTAGCAAAATATGGGCCCTTTAAGATAAGGGATGTAGCTGTTACAGTGCTGTGTCCTGGTCTGAACCCTGATTGTTGAGATTGGAGAATGTTGTCTCTAAGGCCCGTAACTGTTCATTCACCAAGGTTTCATCAGCATGCAGTAACGTAGTGTATCAGCGTAAGAACTCTCATGGGTCTGGCGTTGAGACTATTCCGCCCCTAGTGCCCGACCCATTCTCACTCCGAGGGGCGTCAAATACCGTGGATTTGTCATACGCCTTGTGGGTCGGATGTTGACGCGCACAGACGGTAGGTACCCTTGTGCATCTATCACCCTGGGCACGGTGACGCTACTCATGTGACATATCACGTGACATATCACGTGACGCTACTCACGTGACATATCACGTGACGCTACTCACGTGACATATCACGTGACGCTACTCACGTGACATAATATATTTCTTGGAAATCAGGCAGAGGATTCAGAGAAAAGGTCTGTGTAATGATGGATGCCCTGCAGCAAGGCTGGAGGCTTCCTGTCTTCGGCTTGCAGCCTCCCTCCGCAAAGCCTTCAGGGTAGCCCTGGGCTGACGGCCGCCTTTGCCCCGGTCCTCGCCACGAAGGAGGACTATATCCAAACCCTAATCCCAACCAAGTGGCTACCACTACCGCCCTAACCCCAACCCCAAAGCATCACTGAGCTTTGCCTATCTACAACCCCCCTCACCCCCTTTGCCTCACCCCAACCATGTGCGTCCCATCCGTGCGTCCATGGTACTGTGCGCGTACATCCGACGCATAAGGTGCGTGACAAAGCGATGGTATTTGACGCCCCCTCGGAGTGAGAATGTGTTGAGTGGCCATGTACAGTATGACATCATCAACCCCCTACTGACCATGTATGACATCATCGGCCTGATCACTGTTTGCGACATCATCATCATCGGCAACATGGCCATTTGGTCCCTAGTGACCACATATGACATCATGGACAGTTTCTTTGTTTCTTTCTTTCTTTCTTTTCTTTTTGGGGGACAGACAGATATAAGAACAGAGAGACAGACCCGCTTATAGATGCCTCGGCCCCCTAGTGGCCACGGTGTAAAAATTACACATGCATGTGTGCATGTGTACATTTGTTATTTTAAATGATGTCAGCTGGCTCTGGCTGCCGGCCACTGATGTCATTTGTCCTCAGGGTTGTGTCAGTCAGCTTTCCAAGTGATGTCACTCGAGCAATTGTGATGTCATCAGTGATGTCACCGCCTGGCAATATTTTGCCAGGCAGCCAGATGACGGATGTCATAATTTGTAAAGCACTTTGGAATTGCCTGTGTATGAAATGTGCTCTACAAATAAACTTGGTGAGCGGCGCCAACAGAGCCACCTAACCACCAAACGTCTGGGAATTTACTCCAAATCTGGTTCATTGAGCCCGGCGAGAACGGCCGGCAGCAGACACGCCTACATTTATTATTAGAATTTTATTTGGTAGCGGCAATGCAATGTTTCATAGTTCCAATATAGAGCAAGACACTGATGTGCTGCAAAGAGAGTTTATACCTGTTGTTTATTTTACAATAATTTGTCCTACCCGGAAGTGGCCCGCTTGCTACTGTGAAGCGCTGTGAAGTCATCAGACAGCAGGCTCTGTAACGTTAGCCTCGGGAGTCGGGTTTATCGCTGGGGGAAAGACCTCTAGCCGCCGGGGCCGGATGAAACACGTCCTATTAACAGGTTATGTTTGTTTCTAAGTGATTAATATGTTTCTCCACAAACACGACAGCACCGGTTCTGCATGCTCCCAGAAAGCAGGCCCGCCCACAACACTCATGATTGGTTCTCCGATGCAAGGCTTCCAACAGCGCCACCTAACGTTATGAAAAGATTTAAATAGTAATATTCTCAGTCTTACAGTAGTGAAACGGATTAAGACTGAGAGCTGAGTCTAGTATCATACTTGCTCAGCTTGATTCTTCCTTCAGACATAGCCAGATGGAGGCTGGCAGGCAGCTGCCCGGCAAAAATGAATGATTAGTCTAATCTGTGTGATTGACAGGAGAGATGATCAGAGGAGCGGAGTTTTTACCATCATGATTAGGACAGGGATTGAAGTATGGGTAGAGTTCCTCATTGAAGGAGCAGCCAGTAAAGGAGTAGATAAGAGCTGCAGCATCTACGTCATAAAAGGAGACCAGACCGTCCTCATAATCCACAAACACGCCCACCTTCTGAGGCTTCGGTTTCAGTGAGAGGAGGTCAGCACGATCAGTAGCACGGTATTTATTTACATTCCTCAAATATATAACCCAGAAGCCATTCTTTGTGCTCAGCGTGATGCTTCCCTTCCTGTTGATCGACCCTCTGGCCACTCCTAAATCCCACTCAGGCTTCCCTTTAACCTGGACCTCGTAGTAAAACCTTCCTGAAGAGACGCTCTGATTTCCTAAGACACTGGTCCAAGAAGAAAATCTCTCTGGGTTGTCTGGGAGATTCTTCAATATATGACCACGATATACTTGTTTCCCATCATCAGACAGGATGAGCTTGGCGTGTGCTGTATCAGGATCCAGAGTCACATCCACTGCATACTGCTGGACCCTCATCAGCTCGACATCAACACACAGCTTCTCCATCTCTTTCGTGAGTGTCTCCTCCAGCTGAGCCACAGCTCTCCTAACACTCCCATATGATGGGTGTTGGATACTGACCTCTGTCCAGTCCTTGGTGTCTGGAGGAGTGTTCAGGGATGGGAATCGTTGGAGGAGGTGGAGGCGGCCTTCAGTGTGTGCAAGCTGCTCCACCTCAGTGGTTCTCTTCCTCAGTTCATAGATTTCCTGTTCCAACTCTTTGATGAATCCTTCAGCCTGTTTCTCTGTTGTTTTCTGCTTATTTTCAATTGTCTCAATGAGCTCAGCCTGGCCTCTCTGCATCAGAGCACTGAAGACGCGCACACTGTCTGCTGTCTCTCTGTCTGCATCTTCCCTGCTGAGCCCTACTGAGTGTTTGAACTCCTGAATCTTCAGTTGTCTCTCCTGGATCATCTGCCGCATTTCTTTCTGAATTTCAGCCTCTGTCTTAGACCTACTACTGACTGACTTTCTGAACTGAGCAGCCATCTCTGATATGAAAGTATTGACCCGCAGCTTAGGTCTTCTGTAAAAAAACTCTTTACACATGGGACACTGGCATGGGGCATCGGCATCCCAGTACTGTGTGATACAGTTTTTGCACAAGTTGTGTCCACACGGTATGGTGACTGGATCAGTGAACACATCCAGACAAATGGGACATCGAAACTGGTCTTCTATGAAAAAGCAGCTAGCAGCAGACATATTTAAACGCTGAGAGAAAAAGTGAAAGCTAGCTAGCCGAGGTGTCCCTTTTATAACCTCAGCACAGAAAGGATTTATGACATCAACAATGGCATCAGCATTCAGTCTATGACATCACCGAATGTCTATGAAATCACCAGTGGGTATGACATCATCAGTGATTTATGACATTACTGATAATGTCATAATGGTATATGATGTCATAAGGTTATGTTATGTCATAATGTTACGATTATGTCATGACGTCACTCAGTGAGTGATGTAATTAGTGAGCGCCAATTCTAGTCATGAGTGATTATGACATAGACATTGTGACATCATCCATGATGGCCGATGACATCATCACTGAAGACATAATAATTGCTCAAGTGACATCTGGTGACATCACAATTTCAAGAAGCTGCCCCTGCATGTAGAAGACAACAAGCAGAAGACAAGTAGATGCCCATGCCTACCAGCCGACAGTGAGCTGAAGTCCTGCTCTACTTGTGTTTTGACCAACACCTGGGGGCAAACGCCAGCTAGATAAGAAAGAATCAACGTTTGATACAGTCCTTCCAGGAGACCACGCGGCAGACCGAGGGCCAGGTGGAGAGATTCCATAATCATTATGGGCTCTATCATCGCAAAGGCGGTAATTTTGCGTTAGTGGCCATTTTGCGCCCGAACAGCGCCACGCGCAACGCTAATTGTGGCCGCGTTGCCCCGCTGCGCTCTGCGTCAACTCAGCGCAAACCTCCGTATAGGTGTGTTTATGCCCAAAATCATTCACAGGTGTGATCATGTCCCTCCCCCTTAAAAGCCACAGCGTCACATCTGTGACAGCAGCTTCCTCCTCGCTGAGTGGGCAAGCAGAGGGACAGAGTGAGAGAGAGAAAGAGGGCGAGAGAGAAAAGAGAGATGGGAGAGTGAGAGAGGTGGAAAGAGAGAGAGAGGGGAGAGAACGAGAGAGGGGAGAGAGAGAGAATTGGAGGATGAACAAGTTCGGATTCAATAGATAAACCATCAGAAACTAATAAGAAAATGGATAACAAAACCTGGTGCTGATGGAACGATATTCCATTTGAAACACAACAAAGGGCTGCCGCGCAGTTATGCAGTGGATATCCCCATGGTGTGATATGTCCCAAAGCCTGCGCTTACTGTAATTAGACGTTTCGTATAGGCTATAACATACACATGTACAAATATGTGTTTCTTTAATAGGGTAAGGATGTGTGAGAATTTAATTCTAGCCTATTTCAATAACCTATATCAGAATTGTCCACTCGAGTTAAGCTATTGACTGCGGTCACGCCATCCGCGCTGTGGAGAAGCGTGGTCTTGCATGCGTGCAATTGCAGGGAAACAGGTTACTGTATAGGCAGTAGGCAGACGATAGCATAAGAGGCGCGCAAAGGCCAGTATTTTTGCGCGGACACACCTGGGCCACGCCTACACCTGTGTCTGCGCTTAGATCCCGGCGCAAAACTGGACGGTGCAGGCAGACGACAGCATGAGACGCAGGGAAGATGGCATAGGAGGTGCACAAAAGATAGCGCAGGACGATACGGCCCTATATCTCCACGCTGGCCGGATAAGCGTTTGACGGTTGAAGATGGGTGGATGGATGGATCTGTACTGGTCTCATTATCCTCGTTAAAGTAGACTCTGAAATGATAGGGAAGGAAGAGTGGGGCACCTCAGCTATCTACCATATCTGCCTTCCCCCCCATGACATCTGCCTTCACATTTATATTTATTGGCTGTGGAGCAAGGTGAGCATGAAAAGGCGTGTCCTCTGCACATGTTGATTTAAAATGTTTTTTTCTTCCATCCCTCGGGTGACACAGTGCGGCGCTGTCAGCCGCCACACGAGGGATGCGGGAGGTGTGGGGGGGAAGCCATGAATAAATGGAATAGGTGTAATATATGTGCTCTGGGAGGGCGGCCTGAGAAGAATGGTGACTAGATTTTCCGAGCAAGATTTGCAGAGACGGCAGAGATAGATGGCAGCAGTGACGACTTGCTCCGCGCGCCTGGGACGCGGATCACAGACACACAAAAGCGAGATGGAGAGAAAGTTGTGCTATCGAGATATAGGGAACTCTCTTTGTAAACTTCCCAACTTCTCCCACTCTTGTCATTTCCTATCTCCACAGTGGGCCTCTCGACCTTTACGCCTCAGCTTCCCTGCATTCCCTCCCATCCAAACCCTATAGAGATGTGATTATGACTGACGCCTCACACCTCGTCTCACCCCATGCGCACACCTCGTGTCCATCTCCCCTCGGTACCACCTCTCTGCTTTCCACAGCTCTGTCTATCAGGCAAGTATTGATCTGACACCCCCCCCCCCACACACACACACACACACACACCCTCCCCCTCCCCCACACTGTCTCTCCTTTCTCTCGCTTCCCCTTCTCATTACAGCCTCAGGCTGAGCTACAATGGCAAGACTGACCCAACCGTCGCCTAACCCCTAGTCTCTTAAACCAGACTGTCTCATCTACATCCGGCGAATGCAGCTGTACAGTCTGTACGTACGTTACACCCCCAGAACATGCACAAGGAAGTTGGGAAAAAAACCTTCAGACTGGAAGGAAGTTCGACAAAATCCGACCAATCACGACACGTGTGTCCACGGAAAAAAATTCTGATTGGACTAATGAGCGGAAGACCCGCCTTAAAAAAATGCTGATTGGACTAATGAGCGGAAGACCCGCCTTTCTGCTTCCCATTCCGGTTGGTGCATGATTCTCCCCCACGAAGTACAGACGGTATGGCGGAAGCATTTGAAAATTGCGGAAGCCAACTCGTCTGTTCTAAGAGACTACCTAACCCCGGTCATCTATAGGCCTCACTCTTTTCTTTGCCAATCACATCCTTTCAATCCAATCATGTCTTTCTTTAAGTATTAATAAGAGCATAAAAACATGTTATTCAGTCAAAGGGGGGGAAGATGGTGTTTTTTGTTTCCTATTCGTCATCTTTGACACAACATGCCCTCATACCAAAACGATTTTGTGACTCCCAAATGATATGAGCGAAACGGTCGGTCCAATTTGAAACAATTTGTGATTTGTAGTTCTTGTCGTTCGTTGTGTGCCGTGTTCTCGTTTGCCCCGGCTGAGTCTCATTGGTAATCACTTCATGGTGTGTAGCATATATTGGTAACACTTTATAATAACGTTCAGTACTAGCCTAAGTCATTTATAAGCTATTAGTTAATGATGAACAAATAATGAACTAATCATTTACAAAACATTAATATACATTTGTAGATGATTAAGTCGTAAGTCAGTTTTTATATTCCAACCTGTCTCTACACATGTGTTAATCATGAACAAATGATGAGCAAATCATTAGCAAATGAAAAAATCATTAACGAATAGCTTATGACTTACTACTGAACGTTATTATAAAGTGTTACCCATATATTATCTTGTTTCCCCTTGCAGTCAGTGTTGTCGGTTCATTTGTTCCTGTTGTGTCTGTTATCTGTCTGTAAAACACAGGCTTTTCAGTCCTAAGCTGCTGTTTCTGTGTCACCGTCCTCACCTCACCTCCACCGTGACAGCCAGGTGTGTTTTCCACTGTTCCCATCCAGGCCTCTTCTCACCTCAGTGTGATTTCAGTCCTAATCGGTTGCCTTCATACAATGTATTTGCAGCCATAATAGGGATTATTACATAATTATCATTTCTGTGATTTCTATATCAGAAACAGGACACGCGCTTAGACAGCTCCACAAAAGCCATTCTTTGTATTATGTCTTGCTGCCTCGCTACTTTGATCGCAGCTGAATTCACCTTCAATTGAGCTGGGGAAAGTGCACGACGTCATGTTTCTGGAGAGACCGCCACCATCTTGGTTGGTGTCAAGCAGTGTCTGACTCTGCACTGCAGCCGGGGTTGGTTACTGAAAACCCGGTAGGCCTACCACTTTACCAGTAAGTCAATTGCGGTATTTCCGTTGCTAGTCTCTGGACAAAGCCCATAAGCAGAAGAAAGAATTCCTGCACACTATCCAGTTACTGGCAAACTTTATTACAACGTTTCGGTCACTCAGACCTTCATCAGGTAGGCTACTGAACCCCTCCTTTTGGACCCCCCTGTATGTATTTGTCATATTTACTGTGGTGAAACCTAAATGCTTAACATGTTATTCAATTTATTGTTCTAGATTTTAAAACTTTTCTATAATATTTTTCTACGATAACCTTTTATTAAATATTTGTCTACAATATTTTTCTATGATATTTTCTAGTGTTTTACTACCATTAGAGTTTACTTTACTTGAATCTTGTTGCCATGTTCAATTTTCAATTTTCCCTTGTAGCCTATGGTGTTGTAAGGGCTGTGCCCTCTGTGATTTGCTAACCACACACAATCTGTGGCAGTGATTGCCAGCCAGCTCACGGTCCCTGATTGGGCGCATCCTGCGAGGTGTGAATATAAATACTTGCCTCATTTTGCTTGTACTCCATTTTACCTGATGAAGATCTGAGTGATCGAAACATTGTAGGCTAATAAAGTTTGCCAGTAACTGGATAGTGTGCGGGAATTATTTTTTCTGCTTATGGACTCTATCCTCCGACGCACCTATCCATAAGATTGTGAGGGTGTGCATCGGCTCTTCTTTCATGTCTTGACAAAGCCCAAAAGCAGGCTCAAGTCCACACTGCTGTGTCTGTCTGAGCAGCCCACCCACGGTAGGCAGGGCAGAGCAGAGCAGAGAAGAGAAGAGAGACGCAGAGATGGAAGAAACGCGGCGAAATGAGTAGGTATCGAGGTAAGAAGAGAGCGAAAATGATAAGAGCGCCATTAACTCCAGCAGGTGTACGTACTACTGTACATGTATTTGTGAAAGGCTGTGCTCAGCTCATCCGTTCACCAAAATATGAGCTTAAGTCAATGCACAACATGGACAACACTAGCCTGGGTAAACCCAGCCCCCACGTGACCTGCTCTAGCAGGGTAAGCCTGAGAGCAGGTCACTGGGGGCTGGGTTTACCCAGGCTAGCACAACACTGCAACTACAACATGCACAACACTGTCTGGTGCACAACCATAGACAGTCAAAAGGAGGGACAATATGAGCGTGACGTCGACCCATTGGTTTTTGAGACCTCAAAATAAAGCCTCAAATATCATGCATGTTTCCTGGAAATCCCGGGAAATCTGTTCGAATATGGAGCCGGGGGGGGGGGGGGGGGTCACGTGAGTCTGGTGGAGGGGTCTAACTGAGTGCAGTCCAGCCGACCGCCATCTTGTTGTGTTCGCCTGGCTGTGTAACTGTGGTGAATTTGATCGCGGACTTGGTGCTCTGCTATGTTGGACTGTAGTGATGCTCATGCCTGGGTTTGCAAGCTAACAAAGCTAACGCTAGCTCAAGATTACCATCGTGTGCTAAACATAATGGTAAACATGGAGCCGTTCAAGCCGTAGTGTGTGCGAGGTGGCTATAATACATATTAGTCTGGCAAGCGAGACTACCTATGAAGTGACTCTAACACAAGAGCAGTGAAGAGTTTTCAGTAGGCCTATAGTCCTGTTGAATAGAGAAATATATATGACAGTATAGGCTAGTACAAACTTGAAGAATTAAGATTTAATGACCAGAAGGCAAGAGCAGGAAGTAATTTTAGAGTATATCCAATCATTTTCAGAGGAATGGCATGCATGACTGGCAGATAGTGAGTATCCATCATGATGATGATTAAATTAAAGCATCATGATTTGGATATTTTCATTCACTTTTTTTTTTAGACAAAACAGCAATTTGTGTCTGTCTTTCAAACAGAAATTCTGAGAGTTACTGTAATTCAGCCACAGTGTGTCAGAAGGTTGACGTGTAATATGAACACATCTGAGCCCAAACTCAGCAAATACAGAGACAAGCAGCAGTCAGCAGCTCAGAAAAGAGGGTATTGATGACAGAGGGTCACCTGAAAACCTCTCATCGGTCTCACCCTTTGCACACAGAAAAGTGAGCACACAGTGAAGCTGCCTCTATAAATGCAGTGTCGCCGTTCTTCAGCCTATTCAAACAGCCTCTTTGAAAGCCACCCAAATGCCAGCTTGCACCCCATAGAAAACCAAGGTAATTACACTAAAAGGTATTGTCAGCAGTTGTATCCCATGTGTTATACACAAAGGCTGTTGCCAGAATGCATCACTATCTGCGTTTTAGGGTAGTGCGTCAGACATTTTTGTTTGTTTGTGTCCGAATCGCTAAATGATATTGTGGAATGATTTTGAGGCCACTACATATTTCCCACAATGCATCTCTAGTGAACAAGCCTGGTCACTAAAACAGTGAAAGTAGCAAAAGCATTGCGGGTCTATCGTGGCCTGGCCGTCACCAAGCATCCTCTTCATCCTCATCCACGTCAACATGTAAAGAACTCAAATGAAGGACCATCAATCAGGACTCAGGTCACACAGGCACTGGTCCTTTCACACATGGAGCACTGTGTGGCTGTGTGGTTCTTTCACACGTGGAGCACTGTGTGGCTGTGTGGTTCTTTCACACGTGGAGCACTGTGTGGTCCTGGGCCCAGTTGCACAAAGCACCTTAAGTTAAAGGAACACTCCGCCCATTTTCAACCAGCTTTGTATCATTAGAACATCAGTAGTATATCAGAAAACTGTAAACGGTTTTGAAGTCTGTCATTTAATTTGACAGTTATTGAGTGTAAAAGTGTGGACCAGTGACATCACTGGTCCACACTAACTCAAATGAATAACTCATTAACTCAAGTCAACTCTCAATAACTGTCAAACTATTCATCATTCATCTAGTTTGACAGTTATTGAGAGTTGATTTGAGTTAATGAGTTATTAATTTGAGTTAGTGTGGACCAGTGATGTCACTGGTCCACACTGAAGTGGTTCTTTCACACGTGGAGCACTGTGTGGCTGTGTGGTTCTTTCACACCTGGAGCACTGTGTGGCTGTGTGGTTCTTTCACACGTAGAGCACTGTGTGGCTCTGTGGTTCTTTCACACCTGGAGCACTGTGTGGCTGTGTGGTTCTTTCACACCTGGAGCACTGTGTGGCTGTGTGGTTCTTTCACACCTGGAGCACTGTGTGGCTGTGTGGTTCTTTCACACCTGGAGCACTGTGTGGCTGTGTGGTTCTTTCACACCTGGAGCACTGTGTGGCTGTGTGGTTCTTTCACACCTGGAGCACTGTGTGGCTGTGTGGTTCTTTCACACCTGGAGCACTGTGTGGCTCTGTGGTCCTGCGCAGAAAAAAGAGATGTAAAAAAAAAACAGCTTGTTCGAAATAGAGCAAGAGCAGCCCTTCACTGCTCCTTTAAAACTAATGCAACAAGGATGCACCACAGTCTGGCATGGCTGACCGTTGGCATGGCTGACTGACCATTGGCATGGCTGACTGACCGTTGAGGCTAAATTAACATCCAGTCTCCTCACATTTACCAGAAATGCAATCACAGACAGAAAAGCAGAGTTCTTCACAGAACAACTTATATGGACAGATCTAACGCACCATCATCAAACTAGACAGGTCAGCATTGGCAATCTTGAACTTCCAAAGCCTAAAACAGAACAACTCAAAAAGGTATAGATAGAGCCTCCAGCCATTGGAATTCATTACCTACACACATTAAACAAATCAGTAGCAAATACCTCTAAAAAAATCACTCAAACAGAAACTAATGAGTGAAGACTGGCATGGTGAAGACGCATGGCAGAAGTCTGATGTCTTGCAGTAACAGAACCTCCCGTCACAGGGACAGCTTCAACGCAACTGCTATCTGCCTCTTCAATGAGACCCGAAAGCCCCCCAAAATCAGGACTTTGCCACTCCCACCCGCCGACATGTGTTGAAATGTAGTTTTCGTGTAGACCAGATTTCAACTCTCAGTTACACAATAAAATGGACAAATGCCAATTCACACACTATCAATATTGTCTCTATTCCAAGCTACAACAAATGTTTTAACAATATGATGAACCAAATTGTGTGTTTTTACACGTTGACGTTGTAACCGCATTTTAGCCGGTTATAAAGAGGGTGAAATTAGGTCTTAGACGTTCAAACCCAATATCACCCAGATTTAAACTAAAAATCAACGTTGAAAAAACGTTTTGTGCTCGCTGGGCTGGTGTAAGTGACTCGTGTGTGAATCTTCCGAAATGACTACAGTCACGCACCAAAGCATGAATCATGCTATATTTCCATTACAGCATGATAGTAGCCATCCATTTTTATATTGGGAAGTATATCTATATAGTGACCTGGCAGTGCATGAAATGATAAAAGAACACACTTTTCTGGCACCTTTAACACAACTCAACAAGGCAGCCTGGAGCTTTGAGACGGCAGTGGAAGGTGACTTCTAGCTGGGATCAAAAATATCGATCTGATGGCTTCCTACAGAACCTCCAAAAGTTGCGTTCGGTGGAGGGAAGAGTGGGAGTAGAAAGTGTAATATTACAGTACATTATTAATGAATCAAAGAAGAAGAATGAACACTGGGGGGGGGGGGGGGAGCGCAACTCAGGGAGAAGGAGTGAGAGAGATTGTGGAGATGAGAAAGATAAAGGCAGAGTGTGCGCCAAAGATAAAGAGAGATTGAAACTATGAAGATAAAGAAGAGAGATTGAAACTATTCCTCGGTGATGTTCTCCGCTTCACGCCCTCTGCCAGGTCAGCAGCACTCCACTTAATGAATGGATGTCTGGCATGGTTTTTCATGCAGAGTGAATACTGCTCTCTCTTTTTCAGACATTTGCGCCGTCTCTTTTTTCACACGCATAACTATAACTAACTATATTATAGTTAGTTATAGTTATATATATATTATATTATATTGTATAATCGCCTTGTATTATATTATATATATTATATTATATTATATATATATAGTTATAGTTATAGCAGTTATAACTATAACTAACTACACACTATTTGCAGGGAGGTAATATATTGCCCTTTAACTCAACTCAGTGGGCAGTCAGAGGGCACCATGGTGTTGTTGTGGTTGGGCTATTTCCCTCTGCCCAGAGCCGTGTATATAGAAGAGTCGCGACATCTCCATTCACTCCAATGGACCAGTTTTTTTTTACTCTCAACAGTTCCAGGAAGTAAAGTCCTGGATTAAGCAGCACTGTCGAGTTGCAGCAAAATGGACAGTTTGTGTTGTAGATCTGTATTCAAATCTGGACGTAAACTCTGGACTGAAATGGCCTGAAAGTCTTATGATTACACCCTCTGGCTAACTCCTCAATGGCTACTACACTGCTACCCATGGCTATTTAATGCCCACTTAAAATATGCATAAATATCATCTGGTCCAGAATAGCCTGAGAATCCCTCGACTCTGTGGTGAAAGAGATTCAATCTCATTAATAATCAAAATGTTCAGCAAGACATGAAGAGCACTTCGACTTCAACTTGAGTTCTCCTGTACCCATTACTGTCAGCGCTACATGTGAGTTCTCCCCCACACACACAGACACGCCATAGCGCCACCTATTAGCAATCACAAAAAGCAGTTCATCTCGAGAACCATTTGTCAGATCGACTTCAAACTTATGGAGTTCGCTTTGGGGGACCTGATGGAGTGCAGTGCTGAAGTGTGTACAATTCGTCATAGCACCACCTACACCTAAACATTCGCTAGATTGCCAGAGGTTCTAAGTTTGATTCCCAGCGGCGGGGGACTGACTACACAACACAACCTAGAGTCAGGAATACTGACTACACAACACAACCTAGAGTCAGGAATACTGACTACACAACACAACCTAGAGTCAGGAATACTGACTACACAACACAACCTAGAGTCAGGAATACTGACTACACAACACAATCTAGAGTCAGGAATACTGACTACACAACACAACCTAGAGTCAGGAATACTGACTACACAACACAACCTAGAGTCAGGAATACTGACTACACAACACAACCTAGAGTCAGGAATACTGACTACACAACACAACCTAGAGTCAGGAATACTGACTACACAACACAATCTAGAGTCAGGAATACTGACTACACAACACAATCTAGAGTCAGGAATACTGACTACACAACACAACCTAGAGTCAGGAATACGTACGTGTCCAGTATTCTGTAGTGGAATACATTTTAAAAGTAACCCTCCCAACACTGGTGAAATTGTTTCAATTACGCCCATGATACAGTATAACACATCAGTCAGCCACTGATACACATGCTCTTACAGGAAGATAAGACTGGTGAACTCTAAGTGTAACTAACTGGTCATTTTAGCACGTTATTATTTATTTATATACTTTGATTTGCCTTTCTTGATTCTCATGTATTTATACATATTGCATTTGAACTTGCCCGGTGGTTTTAAGACTAGGAGGTACAGTATGGTTACATTAGAGAAACACTGCATATAACTCTCACTGTATAGAGCCCGGGGGCTTTTCTCCACCCGGACTTTAACATTGTTTTTCTTTTTGTAAAGACATTTCTTTGTTGTCTATCACCTTCACTTTCCCTTTTCTCTCTCTTTCTATTGAGGGTTTTACATCACGCCCTGCAGCTCGCACGCTGTGCGGGCTCACATACGCAACCTCGGCCGCTGCGTAGCCTCGCCTGCTCTATTGGCATGCGCAGCACACAAATGCCCAACTTTGCATCAATGATGACATCACAATTGCTCGAGTGACGTCACTCAGCGCACAATTGCGCAATGTCGGCCTCGCCCGCAGCTCAGCTGCTGCGTTGTGAGATCATCAGTGACATCACAATTACAGTGACTTCACTGATGATATCGTAAATGTGACATCAGTGGGACAAAAATTTAAACAAACGGTGCCCACTTACTCCCTTTTATATATGATGATGATATGATGTTGATGACGATGATGATGTTGTTCCCAATATCCTACCCCCCATACACACGCACACACACACACGCACAAACACACGCACGCACGCACACGCACACACACACACACACACACACACACACACACACACACACACAGACTAACAAACAGGCATAAAAGATTGAAAAAGAGCCTAACAGAAATAATACATATTAATGAGATGCTAAAAAGTAATACAGAAGAAACTAGAGGGCACTCAGTAGAGTGCATACCTCCGCTAACCTTTGTACAAGGTTATGTGGTTAGACGTGAATTCAAGGTTTTTTTCCCCCTTTAGGCTAGTGGGCGTGGAAAGTTAATCCGTTCTGAGTTGGCCCATGACCAACTTTTCTCTAGTTTTGTGCAAATCCGTTCATAACCTTTTGAGATATGCTGAAAGACAGACAGGCAGACAGACAGACAGACACACAGACAGACAGACAGACAGACACACAGACAGACACACAGACAGACAGACAGGCAGACACACAGACAGACAGACAGACAGACAGACAGACAGGCAGGCAGACAGACAGACAGACAGGCAGGCAGACAGACAGACAGACAGGCAGGCAGACAGACAGACAGACAGACAGACAAACAGGGGCAAGAACAACCTCCTGGCCAACTCCACTCAGTTTCAGCTGAAAGCCCCCATCCCCTTCACTACAAATGTCACCGTTTATCTTATCACTCAAGTGTCTGTGTGTGTGTGTGTGTGTGTGTGTGCGTGTGTGCGTGTGTGTGTGTGTGTGTGTGCGTCTGCGTGTGCGGGTGTGTGCGTGTGCATGTGTGTGTGTGTGTGCGTGTGTGTGTGTGTGCGTGTGTTAATGGGTGCGTAGGGGAGGGTGAAATGGGAATCCACGTTTTCCCAATCACGCACTCAGAAGCAACCGGCTACATGTGACCTTTAGGAGTCCCTCGCCACCATTGTGGTGGTGTGGGCTCCTGTGGGCTCCTGTGGCGCGTGGCAGCTTGGAGTGAGAGCTGACAGAAAGACAGTCGCACAATGGCTTTCCATGATGAGGCAGAATTAATGGCACCCACGTAAAGTCCCATAGGAGAGGAGCACACAATGTAGGAGTTCTCCAGAGCCAATGCGTGGGCAGTACTCTAATGGTGGCATTTCAATTCTGCTATATCTTCCTTGTGAGTGAATCATTAGTCTGCTGGTTGCCTCCTCGCCTGTTAGAAGCAGAAAAGGGAAATCTCTCAGGACAAAACAGCGAAGGGAAAAGGACGCACTTTTTCTTCCATACCCAGACGTCGATTAAGACTGACGTCTATAGGGGGCACGGTGGCTCAGTGGTAGAGCTGTCGCCTCACAGCTAGAAGGTCCTGGGTTCGATTCTCACCTGGGACGCTGTGAGCGCTGAAGGAATGCGTGCCCGTCCGCATGTCCTCGAGTGCCCACAAAAGGCCTTTCTGTGTGGAGTTTGCATGTTCTCCCCGTGCCCCCTGGGGGTTTCCTTCATATAGGAACCCCTCACCAAAACATGCAATATCCATGTGCTGCCTCCTCTGGTCGTTAGGGGCGCCTGTTCGGAGGGAGGGGAACTGGTTGGAATAGCGTGATCCTCCCACGTGCTATGTCCTACCGGTGAAGCTTCCCCTGTCAGGTGAAAAGAAGCGGCTGGCTAACTGCCCATGTCTCGGAGGAAGCATGGAGCCAGTTTCGGCTCTCCCCAGATTGGCAGAGGGTGGAGCAGCGGCAGAGAACACGCATTAAGTTTTGCACACTTGGTAAATACGTGTTAATGGCTTCAGAGATAGCGCTTCAAGAAACACTGTTCGTAAAGCATTCAGGAAAACTCTAAAAGGGAAGTGGTAAGTGGAGGACACATGATCTCAGCAGATAAGGAAGTAAATGTTAGAAGAAATAAATGAACACACATCCAAACCATAAGAGGGCAGGTGCTGAGCCCAATGCAAAAGAGAAAAAACAAAAAACGGATTTGAAAACAGATTGAGATTTAAAATATCAGTGTGTGATTTTTTTTTATTTTCTTTTATCTTTTTTCAAATCAGGAAGTAACCCAACCACATTTTACTCTCATTCCTCTTCTCGTCTTTCCCAATCAGTGGTTAAACAGAACGGTTGGTATTGGCTATAACAAAAAAAAAGTTACTATTCAATAGGCAGCTTGTTCCATTTTTTGTTGCAGGTGTCATGTCATTCTGCTTTTAACTTCCTTAACTTTTTCTACAGATAGTTTAAAAAGGAGAAAACCAATTTCCCACAATCCTCAGTGTGTCGTCAATAGGCACGCATACATAATGTGAACTTAATCTCCTCACAAAGACATCAGGAAAGCCTGAAATAAAACAGAGTGGTTTATTTGTGACAGCATTCCATTCATACATTTCCTGAGTGTAAACACACACAAACGAGGGGAGGAGCAAAACGCGGCCTGAGGCCCCGTCCTGACCCATCCCCATCTGCCTTTTTAAATGTCATTATCTATCCCAAGTCCTATACTAGCAGAGGCTGCAAATTAATCCGTCCAGACCAAGCAGTGTCACGCCATCATTCACACTCCACTTGTTTAGCGTTACATAATTGGATGGAACGAGTTTAAAAATACTGCGGCTCAGTGTGCCAATAGCCGTGTATCACACCACGTCCATGGTGCCGTTTCAGCGTCTGGTGGGAGGCTGCACCTCCAGAACAGTTGGGCCTCCAGGAGAGATGAGCATATGGTGCCTGACTTCCTCTGCTATCTATCCACAACACAGGCCAAATACATTTAGCTCTCTCCAGCCCCAAGTGTCCAATGTTCCTTCATACATCATGACAGTACCACAGTGAGTATGACCAAAAATATGATTCTGAACATAAACAGTTTTGGCTAATAAATCAAGTACCAGTGTGGTATTTTCTTCCCGCTGTGTCTCAGGACTCGCTTGTAGGTTTGATATCTACGTGTGCTGCTTTTGGGGAAAACATGCATTTAATGCATCTGTTTTTTGTGACTAAAATCTACATTGGAAGCAGTCGGTGCTAGACTAGACAGGTCTTACAATGTGTAGGTACTGGTAGCAGCCTATTAGTTCATGCTTTCTGTGTTAATAGAAAGACTTGTTCCATAGTGCATCTATCATATATAACAAGCAGCTGTATATCTTCACTTTACACTAGCAGTGTGTGAATATTGTGTAGTTGCATGTGTTTGTTATTTATAGCTATGGTGTGTGTCAATGTAACATTGCAAGATACTGTTAACAGTCTTCATATCTTCAAACTATTGTGTACCATTTGATAATTTCTCTTTTGGCCTTGACCAAAATGCCTTTTAAATTAATAGAAATGCATTCAGGTGTTTAAATGAATACAATTTTGAGTTGCAATGTAAAATTTGGCTATGTGCCAAAATATTTTGTCATTTGTGTCAAAGATCTATTCTGGTTGTTTACCATTTGTACTGATGTTTTGTCTATGTTTGTATTCCATACCATGATGTGTGGTCTAGAGAGTAAATAAATTGGAATCCAAAAAATAAAGCTATAAAAATACAATCACATTTTGTTTTCTTAGTGTACACAGTGTTTGCCTCACAGCCAGAACAGTGCTTGTGCTATTCACAGAATTGAAGTGGGGCACAGCGCCACAATGAGTCCAACCATCCTTCCAAGGCAGTCTGCACTCCCCTCACAGCCCCTGCTCCAGCCCCAAGGCTGTCCCGATCATGGCCCTGACTTTGCAGACTCCCAAGGAAGCACGTAGGCTCAGCCAGGAGCAGCGGGGTGCCGAATGCCCATCAGCCCAGTAGCGCAGCATCTCCCTGGGTGGGATGTGATGGATGGACACCATGGCCTGATAGCAGCAGCGCCCGTACGGCACAGCCGGTCCACCAGAGAAAAGCGGACAGTGCGAGGGCAGCACCCCGGCCGTACGGGCACACAGGCCCACAAACGCATCCTCGGGGGGCAGCGGCGTGGATAGAGGCGACGCAGCGGCTGCCAGAGACACTTTGAGCAACGTGGAGCGGGACAGGACGTAGGCTGTACCACTGCAATAGTCTGGAAAGACAGAGGGAGCCACGTGGAGATGCACCCTGCCCAGGTACAGGTCCCCTTGTTCGTAGGGATTTCGGCTCCTGTTCAGGAAGTGCAGCAGGGCACTGGGGTTGAACAGGACGTCGTCGTCCACTTTGGCCATGAAGTGGGCCTGAGGGCAGAACCTGCGGGCCCAGCCCAGCATGGACAGGGTCTTCAGCGTCAGGTTGGAGTAGGTGTCGACAAAACGGCCCTGGATCAGGTCTCCTCGCTCGCGGGCCTCCTCTATCAGCAGCTTGGCCAGTCCTGGGTCAGACGCCACACCCACCATGAACAAGGTCATGACCCGGCGGGCCCTCACCTCCACCTCCCCACCCCAAGTGTCTCTTATAGCCTGGCGTGCTCTCTGGTTGGCAGGAGCCGAGGTGACCATGGTGATGAGGTATGGCTTGGCACGCTGGCAGACAAGCGGGCTGGGCATGAGCAGGAACTCCTCGGGTCTGGTGGGAGGGAGAGGGAGGCTCTGTAGGGGGGCGATGCCAGCGTCGTGCGGCTCCAGCGCGGTGCTCATACTCATAGAGGTGACCCATGACTCGATCCGGTCCACGAAGAGCAGGGCGAGCAGCGTCACGATCACCACGCAGAGGAGAAGCATGAGTCCAAGTCTGTTCCCTCGCTTTCCAACCCGGGGCTTACACACCCAGAGCCCCCGTCCCACCATGACACAACCTCCAGAGTGAATAGATAAAAGCATGGTAAGAGACGAAAAACAGTCGTGGCCGGGCAAGTCTCAAGTCTTTTAGCTATAGTCCAAGTCACGTCTCAAGTCTTTAGTCACAAGTCCAAGTCAAGTCTCAAGTCTCTTATGGATGAGCTTTCTATCATCTGCTGCATGCAATCCAGTCTGCTTAGAACACTGCAGTTCATGACAGGGCTGGGGCAGAAGGCAGAGCTGATGTTATGGAGAGGAAGGCTGAGCGATTTATAGATGACATCATCAGTGATGTCACAAAACTGATGACATCACTGATGACATCATCAGTGATCAGTGGAGATTCAAGCTTTATTTAGCAAGAATTTGCATTAAAGTACCATTTACAGTAAAACATTTTGATGCACTGTGGGCTCAATTTTTGATCTATCAAAAATCTGTTTGATACTTTTGTGGAGGACAGTCTACCGATGCAGATGCTGGAGTTTGGTGTCGTTTGAAGAAAAAATGTGGGAGGAGTAGGGTTTAATTAGTTTTACAGTTTTTTCAGTTTTGCGGTCTTTAGACTTCATAATTGGCCATAGGTTGCAGCGTACAAAAGTTTCTCCTCATTTGGGCACACATTTTGGTGAAAGTGGCAAAGCCATAGCCCATATGCCTGATTTGTTATGAATTTTCAAAGTTTGAAACTTTAGACGGTCGCTGTAGCGCCACCATCAGGACTATAGGCGCCAACTTCACGTCAACTTAGTTTGGCATGGGACTGGACCTTTGTGCAAAGTTTGGTTTATATTCATGCATGGGAAGTCTGACTTCCTGGGAGAAGAAGAATAATACAGGCAAATACAAGCAGTGGCCCTGCCGCTTCGCTGGCCCGGCCACTAATTAGCACTAATGGGGGATAAAAATGGGATAAAAACAATCGGGGAACAAAAAGAAAAAAAAAGACTGACTATTAAACTACAGAACCTTGAACTGTATGAGTCAGACCAGCGCAAGTAAAGGATGGCTTTGCCGATGATCAACCCACTTTGTATCATTACCGTTACTATGAGCAGATGGGCAGTGTTTACCTTCTCTCTCTGTTTTCCACACAGAGAGCTCTCATTTCCTCCTCTGGCAAAACGCTCTGCTGTGACGCGTTTTACGTCACAACGGAACTGCGGAAGCTCTGCTCGAGACGCGGAATCTGCTCCGATGGGCTGTCGACTCAGCTTCCAGTGTGGCTGTTATTGTTTATTTTTATTTTTTAAGTATGCGCACATCCACGGAGAATGAACCTTTTTCACAGCCGCCATTTTGTGTCTAAAAGGCAGGGTAAACAGGTGCAATCAAGTCAATAATTAGGGCCCCAGCACTCCAGTACCTAAATGGACTGGAAGTTGGAAACCCTAATTAATGTTTTGGTGCACCTGTGTTACTTCCTGCCATAATGACTTGCAGCTGGCGGGGGCGGAGTTTCTGCAAGCGGGGCAAGGATGTATATTTCTCCGTGTGGAAAACATATAGCGAAGGTAAACACTGCCCATCTGCTTATATTAACGACATTACAATGATACAAAGTGGGTTGATAATCGTAAGCTTGTGTGAATTTTGTTAAGGGCAACATCATCCAGCAGGTTCAAACACAATTCACCCCCCAGGCAGCCTTGACTTTGGTAGCTGGTGAAGTGTCAAAAGACAGGAGTTTGTCATAAACCTTCAAATCGAGTGACTTTTCAAGATGGTCAGAGCTGAGAAATTCATCCCACAGTTGACTCGCCGATGTTTTACTTAATTTCGAACTCAAGTTGTTACTCGTACATTATACATAATACATGATTATACATTATACATTTTATTTATAAATCTTTAACACCACCCATGTTCACGTCACTATAGGTCAGTGTTTCTCAAAGTGTGGGGCGGGCCCCTCTGTGAGGCGCAGTGGCAAAACAGGGGGGGCGCAGGGGGAAATGCAGAAATGCAGCGCGGAACCAATGTTTTGACGTCTGACTTCTTTCCCGGTGAGCAATAAATGAACCCGCGCTTCTGTAGTGACTTCGCATTCATTCCATGGATGCTTCATTCATATTGCCAAATATTTGAACCTGTTTTGTTTAGTTTTGCACAGGTTGCACTTTATTGTTATTTTGAAAAAGATGTGCAGTGCAAAACAGGTTAATTGCAGCCACTAATACAGTGATAATAATTAATAAGACTTAATGCTAATTTTTCTTGCCAAATATTTGTTATTTTTTGCACAGGTAGAACTTTACTGATATCGTTATAACAAAGTTATTGCACATTTCATTAGATTTGTATCTGATGGAGCAATCTGGTTAACTTTGTTCTAGCAAAGTGATTGCAATTTCTGTTTGATCATTTCAATTTATTATTTAAAAAAGCACAGATGTAGCAGTCACAAAATTTTGTATAAAGTTGAAATGGAAGTTGTTTTTTTATTTGGACAACATTACTGAAAGAAAAGAGAAAGGAATGGTCATGATCTTGATGTTATTTCAATAAAAGTTAAACTTGGACCCTTTTGTTACAATTTTGTTGGGGCGGTGGGGCATAAACATTTTTCCTCCTCCAAAGTGGGGCATGACAGAAAAAGTTTGAGAACCAGTGCTATAGGTCCTCAGACGGACACGTCTGAGCCCGCCCCCACGTCAAGGTTCTGTTTAGGGTTCATTTTTCCAAAGACAGCATGGTTCATCCTGCAATTAACCAATTATAATCTTGCCCATTACGATCTTGCTTTTGGCAGAAGTTTGATACAATGTCAGAAATACTTTCAATAACTACTACTGGCCCTACTGGTCAGTAGGGCCAGCAGAGGGCAGTGAAGACGTTTTAATGTGTGACGGCCCACCTGTGGGCCGTCGGATGCTTAAGAGGTTTTAAGTTTTTAAGAGCTCTAATTCTTCACTCGTAAAACCTGGGTTGTAGCACAACCCCAACAATTTAACGCAGTGACTCTATGCACTCTGTGTAGTAACAGACAGTCAACAGTCAATTTTTTTCTCTCTCCCCTTGGTGAAGGGGGTTCCTATATGAAGGAAACCCCCGGGAGGCACGGGGAGAACATGCAAACTCCACACAGAAGGGCCCTTTTGACGACCCCACCCGGGCGGTGGGCACTCGAGGACATGCGGACGGGCACGCATTCCTTCAGCGTTCACAGCGTCCCAGGTGGGAATCGAACCCAGGACCTTCGAGCTGTGAGGCGACAGCGCTTACCACTGCACCACCGTACCCCCCAACTTCAGTCAATCTTATCCAAGCTGCCTTCTGACTTCCTCAGGCTACTGTATCTCACCAGTGAAGTGAGACATGACCATATATAGGCAGATCAAGGGACGACGATCAAGGATGACTGATCAACATATCTAAACCCCCCCCCCCCCCCACACACACCTATACACGCCTTGCAGAGACAATCATAAAATGTCACCTGAATCTCAACGGTTTACAGCTCAGAATGTACGTAGTCGAAAGCCAACAGCATGTTAGAAAAACACTTATCCAGGATAAGTGTTTTTAAATTTTATGAATGAAATGAATTCATATTTTTAAATTAAATGAATTCCAAAATTATAGTAGGATAAGTTATCCTAATATAATTTTGGAATTCATTTAAGTCACTTCTAACAACTGAACATGGTGTGTATCCTCACTATCGTATTTCCTACCCCCCCCCGTACTAGTCTACTGTATGACCACATGGTGGTAGATGCATGGTATGAGTCAGTGAGTCTGTATGGCCATAGATAGATAGATAGATTCGTTTCAAATATACATACTACTGCATGCGCTGGGACGCGTCATCAGTGATGTTAACTGGGGTTGTGGGGTGTTTCGGGTTTGTCAACATCATACACCCTCGCCCAGTAGACCCAGCCGAGGCCGATTACGACCCCGACCCGCGTCCCAGAAGCAGCCGCTCACGGATCAGCCTTCCTACTCTGTCTGCAACGTTGCCCGCGGAAAGGTTGATCACGCCCAATCCGCTGCAATAGAGTTAGTGCTACACCACAGTATTGAAAGACCCTTCGGTGCATGGAGGTCTAAGATAGATAGATAGATAAGATAGATATAGATACCATAACAAAGTAAATTCTGAAAAACAAAAAAGTCAAAAGGTATACTTTGGTACCAGCGCGCCCCTAGTGGTTTGACTCAATTCATATTGCAAACTCACAGCATGTGTCTGCAGTGTGAGCTGGGACATTGAAGCTCACCTGCCTGCGATCACATTGTAATTCTTGGCAAATGAAAAAAGAGCAGTTAATTCTTGTCAGGTTCATCCTCAGTTCATCCAAACTGGAGATGTCAACTAGGCAAGGAGATCCACACTTCAGGGGAAGGAAACGGGGGAAAAAGGTATCAGCATGTCAGCAGCTAAATGTTGTGCAATGTGAAATGTAGTTGGAGAAAAGTGAGGTGGGGCTGGACCACTCCAGTTCACCTGAATGCAGATGATACACAGCATGACATCAGGGAGGAGATCATCATAGTCGGCAGAATTTACAGCATATCAGCCCCAGGTGACATCACCTCCTTCTCAGAGCGGGTAATTAAATCCTCAGGCCATCAAATAATTCATTCATTCATTCATTATAAAAGTGCAAAGGAGAAATGCATAAAGGGCGTACACAGGCAAATTAAAATGGTGTATATTTAGGTAGAAAAATACAATGCACCATGTTTAAAATCAGAAAAATAATCAATGGGAAAAAATATTAAGAACTTGAATTGAAAGTACATATCACCAAACATAATGGAAGAAAATAGGATAATAAACAAACAAATGTAAAATAATGATTTTAGGCAACAAAAGCAGCTTGGTTGGGTTTACAGTATGGCTATCGTTGGGATTCGATGACGAGAAAGTTACAAGTCCCTACCGGTCGCCCACCCCCACCCTTTCTCTTTGACCTACTTAAACCTCAGACTATCATTACGTTCAAGACAGCTGGAGGTCGCCATCAGGCAGCCTCTAGCGGCCGCATCGCCCGCTACGTCAATCTATGAGGAGACAAGGTCATGTGACTATAGCAGCCACGTGACTCGTGACTAGCGTAGTCACTTCGGGAAGTGATGACCAGGGTGCATGACCAAACGTCAGTTTGTGATGGTTTGGGAGTGACAGGTCAGGAGGCCATGACAGGTGCCTGACAGCGCCCATCCACACTCTGAACACACTCTGACCCGGGCACGGGCCGGACGGGCTTCTGGATGAACTAGGGGTACCGCTGTGTCAGGTGGGCGCCCAGCTGGGGCCCGTAGCTGCTCTTCAGGAAAATCAAAGTCCGCAATTGTAGACGTCAAGTTCTCTCCAGTCCATGGGTCCACGATGGGAGGCGGTGTTGCCTTCCGAAGACGGTTTGCGTGCCACTGTGATCCATCGGCTAGGCGAAAGGTGGCTGAGCGGTGACCCGCATCGGCGAACACCAAAAGGAGAGCAGCTTGTGGTCCCGGTTGGGACGGCGAATCCGGACCCAGTCCAGTACTGGGAGGGGAGGCGTTCTGCTCCTCCGTCTCTTGTCAAACCGCCGCTTCCTCCGACTCGGAGCATCTGCGACCCTGGCGCTCTGGCAGTGCGCTGCTGCCGGTAGTTGAATGTGGCGTTGCACGGTAGTGCAGCAGAGTGCGGACACTGAATGAATGGTCATCGGCGCAGGTGGGCCAGGCGAACACGGCGGTGGGCTGTCGGCTGCAGCAGGAGAGCGGCAGACCCGGGCAAAATGGTTCCGCTTGCCACAGCGTCGACACCACTGCCCCCTGGCAGGGCAGTCTGGGGTGCGATAAGGAGCCACAACTACCACAGGCCCAGCGTGCTGCATGAGGGGGCCACAACTACGTGCACTGTCTGAGTCAATAGCACCGGCCTGGAGGGTGCTAGCTGTGATGCTATGCGAGCTGCTGACTCATGTTGAAAAGCCATTGCCGAAGTCAGCTCGTCTGGAGACATCAGTAGTAACTTGTCTCTGAGCTTCGGGTCATTTGTGTGCTCAGCTAGCTGATCTCGTATCAGTTCCTCTTCCAGCGCTCCAAACTCACAGAGGCTGGCTAGTCCCTTCAGATCGGCTACATAATGGTGCACGGACTCACCCACGTGCTGCCGATGTGGACGGAACACAATCCGCCGAAGCATTACGTTGTGTGGAGCAGCAAAATGTCCAGACAGCAGTGTGACACAGTCCGCGTATGTAGGAGCGGGTCCCAGAGTCCAGAAAATGCGCTGTCCCTCGTTGCCCAGGATGTGTACAAGCAGGGCTCTCCTCCTTTCATCGTTAGCCTTAGACGTTGTGACGGCCACTCAGAACTTTTCAAAGGATTCATGCCAGCGAAACCCACGGAATCGGAAACGGAGAGAGAGGTGGGGGCCGAGAGTCCATATCCTCGTCGTCAATGTTATGTTTGAAGAAACTGCGGACCACGACGTGCTGTCAACGTTTTATTCACATGCGGTTACAGGCACCATCTTCCAACAACACGCATCCACCACGACACTCTGACACTCACTTACGGCAGCCCGCTGTCGTAAAGCTGCCCGGCTCTTAAAGGTACAGCAACAGTGTGTTATGCATACACAACATGTAGCATATCAGAATGTATTTAGGACCTAACCCATTTATTGAATTATTTGTATTATTTTACACACATTTAAACTTACTAGCAATAATCTAGGGTGGAGACTCTGGAGACCACCATGGTTTTCCGGCAGACTGGATGCCTTGCGGCTAGTGATGCGCGGCCGCAGTTATAACCGCGCTGACCGCGGATATCCCGATATAAACATTCTGATTAATAGCGGATGGGTTGCGGGCGGTTGAAACGATCTATCGGTAATGAGGAAAATAATATTAATTACGTTCTCTAGTCTATGAACGTATTTTAAGCGACATTTTTCATCAGGCACATTCTTAGTCGCCTATTAATTGTAGGATCCCCAAAGGACCGTGTTTTTTTGTTTACCGTAAACGTAAACAAAACAATAGCCATGTGCTGCTAGGTCGCTAGGCTCCACTTTTGGTCCATATATGGTCAATGATGTCACCCTCAAAAAGGAGTCTCCGCTGAAGACGTGTTTGAAGAGAAGACGCGTTCGTATTTTCCCATACAATGAGGCAATCAAGTAAACTAAACTTAAAGCTATAGCGTTAGCCAAGTAAACTACATGAGGGCAAGTGGTGGACTGGACATAATACAGGATGGAAGTTTATTTGGAGTCTTGGACTGCAGCGATCGCACCAACGGCAGCAGAAACCGTAAGTTCGCTCCTTTTATAGCATTGTGAAATGTCGGGTGCATGGCGGGCGCGGATCTATAAATAGTATGAAATAATTTGTGCGGATGTATGGCGGGAGGACGGTTCATGAATACACGCGGAATAGGATGGCATAAAAGCTCATCCGCGCATCTCTACTTGCGGCACATTGCTGCCTCTCACAGCTGGATGGTCTCACTCTAGACATGGGCCCCGTTCCAATACCCATACTTCCATACTATTTAGTAGGCAAAAAAAGAATTAGTATGTCCCAATACATAGTATGTCAGATGCAGTATGCCAAGAGTACCAGGATGTTGTACTACATCAGCTCCTATTTCGGAGTATGCATCGATGCATGCTGCGTCAGCCAATCTTCCCCACAATCCTTTGCGCAGCAGGAAGTTACATCTTCTTCTTCTTCTTCTAATGTTTTATGGCGGTTGGCAAACAACTTTTTGTGCATTACCGCCACCTACTGGAGTTAGGTCGCACTGACTGAGCTGCGTGTTCATGAATGAGATAATTAACTTTAAGAAAGCCTTGAAATATGTTAAAACCAAAGAAGCATGGAGTGTGTACCAAAACATGCATATCTTGATTCCTGTTTAGAACTCTGACTTAATGTTTTTGCTTTATTTATTTTATTTTGTTTATTTGATTGTCTGTTCCAATTTTGTAAATGTTTAGTCTGAATTTTTTGTATAATGTAGCCTACTGTTTGTTACTGCCAGACTTTGTTTATTGGAAAAAAAAAAAAAAAATCAAATGTGGCGCTGCGGACGTCGGCGGAAGTGAGCAAGAGGTCGGAGTTCAGGAAGCTCACGTGACGACAGATGTAGTGTGTCCCAATAGTATGCATTTTGCATGCATGCTGCACACTACAATCCATACTTTGTGTGGGCAGCGGCAGTACATACTACAAGAAAGAAGTACAAGTATGGGTATTGGAACGCAGCCACGGTTCTTCTTCTTTCAAATTTCCGGTGTTTCTCACACCTCCTCAATCTTGGCTGTTGTTCCTCATTCATGTTGTTCCTTGTCTCATGTTCCTCCACTCCTCATCCCTCCTGAGCAATGTGTCCTCCGTTAATAGAGATTTCAGCCCAGGGGCGGAAGACATCGTCTGGTCCCTGTCCTCGATCCATCCTGCACCATGGGCGCAACATGTTATGGGATTTATTGCTGATGATGTCACAATGGGTAAGAGAGAAAGAGTTAAACACGAAAAAACACGATTTCAGACGGCAGCCCGTCTTTATTGTCACACGAACAAACTACAACACATGCATGCGGCCACTACACACACTCATGCTGACGGTGGCCGGTGAAATATGTCCTCTGCATTTGACCCATCCAGGCTTGTCCTTTCCTCCAGGGGGCAGGCCAGGAGCAGTGGTCGCTATTTCTTTCCAGCGCCCGGGGACCTTCATTGGACCAACTTCAGATGTTGTCGTCACTGGTCGGATGACGATCTTCTGCATGTTTTTAGTGGGGGGTTATGTACGGAGGAACCCCCTGGGGGGTACGGGGAGAACATGCAAACTGCACACAGAAAGGCCCTTTCGACGAGATAGCCCACCTGGGCAGTAGGCACTGAAGATATGGGGGGGTCACAACTCCAGCGCCCACAGCGTCCCAGGTGGGAATCGAACCCAGGACCTTCGAGCTGTGAGGCGACAGCGCTTACCACTGTACCACCGTACGTTATGCAGTTATGACATCACTGATGATGTCACAATTGATTTATGACGTCACTGATGATGTCACAATGAAAATGTGCCAAAAATCGTGACTAATACACACCACCCGCCCACCTAGGCAAATTTAATGATGATGATGATTGGAAGCCAATTTCCAGTAGGGGCCTTAGAACGGTGATGTGTTCATACGTGTACTTTTTTCTGTCAGTACTCTTACTGCTGCATTTTTTACTATTCGTACTTTTGAAAGTTGAGTCAATTGGAGACGGTCGAGAACGGAATTGGATTTTCAAACAGTTGAAGGTTGATTTAACAGACCGATGAGCAGAAGGAGAGCAGAGAGTGAAGAAAAGAAGTACTGTAACAAAGCAGATTTGTGCCACATTCTCTCTGCTTCCCAAAGCTTAACTTCTTTGAGTCTTATTGGACTTCAGTCCAGGGGCAGGTGAGGACAACTGATCTAGAAGAAAGGGAGCAGATGATACCAAAGGAATTGAGGGAAGAAAGAAATGTGAAGGATGGGTGTTGAGGTGAGATAGAGTTAGTAGAAAGAAGGCTGGAGAAGGCAACGTGATGATCCATAGAGAGGAGTTACAAAGAAGTTACAAGAGCCAGGTTCACAAACTTATGAGACGGAGAGATTTAGAGAGTTATTTTCAGAATAAACAATGACTTTCTCTGCAGGAGCTACCTTTACTGTTTGCTGGTTATGTAGCCTACAGGAACATATTTTCCAAACACACACACACACACACACACACACACACACACACACACACACACACATATATATATATATATATATATATATATATATATATATATATATATATATATATATGTATATGTGTATATATATACACACAGTATAATATATATATATATACAGTATATACAGTATATACACAGTATATATATATATATATATACACAGTATATATATATATATTTATATATATATATATACATTTATATATATATCGATATATATATATATTTATATATATATATATATATTTATATATATATATATATATATATATATATATATATATATATATATATATATATATATATATAAATTTAGAATCTCTCTGTGTAATTCATTTTGTGAAAGTACCGGTAATCAGGAATTTAAATGACAGGAGATGGTTGAGGTGCAGTGTTGCAGTGACAAAGGGTCTCTGTTCCATCCTGCTGTTGTTTAATTCAGTAGGCTATTTCTAGTGATGGATTGCACTTTTCTTTCATACTTTGACATGTTATTATGTTCCTCTGTAGTAGCACTCGAGAGACAAAAATGTGTTTGCGTATTTCTCATCTCTTAATAACTTTAAAGACAGACATTTCAGTCCTATTATAATAAACGGCTTCATGAATTTTAATTTCTGTTGCAGGGCAGTGCTTGTTTGCATTCCAGATGAGGTCTCTAGCGTGACTGGCAAGCGCCTTGGCAGCTGAGCAGAGATTCCAAACAACCGTGTTCGGCCAATGAGACCTGAATGAAGGAAGCCGAGTGAACATCAGTGACAAGCACTCAAGTGGAAAAACGGCCAAATCTCAGGAGATATGTGTAAGCAAAACCCCGCTGACCCCATCACTGCAGCATCAGCACAACGCATTTAAAAAAGGGTGCTTGCCTCCGCAGCAGCGTGCATGCATGACTAAAACACTGTAACCTGATGGGGCACTTTGCAAGCAGTCGCTCATGTAAATATTCATGGTAGCAGATTCTACATTCAAGTATGTGCTAGAGGGGGCAGAAAGGTCCAAGGTGCAATATATACCAAAGAACCATTTATCATATTTTCTGGTGCACTCTCATGCGTTTCTTCTACTGGAAAAATAAGAAATACTGTGGAAAATATTTCCATTCATGCCACACACTTAAAAACGCATAAGTGTTTAGTTTCAGAGACCTGAAGCCACTGCTGACAAGGCACATAAAGCAAATGGGGGGAAATGAATAAAATACTGACATCGGATATTCCAAGGTTATTGTTGGTTTTGCACATTTTCCTAAAGTCGACTCAAGTAAAGGTACATATCAGCTGCAACTCCATGCAGCACTTCTGAACAGTCTTGATGAATGGGCCAAGTATATGAAGATGATAGATGATTGGAATGATAGATGGGGGCGAGAGAGAATATTTCAGAAAAACAGATTTGTGTCTTTAAAAAACCCTTAGGGAGCCCATTATTTGAGTTAGGCTACTAAAGCATGCTATAAAAATGTCATTGGCTGAGTTTCCCAACAAAGAAGCTTCTTAAGAGTTAAGAAGCTTCTTAAGGAGTTAAGAAGCTTCTTAAGGAGTTAAGAAGGCTCCAAAGAAGTGTTTCCCAAACGCCTTCTTAACAGAAGAGAAAAATAAAAAAAAATAGAAGGCTCTTAAGAAGCATCTTAACTGGAGCGGCTCACTAGATGGCACTCTGAGCCCAGCAGTGGGCCACGACTCAGTGGTTGAGAAACACTGTTGTATAATAACCTAATCATGGTCATGTTAAACTTTATTAAACATTATTTATTTCAGACATGGACTGCAGTTCAAATTGCTTTATATACACAGCATACAACAAAACAGAGAAACACTACAGAATTTAAGTGACCTTGGGTTCTGTGAAAGGTGCTATATAAATCCACAACATTATAAAAGGAATCCATTCTGATTAGAGGAATATAGCCTACGGTAAAACATTTAAAACACAAGTAACCATACATACAGGGGAGATTTTCAAGTGTTCCCTAATTTTAAACACTAAAGGGTACATGAAAGAAAGGAAAAAGGGAAAAACACAAGAGGAACAGTGGACACAAGTATCTCCTTTTGCCTGACGCGGCTGGATCTGCCAGTGTTTTGTCATTAAGAAGGTGTTAAGAATGCCCCAGACCCTTCTTACAAAACCTTCTTAACGAAAGATCATCTTAGCGCTAAGAAGCTTTTGGGAAACGCAGCCTTCTTAACGGAAGATAATTGGAAGATGATTTTAGGCTAAGAAGCAATCGGGAAACACGTTGGCTTCGTTGGCTTCTTATGGGAGCCTTAAGAAGGGTCAAAGAAGCTTCTTAGCGCTAAGAAGCTTTTGGGAAACGCATGCCTTCGTAAAGAAGCAATTGGGAAACGCGTTTGCTTCTTAAGGGGGCCTTAAGAAGGGTTAAATTAGCTTCTTAGCGCAAAGAAGCTTTTGGGAAACCCAGCCATTATCTGTGTCTGTTTTCAAAAAGAGCTTAAGGCAGCAGTTGCTGCTAAAATGTTTAAAATTGAATACCCTGAATGGCCGGGGACTTCTAAACTAATTACTCTACTTTGAAATGAATTTAAAATGCACTGTTATTTACACTTTTTTTTGTATCTTACCATACTTAATCAATGTGTAGACTAATGGAAATGTCTTAGGATCATTAAGACTATGCACCTTTCATGGTCTTAGGTAGGGCTACGTCGTGTTCAGTCACCTGCCTCCCGAGTCCCGTCCTTAGATGTAGGCATGGGGAGTGATGATTGGTTACGATTAGGCCTGAGGACAAGGCTGGATTAATATTAACATGGGCCCCGGGCCTATATGAATCTTTTAAAGGCCCCCCATGTCGCCGCCAAGGAACGCACATGGGAAGGGGGGGGGGGGGGGGGGGGGGGGGGGGGGGTTGCTGGTTTACCCCCTTTCCATGGAAAAAAGTGAAATCAGCTGTGCAATAGTCAATTTTGGTGAGTTGTTTCCATGCAATTCACTTGACATGTAAGTAGTAAACATATTTTATATGTTTTAATTCCAGTGAATCATATAAGCCACTTTCACACAGAGATCCCGCAATATTGCCGTTCAGGAGGCCCGCAGGCCACAGAAATTCGGTTCACACAGAACCAAGCAGCCCCACCATATTCCCGCCCCGGCGTGGGCTTTCAGGTTACATCCACCCCTCCCGGATTGAAATGAGGCGTGACGCATGAACCACCATGTCTCACCATATCCTTTCATCATTCATATATTCATAATAATAATGCTTCTTGGTATCATGCCGTTCGTGGAACGTCATTCATATCAATTAGGCTGAGAGACCTGCTTCCCTGTATCTCTGTATCACTCAGTCATGTGTCAGTGCCACAGCTTTAGCACTGGGTCTGTATCTCTGTATCACTCAGTCATGTGTCAGTGCCATAGCTTCAGCACTGGGTCTGTATCTCTGTATCACTCAGTCATGTGTCAGTGCCATAGCTTCAGCACTGGGTCTGTATCTCTGTATCACTCAGTCATGTGTCAATGCCATAGCTTCAGCACTGGTCTGTATCTCTGTATCACTCAGTCATGTGTCAGTGCCACAGCTTCAGCACTGGGTCTGTATATCTGTATCACTCAGTCATGTGTCAATGCCACAGCTTCAGCACTGGTCTGTATCTCTGTATCACTCAGTCATGTGTCAATGCCACAGCTTCAGCACTGGGTCTGTATCTCTGTATCACTCAGTCATGTGTCAATGCCACAGCTTCAGCACTGGGTCTGTATCTCTGTATCACTCAGTCATGTGTCAATGCCACAGCTTCAGCACTGGGTCTGTATCTCTGTATCACTCAGTCATGTGTCAATGCCACAGCTTCAGCACTGGTCTGTATCTCTGTATCACTCAGTCATGTGTCAATGCCAGAGACCTGCTTCCCTGTATCTCTGTATCACTCAGTCATGTGTCAGTGCCATAGCTTCAGCACTGGTCTGTATCTCTGTATCACTCAGTCATGTGTCAGTGCCATAGCTTCAGCACTGGTCTGTATCTCTGTATCACTCAGTCATGTGTCAGTGCCATAGCTTCAGCACTGGGTCTGTATCTCTGTATCACTCAGTCATGTGTCAGTGCCATAGCTTCAGCACTGGTCTGTATCTCTGTATCACTCAGTCATGTGTCAGTGCCATAGCTTCAGCACTGGGTTGCCTCTGAAAAGGAAGTCATCTCATTCCGGCATTAATTCTATTAATTTAGTGAATGGAGCATCTAGTGTTCATAATGCTAGGCATGCCGGAAGCATCATAATTCTCCAGTCAATTCTAGAGGTGCGTTAGTTCATGCATGCCTATAATTGCTAATATATGAATGAACTGTTCTGCTGGCCAAGATTGCTGGAGTTCATGTTAAGCGTTAATGATTCATTCCATCCTGTAAGCAGGACCGGACACAAGTGCTTTAGAGCTCCTTCAAAACTTGTATACGTGATCATCGTAATGAGTCCATGATAAGATGTCGCTCCCCTTGTGGTGAGAGAGGAGGGCATCAGCTCAGACTAGGATGGAGAATCCCCCCCGTAGGGAATTCTTCATGAGTCAAGACGTTGGTGGTGGACTGGGGAGGTGGGTGGGGCGAAACACAGCTCCAGAGAAGACGATCAGCCCGAGATAGGCCCAGCGACTGAGGTGCCAACTAATTTTGGCGTAATGACTTCATGATAAGATGTCGCTCCTCTTGTGGTGAGAGAGGAGGGCATCAGCTCAGACTAGGATAGAGATTCCCCTACCTCCACTGGCGGAACGAAAGGCGTAACACAATTATCCACCACTCTGCTTTCACCACTTTCACATCAGAGGCGAGGCTTACTAATTCCGCAATATTTACCACTTTCACAGCCTGTGTGAATGAGGCTATAGTGTTACCATTTACCACGTGTGCAGCCTGCATGGTCAAGAGACCGTGTTTTGGGGTGAGTCAGGCATTAATTTATTCAGTCAGGAATGGATAACGGTGATGATGTTATCAGTGATGATGTCATCAGTGATGTCATCAGTGGCAAACTTGGGCTGTTGAAAGATGTAGTTTCCTCGAAAGGGGTTTGAGTTGCATGAGGTCACCTGGTTGCTATGACGCACGTGGTCTGAAGTTGCCCTTGTTCTGTGATAAGAGGACCTCACAGGCTGTGCATAAAAACAAATGCTGTACATTGTACAAGGAGCCCTCGAACCTCTACAAATATATTGTTTAGCCGACATTAAGAATTGACCACAAAGCAGCAGTTAGACATTAATGTAGCCTATTCTTTGTTAACTTATTGAGTGCCAATGACGTCTAAAGACGTCAATTCAAATAGTAACGTAGAGTGCCAATGACGTCTAAAGACGTCAATTGCGTTTTTTGACGGTGGGACGTGGATCAAAGCCTGATGCATCTCCTGTGAAAGTATGGGTGATTTTGAACGTGTATAAGCTATTTTACGGACCCATTAGGTGGCGACAGTGCTCTCCAGATTTGAGAAAGGTGAGGAAAAACAGCAGAAAAAGCCGTGATTAAAGAGAAACCGATGCATGCTGGAGCCAGAGCTAACGTTAGCTGCGAACAGCCAATCCGCTCCCACAACTGAGCCCCTCTGTCTCTGCTGCGATAGTTTCTCCACACGATTAGCCGCCAGAAAAGAAAACCAAAGCCAACCCATTCTCATGAGAATGGTTTGGCTTTTCGGTGTCGCGCTGGGAGCCGGCGCACAAGGCGGAGCGCTCCGAAAATAGACTCTGGGTGCAGCGCACTTTGAAACGCGCAGCAGAAAGCCCAGAATCGGACGCAGCTTCATCCCAGCTCACAACCGAAACCCCAGAAACGCAGACGAACTCAGCGAGCCCGATCCAGACTCCCCCGACGAGCGGCCGCCATCCGAACGTGGATCCGCAGGCAGCAGAGACTCGCCTGACACACGCAGCAGAGCGAGCAGAGCCACCAGAGACACTCCCACGGAGGAGGAGTTTGCAGTTGAGGGGGGTGGGGGTGCTGTTTTATTGAAGAAAATTACTGTTCAGATGTTTCAGGTCAGAAAATATTAGCTTCAGAGTCAGTGATTTGCTTGAAATGCATCATTTCACAAAAGGCTCATTATCTCAGCTTCTAGTTTGAAACGTCTGTTTTTGGTGAAATCAACCTATCTTCTCCGGCTGATAACTAAAGATGTTGGTGTTGGTGTTTACATAGTAATATCACACAATATTCTGTGGGTCTTGAGTTATCACTGAAAACGCTCTGAAAGGGCTGGCACTGGGAGCATCCGTTTTGTGGCTGGCACTCAATGAGTTAACAAACATGACAACACACTACAGCAGTAAAAACAATATAGGCTAGCATAGGTGTGAGGAAGTGTCACCTCTGTAAACTGGATTATGTGGGTACACTATAGAAATTATTTCTGTCAGAGAATTCTTTGTGGTTGGAGGGTTTGTTTATTTCCACTAACGGAGTTTAAATACATCACCCGAAATAATCCTAAATAAGCTACATTGGCATGAACAACAGTGAAAGGTTAGAGAGAGAGAGAGAAAGTTGGAAAAGCACCAACCTGGTGGTGGTGGTGGTGGTGTGTGTGGGTGTGTGTGTGTGTACGCGCGTGTGTGTGCGTGCGTGTTATAATCTAATTCGGTTTGGTTAAAACAAATAAGGGTGTTATCCTGTTAGAAAGTGGAGCTTCTGCTCGGGGGTCTGCTGTGACATGGTTAAATGTCAGACCCCATCTCCACAGAGACTAATAGGAGGAGAATGGTCTCTCTCTCTCTCTCTCTCACACACACACGCATGTGCACACACGCGCGCGCACACACACAAACACACATACGCACGTACATGCGCACACACACACACACACACACACACTGTTTATCTCAAAACACTTGACACACAACTGATGCTAAGTAGGTTGTAGTGTGTAGTTGTGTACATTTTATTTCAATGTCTTTATCTGTTTGTATCTCTTTAATCTGGACAGAAGACACGATGCAGTGTGTTCTGCTCAGTTGATTCACAAATCAGTTAAGTCCAATCATCTTACTTAGACATCATGGAGATCTATGAAATGGGACACCCTAACCTAGGCTATATACTGTAAACAGAGATGGGCAGTATTTTAAATACATGTATTTAAAAAGTCTTTTAAATACATGTATTTAAAATACGTATTTCAAATACATTTGTGTATTTTGTCATTTGTATTTGGCTGGACCGAGAAAAATAAGATCTAATTTGTATCTAAATACTTTCAGACCTTGTATTTTGTGTATTTTAAATACATAGAATAAATTTATTGACTCAAATTGACACATTTTAAACATTGACACAGGTTTAAAACTGTGGAATAAATAAAGAAAAACGCAATGTGAGATGTCAGTTCTACTCCGTCTCTGATTGGCTTACCCTCAGAACAAACTCAACCACAAATCAGAGGCAGAGTAGGGTGGGAAACTAGTACTGAAGCCTCGTGTTGGTGGTAATTACCCCAGAGATAAAGTACTAATTGTGATAATTAGATATTGCATGCTAAGGCAAACACTGCCCTATCTGCAAATGAAAGTGTTTACTGCATGCAAACCAGTGTATCATATTAGAGAGACACAACTAACGCTAATTCAACAAAACAAAGCAAAACAACAACAATAACAAAAGGATGTTTGGTTCTGAGCTTTAGCGGGGTGCAGAACCATGAGTCCCGCTGACCCTCTGATTAAAGCTGTGATGAACCCGTTACCCCACAGAGTGCCACATTAGACCAGACCTGACCCTCTGATTAAAGCTGTGGTGAACCCGTTACCCCACAGAGTGCCACATTAGACCAGACCTGACCCTCTGATTAAAACTGTGATGAACCCGTTACCCCACAGAGTGCCACATTAGACCAGACCTGACCCTCTGATTAAAGCTGTGATGAACCCGTTACCCCACAGAGTGCCACATTAGACCAGACCAGACCCTCTGATTAAAGCTGTGATGAACCCGTTACCCCACAGAGTGCCACATTAGACCAGACCAGACCCTCTGATTAAAGCTGTGATGAACCCGTTACTAGGGATGGGCATTTCTAGCAAAAACACTATTCGAAATTCGCTGGCCAAAGTCGACTTTTAATCGAAATTCGAAATTCGAAAAAAAAAAAAGTAAAAAAAAAAAAAAAACATTTTTTTTTTTTTTTTACATTGACATTTTCGAAAATAAAAAACAGTTTTGACAATCATGAGTGGTTCATTAAATATTTAGTAGGCTCAGGTCTGAGTGCCAAAGGGGTGCCAAAGTCACCCCCTCTCCCTCTTCATGGGATTTCATCTGCCATTTATTTTTCCAGAAACCTTGCTTAAAATGCTTATAGAAATTGTTTTACTTGCTCAAACCAAGCGATTCGACTATACTTAGAATCAGGGGAGACAATGCAACATTTCACTAAAAAAAAAAAAAGTTTTTTTTTTTTTTTTTCGAATTTCGATTTTCAATAATAAAAGTCGACCTTGATAATAACGATTATTCGAAAATTCGAAATTCGATGCCCATCCCTACCCGTTACCCCACAGAGTGCCGCATTAGACCAGACCTGACCCTCTGATTAAAGCTGTGGTGAACCCGTTACCCCACAGAGTGCCACATTAGACCAGACCTGACCCTCTGATTAAAGCTGTGATGAACCCGTTACCCCACAGAGTGCCACATTAGACCAGACCTGACCCTCTGATTAAAGCTGTGGTGAACCCGTTACCCCACAGAGTGCCACATTAGACCAGACCTGACCCTCTGATTAAAGCTGTGATGAACCCGTTACCCCATAGAGTGCCACATTAGACCAGACCTGACCCTCTGATTAAAGCTGTGGTGAACCCGTTACCCCACAGAGTGCCACATTAGACCAGACCTGACCCTCTGATTAAAGCTGTGATGAACCCGTTACCCCACAGAGTGCCACATTAGACCAGACCAGACCCTCTGATTAAAGCTGTGATGAACCCGTTACCCCACAGAGTGCCACATTAGACCAGACCAGACCCTCTGATTAAAGCTGTGATGAACCCGTTACCCCACAGAGTGCCGCATTAGACCAGACCTGACCCTCTGATTAAAGCTGTGGTGAACCCGTTACCCCACAGAGTGCCACATTAGACCAGACCTGACCCTCTGATTAAAGCTGTGATGAACCCGTTACCCCACAGAGTGCCACATTAGACCAGACCTGACCCTCTGATTAAAGCTGTGATGAACCTGTTACCCCACAGAGTGCCACATTAGACCAGACCTGACCCTCTGATTAAAGCTGTGATGAACCCGTTACCCCACAGAGTGCCACATTAGACCAGACCTGACCCTCTGATTAAAGCTGTGATGAACCCGTTACCCCACAGAGTGCCACATTAGACCAGACCTGACCCTCTGATTAAAGCTGTGATGAACCCGTTACCCCACAGAGTGCCACATTAGACCAGACCTGACCCTCTGATTAAAGCTGTGATGAACCCGTTACCCCACAGAGTGCCACATTAGACCAGACCTGACCCTCTGATTAAAGCTGTGATGAACCCGTTACCCCACAGAGTGCCACATTAGACCAGACCTGACCCTCTGATTAAAGCTGTGATGAACCCGTTACCCCACAGAGTGCCACATTAGACCAGACCTGACCCTCTGATTAAAGCTGTGATGAACCCGTTACCCCACAGAGTGCCACATTAGACCAGACCTGACCCTCTGATTAAAGCTGTGATGAACCCGTTACCCCACAGAGTGCCACATTAGACCAGACCAGACCCTCTGATTAAAGCTGTGATGAACCCGTTACCACACAGAGTGCCACATTAGACCAGGCTGGAAGTCTAATGCTGACTGACAGCCTGAATGATTACAGGTCTGTTGCTGTAACTGTTGTCATGAAGGTGTTTGAGCGACTGGTCTGTATCATTTATCCACTGTTGAAATGGACAGGAAGTCTAACTCAAACAGGACAGGAAGTCTGACTCAAACTACTACTGAAGCCTCGTGTTGGTGGAAATTCCCCCAAAGATAAAGTATTAAATGTGATGGTTAGATAGATAGGCCTATTTCATGCTAAGACAAACACTGCCCTATCTGCAAATGAAACTGTTTACTGCATGCAAACCAGTGGATCATATTAGAGAGACACAACTAATATAAAAAAAACACCTCCGTGCCCAGCTCAGCTCTACAAAATGGATAAATAAATATACTGCTACAAAGCTGACAACCTCCCTGTTTCCATACATTAGCCCGGGCCCGGCACCACGAGGGGGCGCCAGGGGGCTTTGCACCCTCAGTTCAATTTTCTGCCCCCTCACTTAAATATATATATATATATATATATATATATATATATATATATATATATATATATATATATATATATATATATAAAATAAATTTGATCAGTTTAAGTTAATGTAGGCTACCCTATAAACATAGCTGTTGTTTCATTGGCAGGGAAGCACTATTTGCTGTGCTTTGGTTGTCACAAGGTGTCAGAGATGTAGCTATTTATTAAATGTGAACCTCACTGCATGTTGTAGTGATCATGACGTGATTAAAACACACACACACACACACACACACACAGAGAGAGAGAGTGAAATCAGCTGCACCCAAGCACAGCATGCCATGAGCAGAAAGACGGAGACAACGCATCTGATCACTTTATTTCTTTAATTTAATGAACCTGGCACTGACTGGCTATTATTTTGTGTTGATTTTTTGTTGATTTTTGCAGCAATTGTTTATTCTATGACTTTTCATAGACATATGTTCAGAGTGCTCCAGACAGGTCCCGCATTTCACGTTATGCAAAGCTAAGCTCTATTAAAGCCTTAATCTGCTCCTGTGAAATAAATGTTTTATTTGATTTTGATTTTGATTATTATTATTGCGCTTTTCAGAGGTTATTATGGTTAAAAAGTCCAGAAATAGGCATAGTGGGTATATAACCTATGTTTTACGATGTAAAAATATCAGCCCCCTCCCCAGTTATAACCGCCCCTAAGTCATTTCATCCTGGAGCCGGCCCTGCATTAGCCACAGGATTAGCAAGTTCCCCTCAACATGAATGCCATACTGCGGCACCATGGTTACATGTTCCTGAAAAGTATATAATAATAATGTTGCTGTATTTCTATGCACGCAGCGTGTTAAATAAAGACTATATTACGTGACAATTTACTGACATGGTGGATGTGAAGTTGTTTAAAGGGGACGTACTATCATAACATAACTTTCATAACAGATATCATATATATGGCTAAACATGATCAAAGTTCCAAAACGTGAGGTTACTGTAACATGTAGAAATGCTACCTGTAACTCAAAAGCCCTCACAGAAGGCAATTAACAACTGAAGTGAAGGAGAAATAAGTTGTGCTGAAAAACAACTGAAATGGAAGAAGTGTGTGTTAGAGGGTACGCAAAGGTGAATACTGCCACAGAGGACTAAGGAGATGATTTACCATCTAAACTTTTCTTTAGATTCTAAAGAAACCAGAACATTTCACATTTGAGAGGAATCAGAGAATTAAGACATTTTTCCTTAAGGAAATGGCTCAAAATGATTAATTGATTATCAAAATAGGAAAATATTTGGCAATGAATCGATGAATTTACTAATCGTTGCAGCTCTTTATCAGTTTTTATAAAATGTATTTTTATGTATCTTCAAAATACAAAATACGTATTTGTATTTCAAATACATTTTTCAGACCAGTATTAAGTAGCAAATCGTGACATCATCAGTGACATCATCAGGGGTTTGTGACGCAATGTTATTATATTTATATCCTATTATACATTTTATCATTTGAAATATAACTCAATTATCCATCACCAATGCCCACGATACTTATTTCAATCGAATCAAACAAAAACACACATTCAATCAAGACAAGAACAAAGTGAAACCTATCATTTAAAGAAAAACCAAGACATACACAGTCAGGTTGAGACAAACAAAAACATCACAAGACCATCCATATCCATTCAGTATTCTTTTTGAAATCTTTTAAATTTGTTTCCACATTTTCATTTCTTCACTGCATTTGTTCCACAAATTTACTCCTTTGACTGTGACACAATATTTTGCATTCGTCCTTACCTTTTGTTTTTTGAAGATATTCGTCTCAAATCGTGTTCGCTGTCTCTCATCTGGAACAACTCCTGCATACTGTTTGGTAGTTGTTGATATTTAACTATACATAATTTGAACAGTTTTGAAATTGACCACATCTTTGAATTTTAGTGCTTTTAGTTGAATCAAGAGTGGGTTTGTTGGTCCTCTGTAAGTGGCTTTATTTACAATTCTTATGGCTCTTTTTTTTGAACGATGAAAATGGGATCTGTATTCGTTTTATAATGTGTGTTTCCCTGCACTTCCACAGAGAGTAGGTAATATGACTTTTGTGTGTGCAATAGGGTGGTCAGCCTTAGGAATCTCTATGTTGCATCACTATTGCCTCATGGTCTACTTTATCTGAGATGTTTTTCAAAATCCATCTCCGTATCGTATATGTATTCTGTCCACAGGTCATTGGAATAGGCCAACGCTGCTTCTCCAAAAACAAACGTTCTGATAAGCAGTGATGATAAAGTGTATGATTCCATTATTCTGTGTTCTGTAAGTGCTCTCGTTCAATCCCACCCACTCTGCCCTGAAATAACAAACAACCACATTGATTGATGCTTGATGCAGTTGTATCACGTCCTTTATTGAACCCTTATATTAATCATTTTCAAAAACACAACAACGAGACAGCAGCGTCGATCACCGCAGTGAATACAAAGCAATGGTCCTTGTAACATGCTATTCCAAACTCAAAGCAACAAAGCGAAGATCTTGTCTTATAGCATAGATACTGTGCAAATGCAGATTCAGAAAATGGATTCCTTAATATGGAGAATCTATTTAGGAAATAATGTTCTAAAAGCAAAATGTATAGAAGTAACAGAGAACATGTCCCGGATTAAATACAATTTCATGTGTCAAGACACAACACAGTTGTGTGCGTTTAGGCAGGGACAACATCAGTGAAGCGTTCCATGTTTATACAGTATGAGTTGCTTCAGTCAAGTCAGTTTCCATTGGCTTTGAAATAATAAGTGCATTTCTAAACATGCAACTGCAAATACACTAATAATAAATACACACACTCTCTCTCACTCACACACACACACACACACACACACACACACACACACACACACACACCTACAGGTTCTCATTCCCACCAGAGCATGTGATCGGAGTGGAGCGGTGATAATTACCGCTCCTCGCTCCCAGAGCGGCCCTGTCCACCCGCTCCAGCGCTCCCGGCCGCTCCGCTCCAGACCGCTCCCCGCTCCATACAGATTTCACCCGCCCGCACTCACCGCTCCACTCAAAATAATAAAAAAGATAAAAAGGCCAGGGTGTTTTAATTTGCGTTTAAACGCCTGGGCAATGGGCATTGCTCACTACAAATAACATGAGCTCAGCAGAGTCGGCTGCTTGTTCGTTTCTCTTCCTTCTCGTCTCGCAGCAGCTGGCAAGAAAATAGTGGGCATGCACATTGCCACGCACCGACGCATTCTGGTTCGAACATGTTGTGATCGAAACTGGAGCGGGACTGAGCGGGTGATCGGTGCCGCTCCAACTTTCGCTCCGGTACCAATCTGGTCCTCCTCGCTCACCGCTCAAGCCAGAATCCCCCCGCTCCACTCCACGCTCGCTCCACGCTCCGCTCACATGCTCTGATTCCCACTGCGTCAAAATGTGCCAATTTGTCACCCCTCCTCTGCGACATTATTGCCGACACGAAACCGTTTTCACGTCATGTTTGGATGCGTACGTTCCTCCAGCACAGACTCCGCCTCTTCCATTAGCGCCGAGCTCCGGGCACCAGCTCTCTTCCTGGTTATTTGGCTGAGGGCGCCCTCCTCGGCCGCGAATCACGGCTCGCGGTTACCGCCCTGGTCAGCCTTTCGAGGGAGCCACGACTCAAATCGCCGGTTAAGTTTAGGCAAACGCAACAACTTGGGTTGGGTTTAGGCAAGTAAAATGACCTTAGGTTTAGGCAAGAAAAGCAACTTGGTTGGGGTTAGGGTTATGGGATCGGGATCCAAACCAGGTCTCTCGTGATGTGAAAGTTACATGCCGGGAAAGCTACAGGTTCGCCACTTCCATCCCTTCAGCATGACTTTGACCTACTTAAACCTCAGACTGTCATTAACTCAAAGACCACTAGGGGTCGCCGCTAGGTGACCTCCATACGGTCCGACGGTCCTGCTACAATGTCCTTTCACGTGTGCAATAATAACGCAGAGGGGGGCGTGACAAAGCGCTGCATTTTGATGCCTATAGTGACACTGGGTTGCGCACATGTAACCGAAGTGAATCAGCGCCGCTTCCTCGTGACTCCAGAGTGGTAGCGAGTAGGTTGGTTAAACTCACACAACCAGTATAAAGGCACATTCATCAACTCCGCCAAGGGAGCTAGCTCTCTTGGTGAAGTGGTTAGCGTGTCCGCCTCGTAAGCCGAAGATCGGCGCTTCGAATCCACCCCTGGGTAAGCCCTTAACATGGATTGCTGCAAGTACCACCAACACAACGCCGTTACACACACACACACAATCAGATCAGTCCAGAGTGAAAAGTATCTTTGTCTGTGGTCTTGCTCATTGCCAGGGTCCATGCTGGGTTTGGATAGAGTCTACTGACAGAGAGCCAACTGGAAGGATGACTGACTGGCCATTATATTGATTCATTAGCTAGTGTGTATCCATCACGTCTCCATGACAACACACTTCTGTCTGTGCAACAACAACTAACCATGACATCCACAGGCACCTTAACCAAATGTCATGTTAAAGAAGTAACCCAAGACATCCACAGGCACCTTAACCAAATGTCATGTTACAACAGAACGATGCTAAATGTGCAAAAAGATAGAAAGAGTGGGGGAAGCAAGTCAGCTCAGCTGTCAATGCCTCCCAGCATTAATTTTTTACAGATTTGTAGTTCCCATCTTTCATCTGGTTGTCAGTAGGATCACACTGAGACAATCTAGTCCTCATCCCTCCATGTGATCACACTGAGACAATCTAGTCCTCATCCCTCCATGTGATCACACTGAGACAATCTAGTCCTCATCCCTCCATGTGATCACACTGAGACAATCTAGTCCTCATCCCTCCATGTGATCACACAGAGACAATCTAGTCCTCATCGCTCCATGTGATCATACAGAGACAATCTAGTCCTCATCCCTCCATGTGATCATACAGAGACAATCTAGTCCTCATCCCTCCATGTGATCACACTGAGACAATCTAGTCCTCATCCCTCCATGTGATCACACAGAGACAATCTAGTCCTCATCCCTCCATGTGATCACACTGAGACAATCTAGTCCTCATCCCTCCATGTGATCACACTGAGACAATCTAGTCCTCATCGCTCCATGTGATCACACTGAGACAATCTAGTCCTCATCCCTCCATGTGATGTTCCACAAGACATGAGCTAACAGAAAAAAAACATCTGTCTATCTTCACGTGCACCTCGCAAGTCACAGCTTTGGATAAGGAGAAAGAAAGAGACAGAAGCCCTTTTCAGACATGCATTGAACTCTGGAAGATATCCAGACATTACTCAGATGGCGTTTGTGTGACACAATTGTCCGTTGTGAGCGCGTGGCCGTGCGAATGGTTCTTAACTCATTCACCGCCAAAGACGTCTTTGACGTGTTATCAGAAATAGCCCTCCCCGCCAATGACGTGTTTGACGTGTTTTTGTTTTTATTACTGCAGCGCTTAGTTCAAACACTTCCCCAGCCTCTGACATAGTATCAGGTCCCTAGCATCTAAGACAACACGTGAACAAACACATACCGCAGCTGTTGTTTTGAAATTGAGCAAGAGGAAAAGCAGAAAACGGGTAACGCTTCCTTGTGCAGACAGGAGAAACGCCATTGAAACGCCGCTCGGCGCACTGCACGAGCTGGAGTCGCCTTCCTCTGTGCCAGCCGGGAGAAAACGGGAGAAAGTAATCCAGAGAGATGTGTTTGATCATCGGAGGAATGAGGAAATGATCGATCAGTTTGCGAGGGCGGTGAGGACGTGTTGAATAGCCGAGGGGAAAACGGGAACGATCAAATAGCAGGGAGGATATGACAGGGAGACATGGACGAGGACGGGTGGACCAGAACAAAACAAAATAAACACACAAACAGCACAAGGCAGAAGCGGCAGTCACAGCAGCCCGCTGTCTGTTCTCAAGAGCTATTCAGTTGGTTCATGAAATCGCTGGGCTGCGTGCCCTCCAGTGTTGCTCCTGGCCAATCCCAGCGCCACAGGGCGTGGTTATTGCTTATCCTATGTGGGGTTAGAAATCTAAAAGGGGGATCGTGTGTGTGTGTGTGTGTGTGTGTGTGTGTGTGTGTGTGTGTGTGTGTGTGTGTGTGTCTGTCTGTCTGTCTGTCTGTGTGTCTGTCTGCACACTCACTCACACCGAGTAAACTGTATTGTTGAATGTAAAAAAAAAGCACTGAGAGAATTGAGAGTGAGTTCTGCCTGAGATTGTGCCCTTTTACAAAAATTGCCTTTTCTGCTGTTTATTTTCTCAGGGAAACCTTTTGGGTGAAAACAGGGTGTATATAAATGGCTATAAGTAGAGTACAGAACATGCTAAAAGCTCACTTTTTTTTTCCTGGTGAACCCAGAGACGTACATCTTCATTTTGAGGTATTGCAAATCACTTTGGTGCTAATAGATAATTTACTGTGGGTCTTGAAAGATGACCAACAATTATGAAAATCTTTGGCCTGTGCTAAATATTGGCAGTCCTAAACTGGCCATGAATGAGTTAAGCACCCGCACCGCTGCCACCCCTAGTGCAATGTCTGTGTCGCGCACAGAGCACTTTGAATACTACAGGATATTGTCCAGTGAGTGGGTGTGTTGAGTGTTACAGCTTACAAGAAAACGATTGTTGCACTTATGACAACAAGCATTGTCAGCATCGACTCTAGTGAAGTATAACCACACTTTTTAACATTTCGTTCTTCCTGGCGTCTCCTCTCATCTCTCTGTCATTGTGACTCGCTTTGTGTGTTCTGTGTTCTGTGCTGCTTGTCTGCCCCTGGGCCCTTCCTGGCACACACAGACAGGCTCGCACGCTCCGCTGAGTGAGAGAGACAGTGGGCGAGAGGAATCTATTTTCCGGATTGGAAAGAGCGAAAAAAGATATCATAGTCATGTCTTACGGAGTCATGTCTTACGGACTCATGTCTTACGGAGTGTGTACACTGTATTTCTGCAGCACAGTTGACTATGCCATGCACTCTATAGTCGGCCAAACCACAAAGAGGATTCCCTCATGTGAAAACAAATGACACAAAAAATATGTCTGTTGTATAAAAGGACAACTCCAGCGAATGCCCAGACCTGATTCAATGGACATAGTCCAGAGTTCATGTCTGGAAGTGACTAGAGAGAGGCAGAGCCATAGTCCAGAGTTCATGTCTGAAAGTGACTAGAGAGAGGCAGAGCCATAGTCCAGAGTTCATGTCTGAAAGTGACTAGAGAGAGGCAGAGCCATAGTCCAGAGTTCATGTCTGGAAGTGACTAGAGAGAGGCAGAGGCATAGTCCAGAGTTCATGTCTGGAAGTGACTAGAGAGAGGCAGAGCCATAGTCCAGAGTTCATGTCTGGAAGTGACTAGAGAGAGGCAGAGCCATAGTCCAGAGTTAATGTCTGAAAGTGACTAGAGAGAGGCAGAGCCATAGTCCAGAGTTCATGTCTGAAAGTGACTAGAGAGAGGCAGAGGCATAGTCCAGAGTTCATGTCTGGAAGTGACTAGAGAGAGGCAGAGGCATAGTCCAGAGTTCATGTCTGGAAGTGACTAGAGAGAGGCAGAGCCATAGTCCAGAGTTCATGTCTGGAAGTGACTAGAGAGAGGCAGAGGCATAGTCCAGAGTTCATGTCTGAAAGTGACTAGAGAGAGGCATAGTCCACAGTTCATGTCTGAAAGTGACTAGAGAGAGGCAGAGGCATAGTCCAGAGTTCATGTCTGGAAGTGACTAGAGAGGCAGAGCCATAGTCCAGAGTTCATGTCTGAAAGTGACTAGAGAGGCAGAGCCATAGTCCAGAGTTCATGTCTGAAAGTGACTAGAGAGAGGCAGAGCCATAGTCCAGAGTGCATGTCTGAAAGTGACTAGAGAGAGGCAGAGCCATAGTCCAGAGTTCATGTCTGAAAGTGACTAGAGAGAGGCAGAGCCATAGTCCAGAGTTCATGTCTGAAAGTGACTAGAGAGAGGCAGAGCCATAGTCCAGAGTTCATGTCTGAAAGTGACTAGAGAGGCAGAGGCATAGTCCAGAGTTCATGTCTGAAAGTGACTAGAGAGGCAGAGCCATAGTCCAGAGTTCATGTCTGAAAGTGACTAGAGAGAGGCAGAGCCATAGTCCAGAGTTCATGTCTGAAAGTGACTAGAGAGAGGCAGAGCCATAGTCCAGAGTTCATGTCTGAAAGTGACTAGAGAGAGGCAGAGGCATAGTCCAGAGTTCATGTCTGAAAGTGACTAGAGAGGCAGAGGCATAGTCCAGAGTTCATGTCTGAAAGTGACTAGAGAGGCAGATCCATAGTCCAGAGTTAATGTCTGAAAGTGACTAGAGAGAGGCAGAGCCATAGTCCAGAGTTCATGTCTGAAAGTGACTAGAGAGAGGCAGAGCCATAGTCCAGAGTTCATGTCTGAAAGTGACAAGAGAGAGGCAGAGCCATAGTCCAGAGTTCATGTCTGAAAGTGACTAGAGAGGCAGAGCCATAGTCCAGAGTTCATGTGTGAAAGTGACTAGAGAGAGGCAGAGGCATAGTCCAGAGTTCATGTCTGAAAGTGACTAGAGAGGCAGAGCCATAGTCCAGAGTTCATGTCTGAAAGTGACTAGAGAGGCAGAGCCATAGTCCAGAGTTCATGTCTGAAAGTGACTAAAGAGAGGCAGAGCCATAGTCCAGAGTTCATGTCTGGAAGTGACTAGAGAGAGGCAGAGCCATAGTCCAGAGTTCATGTCTGAAAGTGACTAGAGAGAGGCAGAGCCATAGTCCAGAGTTCATGTCTGAAAGTGACTAGAGAGAGGCAGAGCCATAGTCCAGAGTTCATGTCTGGAAGTGACTAGAGAGAGGCAGAGGCATAGTCCAGAGTTCATGTCTGAAAGTGACTAGAGAGAGGCAGAGGCATAGTCCAGAGTTCATGTCTGAAAGTGACTAGAGAGAGGCAGAGGCATAGTCCAAAGTTCATGTCTGAAAGTGACTAGAGAGAGGCAGAGCCATAGTCCAGAGTTCATGTCTGAAAGTGACTAGAGAGAGGCAGAGGCATAGTCCAGAGTTCATGTCTGGAAGTGACTAGAGGGGCAGAGCCATAGTCCAGAGTTCATGTCTGAAAGTGACTAGAGAGGCAGAGCCATAGTCCAGAGTTCATGTCTGAAAGTGACTAGAGAGAGGCAGAGCCATAGTCCAGAGTTCATGTCTGAAAGTGACTAGAGAGAGGCAGAGCCATAGTCCAGAGTTCATGTCTGAAAGTGACTAGAGAGAGGCAGAGCCATAGTCCAGAGTTCATGTCTGAAAGTGACTAGAGAGAGGCAGAGCCATAGTCCAGAGTTCATGTCTGAAAGTGACTAGAGAGGCAGAGGCATATTCCAGAGTTCATGTCTGAAAGTGACTAGAGAGGCAGAGCCATAGTCCAGAGTTCATGTCTGAAAGTGACTAGAGAGAGGCAGAGCCATAGTCCAGAGTTCATGTCTGAAAGTGACTAGAGAGAGGCAGAGCCATAGTCCAGAGTTCATGTCTGAAAGTGACTAGAGAGAGGCAGAGGCATAGTCCAGAGTTCATGTCTGAAAGTGACTAGAGAGGCAGAGGCATAGTCCAGAGTTCATGTCTGAAAGTGACTAGAGAGGCAGATCCATAGTCCAGAGTTAATGTCTGAAAGTGACTAGAGAGAGGCAGAGCCATAGTCCAGAGTTCATGTCTGAAAGTGACTAGAGAGAGGCAGAGCCATAGTCCAGAGTTCATGTCTGTAAGTGACTAGAGAGAGGCAGAGCCATAGTCCAGAGTTCATGTCTGAAAGTGACTAGAGAGGCAGAGC